>NW_008336853.1:3536767-3562124 GCF_000622305.1 Nannospalax galili
AGATGAGCTGTGTGAACCTGTGGAAACTGGTGATGGGGTGTGAGAGGAAGGAATGGTACAATCCACAAGAGAGCCGGAGCTGGACAGCAGGGCTTACCCTCAGGTCTCCATTCACAGCTTTTGGCATGTGGTTAAACGCGTGTGAAGGATCCTTGTTGTACACTTTGAGGAAGGATCTGTCTTGGATATTCCTCACATCGTTTAATTCATAATAGACATTTCTGCTCTCATCTTTGATGTAGATGGCAACACTGGGTGAGTCCAGCATTTTCATGGTGAGCTGCTGTGGAAAGGCACTTACAAAGAGAGCGCGGATCGTGTCTGCACTTGTGATTTCATTGGGCATCCGGAGCTGCTTGGTTTCATCTCCATACTGTAGATAGAGAAGCCCTGGTGGCTGAAGCTGTGGACCCCAGACAGTTCCACATGTGTTCCCCCACCCCAGGGATAGCCTTAGCTGATTCCTCTGGAAATCACACCATGCCTTTTTTATGTGGTGCTGGGGATTGAACCAATGGCTTCATGCATGCTAGGCAAGCACTCTACCAACTGGGCCATGTCTTTAACCCCTTCTCAATCATTTTATTATTTATTTATTTATTTATTTTTGGTCTTTTTGAGACAGGGTCTCCCTGTAGCCCCAGATGACCTGGAACTCTCTATGTAGACCAGGCTGGCCTTGAACTCACAGAGATCCTCAAACTCTGCCTCCTGAGTGCTGGGATTAAAGGTGTGCGCCACCACACCCAGTACCATTTTACTTATTTATACATATATAATATTTTAAATTTACTCTTTGAGATTTTGATCCTATCCTACCCATCCATTTTTCTTCTCCATAATTTTCAATGGCTTTTCTTTTTCCTCTTGAGTTCCATGTTGGATGGGCCAGATTTTAGCTTTAGCACGCCTGATCCCTTCCTAGTCCTTGTCTCCTTTGAAGGTGACCTCATCCCCTCGTGGCCTTAACAGTTACAGGCTCACTGCAGAGGTTCAGGAAGAAGCTATGAAGGAGCCCAAATGGAGAGGCGCCTGCAGGTGGCCTCTGTCCCTGGTATTCCAGCCAAGGGCTCCTGATTTATATATCTATCCTTTTTAGTATCTGCACTTGGAGGTTGGAGACCCTGTCAACTTAACATGCCTAAATTAAAGACTTGAGCTAGGGGATTGTTCAGTGGGCAAAGTGCCTTCTGAGCAAGCGTGAGGATATGAATTCAGATCCCCTTAGCCCATGTGAAAAGTCAAGTGTGGTGGCACTTGTCTGTGGCCCCAGTGCTAAGGGGGCAGAGACAGGTGCATCCCCAGAGCTGTGGGCCAGTCAGTCTAGCCAATTGGTAAGCTCTGGGTCCAATGAGAGACGCTGTCTCAAAAAATAAGGTGGAGGGGTTGTGGATTTAGCTCAGTGGTGGACTGCTTGCCTAGCAAGCGCAAGGCCCTGGGTTCGGTCCTCAGCTCTGGAAAAAAAAAATGTGGAAGGTTTCCTTTATCTGTGTGAGTTTGCTTCTCTGTTGCTGTGATAAACACCATGACCAAAAGCAGCTTGCGGAGGAAAGGGTTTATTTTATTTAAACATTTTAAAGTTTATTTATTTTTATTTTGTGTGCATGAGTGTCTTGCTTGCATGTAGGTAAGTGCACCCATGTCATGCAAAGCCTGCAGAGGCTAGAAGAGGGCGTCAGATCTCCTGGAACTGGAGTTATGGACAATTGTTAGCTGCCGTGTGGGTACTGGGAATTGAACCTGGGTCCTCTGCAAGAGCAGCCAGTGCTGTTAACCGCTGAGCCAGCTCTCCAGCCCCTGAAAACGGTTTATTTTAGCTCGCGGGTTACAGTGCATCACTGAGGGAAGCCAGGGCAGGAGCCGGAGGCAGGAGCGGCAGTAATGACCATGGGGGAAGGCTGCTTGCTGGCTTGCTTCCAGGTTCATGTTCACCTACTTTCCTTTTTGTTCGTTCGTTTGTTTGTGTATTTGTTTGTTTGTTTGTCTGTTTTGAGACAGGATCTCCCTGTAGCCCCAACTGGCCTGTAATTCACTATGTAGATCAGGCTGGCCTCAGTCTCCCAGAGATCACCTGCCTCTGTCTCCTGAGTGCTGGGATTAAAGGTGAGTGTCACCACACCCGGCCTTCAGCTACTTTTATTTTTTAAATTTTGTTTATTTATTTTTTTGGGGGGGGGGTTCTTTTTAGACAGGGTCTCCCTGTAGCCCCAACTGGCCTGGAACTCGCTATATAGACCAGGCTGGCCTCAAATTCACAGAGCTCCTCAAACTCTGCCTCCTGAGTGCTGGGATTAAAGGTGTGCACCACCATGCCTGGCACATTTTTAATTAATTAATTATTTGAGACAGGGTTTCCCTCTAGCGCCAGGTGGCCTGGAACTCACTATGTAGACCAGGCTGGCCTCAAACTCACAAAGATCCACCTGCCTCTGCTGAGATTAAATGCCTGGGTCGATGTTTTTATTTTATGTGTATGAGTATATTGCCTGTATGTACACTCCTGACTTTTAGTGCCCTCAGAAGAGGGTGTTGGGCCCCTGGAACTGGAGTTAGGGACAATTGTTAGCTGCCATGTGGGTGCTGGGAACTGCAAGCACAGCCAGTACTCTTAACTTTTCAGCCATCTCTCCAGTCCCTCGGCTCCTTTTCTTATGCAGCCCAGGCCCACCTGCCTAGGGATGGCATTGCCCACAGAAGGCTAGGCCCTCCTACATCAATTAGCAACCATGAAAATGCCCCTCAGATACATGGTCACAGCCAGTGTGATGGAGAAAATTCCTCATTTGAGGTTCCCTCTTCTCAGATATGTCAAGTTGACAACTGAAGCTAACTGTGACAGTATGTAATTGACTTCTACTAACAAATAAGTAGATCAGCATCCTAAAGGGAACTGTGTTGAAGATATAAACTAAGGAACATGCCACTGACTGTTAGTAACAGTACAGTCTCCTCCATGAGAGAAGAAACTCAAACAGGAATTTCTGAAATGTTACTTCCCTCTTAGCAAGTTACCGTATTTTATTTTATTAAAAATATCTTTTATTATTTTATATGTATGAGTGTATTGCCTGCATGTATGTAAGTGTACCCATGTCGTGCAGTGCCCACGGAGGTTGGAAGAGAGTGTCAGATCCTCTGGAACTGAAGTTAAGGATGGTTCATAGCTGCCATGTTGTTGCTGGGAATCAAACCCAGGTCCTCTGCAAGAGTAGCCAGTGCTCTTAACTACTGAGACATCTCTTCAGCCCATGTTACCATATTTTATTTTATTTTTATTTTTTTAATACTTTATTTATTTTTTTTATTTTATGTGTACAAGTGTATTGCCTGCATGTATGTGAGTGCACCCGTGTCGTGCAATACCGCGTAGGTCAGAAGAAGGTTTCGGATTCCCCTGGACCTGGAGTTAAGGATGGTTTGTAGCCACTATGTGGGTGCTGGGAATTGAACCTGGGTCCTCTGCAAGAGCAATCAGTGTTCTTAACTGCTGAGCCATCTCTCCAGCCCCATGTTACCATATTTTAATGTTAACATTTGCTGATAAGATATGAAAGAAGCACAATCATATATTATTGGTGGGAGTCTAATTCCAAGACAGTTAGCATCCTTATGAAATGGCCATCAAGCTTTGAAGTCCACCCAGACTTTGTTTTTGTGTGCCTGTGCAGTCCCTGTCCACCCATTCTCAGTAACGTAACACTGATGCATCCATCTGCATTGAAAACTACACTCCCAACCCATCTGGAACCTAAGTGTGAAAACGTTCTAGGAAATAGGCCACAAATAGAATGCTTATGTGACAGTGGCCCAAATTCCCATTAAAAATACTCTGATGGTGGAGTGTGATAGAGGAAGATACCTGACATTTATCTCTCGCCTCCAAACCCATGCACACACATGTATGTGCACCTGCACACACACACATACATTACACAACACACATGCATACATACACAGACCCTGTCCCATAAAAACACAAACACTAAAAAATGGAATATGGACTTACCCATATCATTGGTCTTATACCCACACTGCAGGTCATTCTGTTTCAGGAAGGGCATGACACCATTGGTTATTCATGGATAATTCAGGAATAACCTTCATCTCTTGCCTTCCACAGTAGCCCCTTCACCAGACCTCTGGGTCCTCTATTTCAAACAGAGGTCTGTGAACTTTTGCTCTGAAGAACCAGATAGTAAATGATCTCTGTGGCAGCAAGGTCATAGCCATGGCTGCACAGAGGCAGCAGTGGTCAGTCGGTTCAAGCATGGGTATGGCCATGTTCAGTAGGGCTTTTGGATAAAACCAAGCAGAGAGCTGGTGCTGTCTCTTGGACCATGGCTTGCTGACCCCTGAACCACAACTTGGTGATCCCTGTTCTTTTCCATCTCTTTTTTTGAGGGGGGCGCTTTTTGAGACAGCGTCTCTTTGTAGCCCCAGCTGGCCTGGAACTTGCTATGTAGAGACAAAGCTGGCCTTGATCTCACGGAGGTCCCCTGCTTCTGCCTCCTGAGTGCTGGGATTAAAGGCATGAGCCACCACGCCTGGCTCTATCTCTCTTTTAACGCTTCTGGCTCAAGCCACCAGCTTGTATCTGAACCGCTCTGTTACCTTCCAGTTCCTCCAGTTCCCACTCTTCTCCTTTAGTTCACACTTCTCACTTCTCTGAACCGTTAAGGCCTTGTGTATCTACTGCATAAAACATAAAACCCAACCGTTCTTCCTGTTGGTCAGAGGCAGACTTTTAATGAAGACCTTCAAAGCCCTTATACAAAGTGACTTCTCTCCTCCCTTGATCAACTCCAGTCTCTCTGAGCTTCTTTGGGTTCCATAAAACAAGGCTTGGCCCCTGGCTCCCAAGGTCTTCACTTTTTTTTTTTTTGGTCATTTTGAGACAGGGTCTTCCTGTAGCCCCCGCTGGCCTGGAACTTACTATGTAGACCAGGCTGGCCTCGAACTTACAGAGATCCAGCTGCCTCTGCCTCCGAGTGCTGGATTAGAGGACTACACCACCATGCCTGGCAAGGTCTTCACTCCTGCAGTTTCTTCTGCCACATCTTCCCAGGCTGAGAAACCTGTTTGGACCACCCCAGTGTAAAATAGCAAAGGCTCAAAGTTGATCAAGTGTTTGCTTGTGTGTCAGCCACTGCCTTAAACTCTGAATTTGAACGACCCTATTCCGTTCTCGCCCATATGCAAACCTTCATAGCTATGTCCTGTTCCTATCTACTGAGGAAGAAAATGGAGCAAAGAACGTTTGTAATTTGCCTTAAATCATTAACAAGGAAGCAGAGCTGATGTGTAAACCAGTCACTGCTTCTGGAACCCATGTCCTTAGGCACCACTCTTTACTGCCTATGTATTTTTTAATTTTTATTTTATGTCTACGAATGTATTGTCTGAATGTGTGTAAGTATACCATGTCATGCAATGCTCATGGAGGTCAGATGAGAGGGTGTCAGATCCCCAGGAACTGGAGTTATGGATGGTTGTTAGCCACCATGTGGGTGCTGGGAATTGAACCTGGGTCCTCTGCAAGAGCAGCAAGTGCTCTTAACCACTGAGCCATCGCTCTAGCCCCAACTGCCTATGTATTCTTGTGGTAGCATTTGTCACTATTAAAACTACAAGTCACCTATCAATCATCTATCTGTCTATCAGTCTATCTGTTTATCGGTCTGTCTATTATCTATCTATCTATCTATCTATCTATCTATCTATCTATCTATCTATCTATCTATCTATCTATCATCTATCTATGTATCTATCTATGTATCTATCATCTATCTATCTATGTATCATCTATCAATCATCTATCTCTATCATCTATCTATCTATCTATCTATCATCTATCTATCATCTATCTATCAATCATCTATCTATCCATCTATCTGTGTATGAGTGTGCGAGTGCCAAGGCATGTATGTGGAGGTCAGAAGATAACTTGCAAGCATTAATTAGTTCTCTCTTTCCATGGTGTGGGCTCCTGGGATCAAACACAGGTCCTTGTGCTTGGTTGGTGCCTTTACACACTGAGCATCTCACTGGCCTATTTGTATATTTTTAACTGCACTACAGGAGCAGAGAACTGGTCTGTTTTGTCTCCCCGAATTCTAAGCTTCTAGAACAGTCTATGAGACATAATAGACACTCAGTATTTTTTGAATGTATGAATAATTTAACTTTGTAAGTAAATAATTTATTGGCGTGCTGCCAAATTTGTCAATTGTTACACTATATCTTACCTTCTAGTTTATTGAGAGAAGGGAAATTCTGGGATTTATTTCCTCTAATTTCTAAAATACCAAATTCATTTATGTTCTTTTTTATAGACATTGTTTATTTTTGTTTTTATTAGCATATATTAATTATACATAATAATGGGTTTCATTATGACATTTCCATCCATGCAGATGATTCAATTGGTCATATTCATCCTCAATTCTACTTCCCTTCGTCCCCTCCCTCTCCAGCTGATCTCTTCCTTTCCCAAATAGTCCTGAGTATGAATCTGTTTACATATTTATATGCTATGGTAGCAATACTGAGGGCTGGCTTAGATTCAAGAAGGGTTGGCTGACCAAATGTGTTCTATATGAGGACAGAGACATGTATTGTGGGGATGCCATCCTTACCTGGTCCTGAGAAATGTAGTGGTCCCCAGGCTGCTGCCACCTCAGAAGACTCAACTTTGAAGTAAAGGTCGAGTGGTTCCAGCATGCCCAGAGAAAGAATTGTGAAGAAGTTGTTTTCAGGTGTATCTTTCCTTGGGGCAGTCCATTAGCAGGGTCAAATCCCATCCACACAATCCAGCTTTGAATGTTCAGCCAATAGCATTTGCAGAACACTTGAAGGTCAAAGGCTAGATGGGCCATGTGACTCGTGAAGAAACAGCTTCTAACTGCTGAGTGGTATGTGAGTGTGTTGCCTGCATGTATGTAAGTGCACCATGCGTGTAATGCCCACAGAGGCCAGAAGAGGACATCGGATTTCCCTGGATCTTGCATTAAAGACAGTTATCAGCTGCCATGTGGGTGCTGGGAGCTGAACCCAGGTCCTCTGTAAGAGCAGCCAGTGCTCTTAACTGCTGAGCCATGTCTCCAGCCTCAAAGAAGGGATGTTTGTAGGAAGCTGTACTAGATTGGTCTGCTGGGGACTGAATCTGAGTTGTGAGGTTGCTTTTTGTTTGCCTTAAGCTCTGTTAGTACATAACTTTTTAAAAAAATATTTTATTATTTTTATTTTATGTGTATGAGTGTGTTGCCTGCATGTATGTGAGTGCACCCGTGTCGTGCAGTGCTGCGGAGGTCAAGAAGAGGGCTTCGGATTCCCCTGGAACTGGAGTTAAGGACGGTTGGTTCATAGTCGCCATGTGAGTGCTGGGAATCGAACCTGGGTCTTCTGCAAGAGCATTCAGTGCTCTTAACCGCTGAGCTGTCTCTCCAGCCCCAGTGCATAATTTTTTATCATTGCTGTGAGCAAATACCCAACAGAAACAACTGGAGGGAGGAAAGAATTATTTTTTAATTAATTAATTAAAAATTTTTTTTTTGAGACAGCATCTTCCTGCAGCTCCAGCTGGGCTAGAACTCACTATGTAGACCAGGCTGGCCTTGAACTCACAGAGATCTACCTGTTTCTGCCTCTCATGTGCTGGGTTTAAAGGCGTGTACCACCACACCCAGCATTTTATTTATTCTTTTTATTTTATGTGTATGAGTGTATTGCCTGAATGTTTGTGAGTGCACCTGTGTTGTGCAGTGTCCTGGGAGGTCAGAAGAGGGTGTCAGATTCCATGGAGCTGGAGTTTCGGGGGGCTGTTAACAGGCATGTGGGTGCCAAGGACTGAACCCTAGTCCTTTGCAAGAGCAGCCAGTGCTCTTAACTGATAGATGAAGAAGCCGATAGATAAATCGGGTTGATTGGGAGAAAGCACCAGGACACAGATAAAAACTCTCAGCTGGCTAGAGCTTTGTTTCCCTCCGACGAATTACCTTGAGGGAGGGAAAAATGTCCACCCACGGGTTGTTGAGCTGGGGTCTTTTATAGGGGGAGACTTGGGGCGGGTGCAGAAGGCGGGAAGATATATTTTTTAAAGATGGTGGGGAGCAGGGGAGCAGGACTGTTAAAAGGGAAAGCCTGCTGTGCTGGCCAAACTTTGGAGAAAAGTCTGCTTTTGACTTCAAAGACTAGGATGCTTATCTCAGGACCTTGTAGAACCCCTGAGGCCCTGTAGGTGAGGGGGGTGGGGCTGGTGTGGATCTGAACCCTAATGTTAACCGCTGAGACATCTCCCCAGCCCAGTATCTTCGTATATGTGTTTACTTTCTCCTCCTCCGCCTCCTCATTATTTGTGTGTGTGTGTGTGTGTGTGTGTGTGTGTGTGTGGTGCATGCATGTGTATGTGTATGTGTGTGAGAGTGCACAGCACACATGGAGACCAAAGGTTGAGGCTAGGTGTCTTCTGCAGTTACTGTCCACCTTATTTTTTGAGTCAAGGTCTCTCACTGAGCTCACCAATTAGGCCGCTCTGGCTGGCTCATGAGCCCTTGGGAATGCCTCTCTCCACTCCTCAGTACTGGGCTTACAGACCAGTGCCACCACACTGGTTTTTTTCTGGGGATCTGAACTCAGATCCTCATGCTTTCACAGCAGACGCTTTATCCACTGAGCCATCTCCCCAGCCCTTAAGTTCTTATTTTAAAATTTTATCTTATTGTTGGAAGTTCAGTGGACCAAACCCAGGATCTCATGCATACTACGCAAATGCTCTTCTACCACTGAGCTATAACCACATCCTCTCTTGGTGATTGATCATTGTGGCGGCCTTCCTGCCATTCTAACAGACCTTTAGGAGAGAAAGTGATGGAACTCCCTGTGTTCCCTGTGGGCCTCCTTCCCATGCGCCCCTCTGTCCTGTGTCCCTGAGACCACTTCACTGCTTCTCTTGCCCTCTGGCATCACTGAATTCAGCCATGGGATCAAAGGGATCCAGTGTGATTCTGGTAGTGTCTGGACTGTCTCACCCTCCCATGGCCTCTTCTCCCACTGGCTGGCTGCTCATGACATCATTCCCTCCTTTGCCCCCTGCCCCAGAACTGGTTAAGGTGTTCACCTTGACCTTTTCTGTAGTCCATGCCCTGTTGACCTCCCTCATTTCCCTTGACTACCCCATCTCTTTCTGTTGGACTTATGAATTATAAGGTGACTGTGAGCCCAGGACAAAGGTACACTGTCTTCTCCTCTGTTTAGCACCAAGCCCCAAGCCAGGCATGGTCCCACACTGGAGGAGACGAGGCTACAATTTGCAACAGGCTGTGAAATGCTCTTTCTGGAATGCTTTAGCAATAGAAAGCCTGGTGTGGGGGAGGTGGGAGACTGCCCCTCACCTGCTCTATTTGAAGCCCAACTGTGATTAGGCTTAGCAGGGAGTCAAGTCCTCAAGCCAGAAAGTGACACTCTTCATGTAGCTTAAAGCTACACCTTGGGTGGATGCAGAGGAGGGTTTCTGTACACCCCAACTTGCTGTCATTTTGTGTCACATGGCTGGTTTTGTAGGTGCCAGCTAAGAGTTCCACTAATGTCAGTATTAGAAGCTATGAGTTACGTTATGGGGAGATGGCTCTGTGTTAGATAAAGTGCTTGCTGTGCAAGCCTGAGGGACTAAGTTTGGATTCCCAGAACCCACATAGAAGCCTGGTACAGTTGCACTTCTAAAAGCCCGGTTCTGAGGGGTAGAGACAGGCAAACTCAAGGGCTCACTAGCCAGCTAGTCCAGCCTAATTGGTGAACTCCAAGTTCAGTGAGAGATCCCGCCTCAAAAAATAAGTGGAGAGGAACTATGAAATATTAGCCAATTTGGAGAGATGGTCAGCTGTTTAAAAACCGAGGCATTTCTGGTTGTCTTTTGCTCTGATTAAAGGTATTGGGATGCTCACCTGTAGGCCAGCTACTTGGGAGGCTGAGGTTGGAGGTTCACTTGAGCCCAGGAATTTAAGACCAGCCTGGGCAATATAGTGAGCTCCTGCTTCAAAGTCAGTCTGTCAGTCAATCAATTGAGATCAATCAATACAAAAAGGTGAAGAGAATCTAATATTTACTGGGTACCTCCCTGCATCTGATACTGTGACAGATGCTTTCAAACACTCGTTTTGTCTGATCTTTACAAAGTTCTGTGACTACAAGGGTTATTCCCAGTTTTGCTGATGAAGGAGTGTGGCTCTGGAATGCCAGGCCCTCGTGAAAGGTTGTACATCCTGAAAGCAGAAGAGCAGTGTAGGATATGGCAAAGAGACTGGGCTCTGCACAAGTGACACATGTGCTGTGCCTCAGTTTCCTCATTTGTAGAATGGAAGTCACAGGAGGTTCTTGTGGGAACTGAATTCGATGAGGTATATTAAGTGGTTAGCACAGAGTGGCTGTTCAGGTGGCCAGTCAGGTTTCTTTCTTCTGAACTTTCAGCAGTCCGATTGATAATTGGTGGTTCTAGGGATTGAACTTTCAGCCTTGAACATGCTAGGTATGCACTTTATCACCAGATTCTACCACCGAGTTATAACCCTACTCCTTTTTAATTTATCTTATTTTGAGACAGGGTTTTGGTAAGTTGTATAGGCTGGTCTTGAACTTTTGATCCTCCTGCCTCAGCCTACTGGCTAGCTGGGATGACAGGGTTAAGCCACCAAGCCTGGCTTCTAATTGATAATTAAGACTCTATTTAAGCAATTGGAACTTTATTTGGATTTGAGTGAAAGGAAAATGAAAAGATAATAAAAAGTTGTTTCTTGAAAGTAGCCAGTTTCTTGGCTAAAAATAAAAATGTCCTTGGGCTTCTTAGCAACATACTCTGTTCCAAAGGCCAAAAATGTCAAAAAGTATTTGGGAGCTCTTATCTAATCCCTAAAAGATTTTAGGGTCACCTCTTCAGAGGGGACAATGTTAGAGTAGCAAAAAGCCCCATTTAAAAAAAAAAAAGAATTCAGGAAGTTGTTCAGGAAAAAGTGATGGGGAGATATGGGAGGAGTTGGAGGGGAGGGAGTGGGCATAGATTTGATCAAAACACCTTATATGCATGTATGAAATTCTCATTTTTTTAAAAAAGTTTCTTGGACTAGTTTCTAAACTCTTGGCCTTTCTCTGCAGTTTTGATGTGACACTTATAGCTCATGTCTCCATCCCTTGTCTTGGGAGGACTTGTCTGAGCTGTTTAAACAATCCGGAGGGATTGTGAACCAAACAAGGCCTAAGTGTAGCTGCTGTTTTCAAGATCTCCACTCCTCCCTTTCCTCTCTCCCCTCCCCTCCCCTCCCAGCTCCTCCCTCTCCTCTCTCCCCTCCCCTTCCCTCTCCTGTCTCCCCTCCCCGCTCCTCCCTCTCCTCTCTGCCCTCTCCTCTCTCCCCTCCCCTCTCCTCCCCTCTCCTCTCTCCCCTCCCCTCCCCGCTCCTCCCTCTTCCCCCCTCCCTTTTTCCCTCCTTTCGTTTCTTCTTTTCATAGGTTTTCATGGGTAGAGAATTTTTTAAAAATGGCAAAACTCTAAAGCCCATATCTAATTTGGAGTCTTACAGATGGAAGGCTGGGTTACACTGCTAAAACTTCCACTCATTTCTTTTCAGGGAAAAGTGGGGCGCGGGGGGCGGGGGGGGGTGGGTTTCCATGGCTGACCCACTGAACAGACTTCAGTGTCCTTTGACTGTGACTTCTTGGGGAAGGTACTTTACAAGCACATACTTGCAAGTTAGAAAAAAATATTTATTTTTGTTTTATGTTTTTTTGCTTGCATGCATGTAAGTGCACCCCTGCATGCAATGCCTGTAAGGACCAGAAGAGGGCACTGGACTCCCTAGAATTGGAGTTATGGATGGTTGTTAGCTGCTATGTGGATCTAGGAACTGAACTCGTCCTCTGCAAGGCAGCCAGTGCTCTTAACTGCTGAGCCATCTCTTCAGTCCCTATATTTACAAATTTTTAAAGTCACTAAAAAATAAATGTTTGCCCCCCTTGTTTAGTATTCATATCGTACAGTTACTTTAACAACAAATACAGAGGTAAATTTCTGACCCAGAAGCATACAATGACAAAGGCTCATGGGAAGGAAGGAATGGTTTTAGGCTCCATTTAAAGGCCGGCAGTGCGGGGTCGACAGATTGTTGGGAATAACTGCAATGCCTTAAGGATGGGGAAATCTAGCGATGGGCACCTACTCTTGACATGTATGGAAATCACCAGTCACATGGTTGGAGCTATTTCTGCACCTTGGGCTGTGAAGACTTCTCCTGGATGCCCCGGGTTTCTTCACATCCACGGGGCTTGAGAAGGAGGAAGACTGCATTCAAAAACAGAAGCCACGGAGCTCGAGGGCTGCATGACCTCCACCAGCCTCAGAAAAAGACATAACAATGTCTGCATCTCTCAGAAGACCAGAAGAGGAGTGTGTGCGCGCATGTGTTCAGTCTCCTCTGACAATGACTGATCTCCTATTTGTAAAATGCTGCCAGTGTTCATTGGTGAGTGACAGTCAGAGAGCGATGGGTAGATTATGAAGGAGATGAAACAGGCACAGCACACGTTCAGTGAGCTTTAACAAGTTCTGAAAAATCTGTTCCACACATCCTTCCCACTGTGTGTGTGTGTGTGTGTGTGTGTGTATCTGTGTGCCAGTATGCACGTGTGTATGGGCGTGGGGGCTACAGGTTGATGTTGGGTTTTCCTTAGTTTCTTTCCATCGTATTTTATTTTTTGGACACGGGATGTCCTGGAACTATGTAGACTAGGCTGATCTCAAACTCACAGAGATCCACCTGCCTCTGCCTCCCAGGGATTAAAGGTGTGCCACCGTGCCTGGCTTCCACCTTATATTTTGAGCTCACCAGTTGACCATCACACCCTAGGAATCCTCCTGTCTTCACCTCCCCAGCATTGTACTACAGACTTGAGTCAAAATGTCCAGCTTTATTGTGGATTCTGGGGATCCAGACTCAGGATCCCACATGTGTAGGGCAGCCGCTTTTACCAGCTGAGCCATCTCTCTCCCTAGCTCCCACTGCTCTTTACTAATGAGGTGTCCTTAGTATATTAGAAACCTGAATGGGAGGGGGTCTTCCAGTCTTTTGGGTAGCTGAATTGTCCCTTATTTTTGGCAGTTCATCAGATGGAGTGATTTTGGCTGCAGGGACTTCACTGGCTGGCTGAGCTGGCTCCTTTTCTTTTCTAAGTTGGAGCAGATGGGGATCCAGTCTTCATTGGCTGTTCTTCTAAAGGCCTTTTTCTCTTACTCAACTGTGCATTAAACTGCTTGTGACAGAGTCATTTGCAACTAAAAGGAGGAAGAAAGAATGAACCTGTTATGGACCATCAACTCACAGGGTTCCAGTCCTCTGCTGGCTTGTCCCCTTGAAACAAGTGACCAACTTGAAAATGGGGTGTCCCTTACTAGTGGTTTAAAGGAGATACTGTGGAATTCTTAAAAAGACAATTCATTGGTGCTGGAGAGATGGCATAGCGGTTAAGAACACTGGTTGTTCTTGCAGAAGAGCTGGGTTCAAATCCTAGCACCCACATGGCAGCTAACAACTGTCCATAACTCCAGTTCCAGGGATTCCAACAGCCTCTTCTGTCCTCCGAGGGCATTGCATGACACAGGTGCACTTATATGCATGCAGGCAATACACTCATACACATAAAATAAAAACAAAATATTTTTAAAAAAGAATTCATTTACAAAATTCAAATATAAACTGTTAGAGAATACTTTTATGTTTTGTTGTTTTGAGACAGGTTCTTGCTATGTAACCCAGGCTGGCCTCACACTCATCATCTTTCTGCCTCAGCTTCCCACATGCTGGGATTACAGGTGTCCACCACCATTCCTGGCTTGAAAACACTGTTTTGAAAGGTGGAAAGTCTAGAGAAAAGAACTCTAATACACTAAATTAAAATAAAACGAGACTCCCAATTTACTATCTTAACTTTACCTATAGAACATGGGGCCTGTGTTGACTATGATATTTTTTTTCAATATGGGGGTCTCTATATTGTCCAGAGTGGTCTTAAAGCCCAGTTCAGGTGATCTTCCTGTCTCAGCATACTGAGTGTTAAGATTGCAGGATCACGCACGCCACTGTGCCCAGCTTTCTTGGTATTCTTTAAGGTATATCCGACTTTCAAAAACAAGCTTTCCAGGTGAAGCAGCCTGCCACATCAGGGCCTTGCTTGGGTTTCCCCAGCAGTTAGGATGTACTTTCTTGGTACATCTTAGAGCAGTAAGAAAACCTTCAAGATTCCAATCCATTTCCATGTCTGCCTAACAGCCCCAAGCCATATTACTGGTAGCAAATCAAGTTTTTTGTCTGTTTAAGTGGACTAGAATTGTTCTGGTTATGGCTTAGAAAGAATGGGCTTCCTTGGCCGGGAATGGGGTCCCTTTGCAGGTTCCACCCCAGTGGCTGAGGATGCACCTCCCGCCACCTCGGAGTTGAGGAGCCTTCTCAGAGAAGGCCGAAGGTGGCTTTGTTAGTCCTGTTTTTGTTTTGTGACCAAATACCTGACAGGAAGCAACTTAGGGAGGAAGGACATATTACAGCTTACCGTTTGAGGGGATACAGTCCATCATGGCCAGGAAGGCATGGTGGTCGGAACAGGAGATGGGCTGGTCACAGCGCATCCCCAGTCAGTAAGCCAAGAATGAACAGGAAGTGCATCTGGGCTGTAAAACCTCAAGACCTGCCCTGAGCGGCCCACTTTCTACAGTAAGGCTCTATCCCTCTAAGGTTCCACAACCCTCCCAAACAGCGCTGCCACCAGCCAGAGAACCAACCACATGAGCCTGTGAGGGACATTTTACATTCAGACCACAACAGTGGCCCTGTGAAGGTGCACAGGGAAAAACAGGTCGGGGAGGGAAAGAGCTGTGCATATTCCATTACCTCCAGAGCCCATGAATTCAGAGTATGGATGAGAAATTTAGGTGACTGAATCTCCAAAGAGTCTTGTAGTCGAGGCCAAGCAGCGAGTGTCCCCTGAGGCCAGGCCTTCTCTTCATTCATGGCTAGTGGGCCCAGTCGGCAGTGCAGTTGGAACTTGGCTAACTGAGTGGATCTGAAGCACGGACACTGGAGGTCATTGCTCATCCCAAAAGGAGATTACAGAGCCTGTACTAGGGAACTGGGGAAGCTAATGGGGCAAAATGATGGAGCCATTCAGAGCCATAGACTTGGACTGAACAGTGCAAGACCAGGCAGGGGAGCCCCAGTCTCCTGCGGCGCTGTCCTCGTGGGAGAGAGGCTACTACAAGTCATTTTCCTGGTGGCTGAGTGTCACGGCTTCCCTGTGGTTCAACCTTAGACTTGTATTTAGAAGCATGGGGGTGCGGCAGGGGGTGAAGGGCAGTTAAGGTGCTGTCCTTATGAGAATTCCTTTAAAAACATTTTCAGTGATTTTTCTGCAAAAACATTGCTGCTAACTGTATGTATGCTTTATGCTGTTTAACTAGTAGGGGTGATTAGTAGTAACTGTTCACACCCTTGCAGCAACTCTGTGTGTGTGTGTGTGTGTGTGTGTGTGTGTGTGTGTACGTGTACATGTGTGCATATGTGAGCATCTGTGTTTTAAAATCTTATTATTTTTATTTTTTGCATATGAGTATATTGCCTGCATGTGTATCAGCACACCCATGTCTTGCAATGCCCTGGGAGGTCAGAAGAGGGCATTGGATCCCCTGGAACTGGAGTTAGGGATGGTTGTTAGTCACCATGTGGGTACGAGGAATTGAAACTGCAAGAGCAGCCAGTGATCTTAACCACTGAGCCATCACCCAGCCCAGTGATCTTAACCACTGAGCCATCACCCAGCCCAGTGGTATGATGTTTTATTTCTGACACAAACTTTCAGACTTTAATTGAACTGGCTGCTGCAGCAGGGACAGCTGGCTGGGGCTCGGTCTGTAGGCTGTGACTGAACATAGAATCCTGGGTGGAAAATTGCGCCCATGTATTGCTTCCCTCTGTGGCATCAGTCTGGAGGAAAAAAGTTATTGGATGTTTCTAGATTTCTGAGTGTGTGTGTTTGCATGTCCATGTATATGCGTGTGGTGTGTTACATGTGGGTATGTGTATGTGTACATGTTTGTGTGATTCAAACATGATAGCGTACACATGGAGGTCAGAGGACAATCTTGAATGTCAGTCCTCACCTTCTACCTTGTTAGAGACAGGGTCTCTGTTGTTCACTGCTGCGTACGGCAAGCTCACTGGCCTGTAAGCTCCTGGAGCGATTCTCCTGCCTCCACCTCCCATCGTACTGTGGGAGCACTGTAGACATGTGTTGCTGCATCCAGCCTTTCATGGGTTCTGGGGATCTGAACTCAGGTCTTCATGCTTGTGCAGAAAATGCTTCACCCATGGAGCCATCTCCCCAGTCTGAATCAAATGAATTCATTGCATTATAGATTTCTCCTTCCACTGAAAACCATTGAGAGTCTCTGTGTTGATGTTCTCACCTATGTGATAAGGTGACCACTGTGTGCATGCATATGCCACACATGCCTCCTGCATATAGTGTGCACCTCTCATGTCTAAAACACACAGCACATGCACATGTGTGTGTCCCATGCAGCAACCATGTGCAGAAATATCACATGTGAGCGAGTATGCGTGCTTGAGGCACAAACAGGCATGAGAGCTGAAAATGGGGGAACTTGAGAGCCTGAGAACTCTCTGTGCCCCTGAGCATGGGGCAGCTGGTGGATGTTAAGAAAACCACCAAGCCTTGGTTATGTTGTACGAGGACGATTTGGGTTTCTTGTTAAAATTCATATTCTTGGGAAAAATGGCAGCTCACTCAGCAGTGAACTTAGTTCCCTTAGCTACCCAGGCGACTGGAAGGCAGGGGAAGCATTGTCCAGGAACGGCATTGCTGGCCCCTGCTGGCCCTGGTGGGATGACCAGTCACCTCAGCCAGCTGACTGTGGGTTTTGCTGCTGTGATACTAGCAGTGGCCCGCTGGGGCCCCTCCCAGGTGCTTTACAGTGTGTTCTTTGTAAAGAGCTGTGTGCAGGGCTAACACAGTCTCGTTTGGTAGACCTGGCAGCCCATGGGCTAGGCTCTCTGTAGACCTGTTATTCTCTTCAGTGACACCTGCCCAGGGACTTTCTCCACTGCTTAACCTGGGGACCCCCACCATGGATAATGGAGTCGGACAAAGCCATGGGATGACATTTCTGATTCCTCCCTGAGTACGTCTTTCATCACACCTCTGAGGCTTTTTGAAAGGGCTGGGGCTGTTGTATCTCTGAAGAGCATTCCTTTTCTGTTTCCGGTCCTGGTGGCATCAGGAATGGAAGTGAGCACCTCTTCCCCCCAGATACCAGTATTCCAGTAGAACCGTCTGGTCCCTCCACCAGAAAGAGATGGAAAATGAAGCCTGTCTCCATGCACGTGTCAGCTCTGTCTGCACGCTGAAAGCCGAGTCTGGGTCCTCAGCTTGCTCAGGTGTCACGTCTTTGTCCGACAGGAGTCAGGTGCTCACTGGGCTGGTGATCCAACTCCAGCATTTCATTTCAATGACATTACACTCACTTCTTTCTTAGGAGGACCAATACTGCTTTATAGTTGGCGTGGCTAGGTCTTGGTTAATATTTAGCTCTCCTTTCAAGCACAGTCCAGATACGAACGACCGGGGACATCTTCAGGAGAACAGTGAGATCAGCCACCAGTGTTCAGCTCTGCTGGGTACAGGATCGGGTGGGCAGGTATTGGAATGGCCGAGGATCAGGGGATAAAGAGGAGGATGTGTCGGGGGTCTTTGTCCCTGACAGTATTCTCAGCTCAGTGGTTGCTGAATCTAATCGGTGATGGCAGCTGCAAAAGATTTTCAGCCATGAGCAGAACAGTTCCCACATAGCGGCCAGAAAAAAACGGAAGAGACTCAGCCCATGAGATGGTGCCCAGGAATTTACACGAGGAGAAAACAAGCACTTGGGTAAAGGTTTGCTTTGATAGAACATCTGAGGAGGAATTCAGCATATCTAAGGTGAACATATGGATGGGACACGTGATTGATTTGAAGTCGTTACTTATAAGCTCAACTGCTGGGCTTGTCCCGCTTATTTTCCTGAGATGTTGCACACTTCAGAGACCCTAATCAGATTTCCCGAGCACACACTGGAATCGTGTGACGACTCTTGTGACATATTCCTTCAGTAAGGCTGAAGATCCTGACTTTCCTCCTCTTCACAGTTGAAGCTGGGTAGGGCCATGGATCTCAGCAGCCACTGGCATCCCACCCATCTCAGTGTTCAGACCATAGACCTGTTGGCATGACACTCCTATCTAGGGCAGCTGGGGCCGAAAGCTTCAGCAAGCAGCACTTGTGTTCTGTCATGGAGAGGAGGTTAGATTTGTGTAAGCAAATAGACGCCCAGTCACCAGCACACACTGTCGTCCCTGCCTGCCGTCTCACCCCCCACTGTCCTCTTCCGTGCTGTCTGAGGTTATTCCAAGCCAAGGCATGAACCTTACCAAAGTTTCCATGTCTGAGATTACCCGGCTAGCTGGTACTGAAGCCTGTTAGCATCATTTAACAGCCCCAGGCCACAGCGTCTTCCCCAGGACCTTTCTCACTAAGTCTGTGTGGGGTTAACCAGCCCTCAGCATCCCTGCTAATGGGAGGGGACGTCTTCAGGAGAACAGCGAGATCCCAAGTTCTTGAAAGTAGTTTGTGAAACCCAAGTGATCATCAGGTATGCCAGTCAGTCTGATACTTTGTTTTTAAAAAATGTGTTAAGATTTAATTTTCAATTTTGTGTGTGTGTGTGTGTGTGTTTTTATGCCCATCATGAGTGCAGGTGCCTGCAAGCCCACAGGGATTGGATCTCCCCTAGGGCTGGACTTACAGGTGTTTTTGAGCCACCCAGCATGAGTGCTGGGAACTGAACTCAGGTCCTCTGCAAAAACAATATACATTCTTAAACTCTGAGCCATCATTCCAGCCTTGATTTATTTTATTTTTAATTATATATATGTGTATGCAACTGTATGTGGATGCGTGTCTGTTTATGTGAGTGTGGGTGCTTGTGGAGGCCAGAAGAGGACATTGGAACTCCTGGACCTGGAGTTATAGGTGGTTGTGAGCAGCCTGAAGTGGGTGTTGGGAACTGAACTCTGGTACTCTAGAGGAGCCTCAAGTGTTAACCACTGAGCCGGCTCCCTGGACCTGATATATTGCTTTTTTTTTTTGGCTTTTTTTTCTTTTGGTCTTTTTGAGACAGGGTCTCCCTGTAGCCCCAGCTGTCCTGGAACTATGTAGACCAGGCTGGTCTTGAACTCACAGAGATCCACCTGCCCCTGCCTCCCAGCCTTCCCAATATATTGCTTTTAATTCCTTCCCAGCAGCCAGTGGATTTACTTTCATAATGTGAGGTGAAGCTAAGAGTGACTTAAAAATTTGTTTTTGATTTTTCTGTGCTTAAGGCTTTTTTTTTTTTCACTGTGTATCTGGAGAATTTTTTTTCCCTTTATTCCCATAGTTCTTTGTATAGCCCTCCTTTCCCCTGTCCCCTTTATCCCTGTTTTACAGATTTCTCCCTTAGTAACACCCTCATCCTACCATTCTCTCGGGTTCCTTCTTATTTTATAAATTGTATGCCTGCATGTATGTGAGTATACCACTTTTTGTTTGAGACAGGGTCTCTCATTGGCCTAGGCCTTCACCCTTCAGCCAGGCTGGCCAGCCAGTGAGCTTCCAGAGATCCATGTCTCCACCTCCAAGCTCACCATTGCTGGGATTGCTCCTGGCCTTTTGTGGGGGTTCTGGGGATCAAATTTAGCTCCTCCCACTTCTGAGGCAAGGAAGTACTTTACCAACTAAGCCATCTCTATGGCCCTATAACACTGATCTTAAAGGCCCCTTCTTTCTACCTTAAAATGAGCATTCTGGGGCTGGAGAGATGGCTTAGTGGTTGGGAACACTGGTTGTGTCAAACCCAGGTTGGAGTCCCAGCACTCACATGGCAGCTAAGAACTGTCCATAACTCCAGTTCCAGGGGATCTGACCACCTCTTCTGTCCTCCGAGAGCACTGAACAACACGAGTGCACTTACCTACAAGCAGGCAATACATGCATACACATAAAATAAAACTGATAAAATATTAAACAAAAAATGAGCATTCTGTTGGCGAGTGCTCCCAGATACTGCTTAGACATTTCATCGTGGGGTTCATCCAGACTTTCTTGGAGACAGTTTCTCAGGCTTTGGGGACATGAATACTATAGAACTACTCTGCCCTATCTTCTTGAGATGATTTCTATCAATTCCTTCTTTCTTGGAATGATTTCCCCAAATGAAAAAGAAACCAACATTTATTCAAAGACTCTGGAATGTTTCAGATTGTGATAATGGTAAAGATGAGTTTATAGTGTTTCCTTCCAATTTTTGCTTGCTTTCATTAAAAAGACAGTTGGAGAGATGGATCACTGGTTAAGAGCACCGGCTGCTCTTTGCAGAGGATACAGGCTCGATTCTCAGCACCTACATGGTGGATCACAACTGTCTATAACTCTAGTTCCAGGGGATCTGATGCCCTCTTCTGACCTCTTGGGTATCAGGCACACAGTATGCACATGTACCTGCAGGCGAACATTCATACCCATAAAATAAAATGAAACATCTTTTAAAAAGAGAAAAGAAAAATGAGTCACTCACCACTTGATATGACTGCCAAGAAGCCAGCCCCTGAGCTGAACTTGTTGCTGACTTTGCTTTTGGTGACAGTGTGGGATTTTCCTGTGTTTTTCTTTTGCAGCAACTGTCGCTCTAGTCTTGCTTTATAATGTGCTTCTTTTTATTTTTGCATGAATTTGTCTATCCTAAATCCCACTGAACATATTTTTCTAACCCATAATCAGTGCTTCTGGGAGGACGGTGGTTTGATTGTCAGATGAGAATGGAGACAGGCCATTAACAAAGATAGCCACAGGGAGAGCGGTTTAAACAATCCCACTAAACAATCCTTGCTCAGGGACCAGAAGAAGAAAGCGCATTTTAAAACATGGTTAAAGTCTACATTGGAGATGTGAGGAATGATACCTCCATATAAAACCCAGAGTGGACAAACACCTGAGTTTATATTTCTTCATACCTTGTGCTCAGTCAAGGAAACAAGCACGCAATCTCTCCTTATCCTTTGCATACAAACCCATCTACAGCTGGGAACAAAAACTGCCACTGATGGTGTGAGATGCTTATCTCACTGGTCCTTGAAGAAAAGCTGAGAGACTGTAGCATTAGCTATATGACACTTCATGTCGATACAGCAGATGAAGAAGGTGACACAGCCATATCTGGGAAGGATGGGGCTCCCCCAGCCTTTGTCCTACCCATCTCTGTACACTCCATTGGCTGGTGTTGTGTTAATGTTTCCTGTTCAGTGTCTCAAGCCATCAATTATTATAATTTTCATAATGCTCTGCTTTGTATAAAGTCCTTTAAAAAATACCTTTGGGAACTGGGGAGATGGCTGTGTGGATAGAGCCCTTGACACACAAGCATGAGGACTTGAATTCAGATCTCCAGCACCCATGTATATGCCGGGTGGATATAGAGGTCCACATGTAACCCAGGGCTCGAAAGGTGGAGGTGGGATTAACTAGACTGGTGAGCTCCTGGTTCAGCAAGAGACCCCTCAGTAAAGAAAGGGGAGCTGGATCAAGGGAGATACCAGCATTGACCTCTGGCAAATACGTGCCATCCTCACATACACAGGAAACAACAGCAAAACCGCAAATAACAGGAACGCACCATCCGGGAGGAGTTGTTGAATTACATTTCCATTTTCTTTCACTCAGAAGCCATGTCTAGCAATAAATAAAACAAAACAGTTTCATGGTTTCCCAGGAAGGCCCAATTCTTGGGGAGAAGATTGTTTCCCCACAAGATTCACAGTCCATTTTTTTGCTTTTCAGATTACTGATTCCCCTGCTCTTTGGCTCCCTAAGAAAAACTAAAGCAAGGTGAGAGGAGAAAATGCAATCTGATAACAAAGCAGGCTTTGTCTTGATAAACACTGTGATTGATGACAACAATGTTAAGTTCTTTTGGGTAAATGAATAACTGATTGTATCTGAGAGTTGCAAACAAACTCCATTCCTTTGTGGCTCTTCCAGGGCCTTTTCCCTTCCCCTTCCTACTCTGCCCTGACTCGTTTGAAACTAATGAAACAAATATCCAGGACAGAGGCAGCTTGTGAGGCTAGAAGCCTGTCCCATGGGACCTCTAAGAGAAAGCGTACAAAAAAACCTTACTTTCACTTTTTGTTTGTTTTTACAAAAACGTATGATCATGTGAACATACCACTCAGTCTCCTTCCAGGCCGGGACAAGCCCATACAAGAGATCCCAGAAGTTTAAACTTGATTGGCTTGGTGGAGAGTCCATTTCTTCAGGTTCTGTGCTGTGGTAAATGCCTACCTGTACTATACACACATATGTTAGCTATTCATATACATGAACACAGGAAATGTAGGAGATGACTCTGCAGAGACTAGATAGGAATATACAAGTATAAATACCAGAGCACAAGAGCACATACTGTGTGTAAGCGTACATACACACGGGGTTCGGGTCTAGTTCTCACTTTTCTGTTTCTGTTGGCCTCAGCTTTTCTCAAGGTCACACCCAGGCACACGGTAGGTATCTTCTTCTCCAGATTTTGAATTGTCTGCCTGCATTTAAACATTCACTTTAGAGAAGAAGTAATCAGTGGAATATATTATCTCCCAATCAGCCAAGCAAACTCAAATACTGTACTCTGCATTGGGCTTGTGTAGAACAGTCCTCTGCTCTAGAAACCACGTGATAGGCGGGGAGGCAGGAATGAGTGGGAAGCCCATTGCCAAGAGGCAGAGCTTGGTCTGTGTGTGCATGTGTGTGTTTCCGGGAAGTTCAGATACTGGTTTGGAGGTCTCCGTTGAGGAGGGTCCTCTGGGTCTCCGTGGTCTCATTCAGCCGGGATTTATCCTGCTTGCTGTCACTCCGTTCCCCATCATCTGTGCCACTCACCTTGACCAAGCAGAGGACGTTCTGGAAGCTCTTCTTGAAGTTGTCAGATAGGAAGGCGTATAGGATAGGGTTGGCACAGCTGTTAGCGTAGGTGAGGACCACCACGAAGTCGAACATGCCTTTCAGGGCTGGGGTGGGATTGATGGCCACAGAGACAGAAGAGACGTTGAAGATGTAGAAGGGAAGCCAGCAGAAAATGAAGACGGCGACCACGATGGACACCATTCGGGTCACCTTTTTCTCTGACTTTTTCCTCTTGGAGGATCCCACTCGGATTCCAGAAGACTTCACCTTGATGATAATGAACAGGTAGCAAAGACAAATGATGGTGAGGGGTACCAGGAACCCCAGGATGAAGGCATAGATAATGAACCCTGTGTACCATGCCCCGGATTCACCTGGCCAGTTGATGGTACAGCTGCTCCTTCCCCACTGGTTGCTCCGAAGACCAGCATATATCATGATGGGCAAAATGACCAGCAGAGAGACTCCCCACACAGCCACATTGATCATCTTGGCTGTCCGGGGTCGCCTCCACTTGGCCGACTTTATGGGGTGGACCACAGCCAGGTAACGGTCAATGCTCATGACCGTCAAGCAGAAAATGCTGGTGAACTGATTGATGCCATCCACGGTCATGACCACCCGGCAGATGGCTTTGCCAAAGGGCCAGTGGACCAGCGCTACCTGCATGGCCAGGAAGGGTAGTCCCAGCATGAAGAGTTCATCTGCGATGGCCAGGTTGAGTATATAAATGTTGGTGATGGTTTTCATCTTGGCATAGCGGAGGATGACGTAAATGACAAGCGTGTTGCCACACAACCCGATGATGCACACCACAAAGTATATGAACGTGAGGACCGCATTGCTTGTCATGTCGTAGTATGGCTCTGTCTGGTTGGAGCTGTTGCCTGGCCCCACCGAGTCACTGATGTCGAATGGAGTGGGCATCCATGTTTGGCTCCCATTGAGTTGCTCTGACACCATCTCCATGGCTGCTTTTCAGCCAGTCTAAAGCCAAGCAGCCCAGAGACCTTACTCTTACCTCAGTGGGCCCTGGAGACCAAGAATCCACTGTGACATCTGCAAGGGAAAAAGCAAGACCAGCCATCAGCCCCAGGCTGTCAAAACTCTTGCTGTATTCCATGTTTCTGGTGTATCTGCTTATTTAGACATCCCCTTCCCCTGCCTCTTTTGTATGTGTTTGTGTGTGTGCAGATGCTTGTGTGTATATGGAGGCCAGAGGACAGTCATGCCTCAAACACCATCTACCTTTTTTTTGAGATAGTATCTCTCACTCATCTGGAACTGGACAAGTAGCCTAACCTGGCTGTCCAGTGAGTCCCAGGGATCCACCTGTGTCTGCCTTTGCAGTGCTAGGATTACAATGCCACCAGGCCCAGCAGTTTTGTACATAGGTTCTGGGGTTTGAACTCAGGTCCTCATGTTTTCAAGGCAAGCACTTTACTGACTGAGCTAGCTCCCCAGTCTCCCCCCTCCCTCCTTCCCGGCCTCCTCTGCCCTTCCTCTCTCTTTCCTTCCTTCCTTTTTATTGAGGCAGACTAGCCTTGAATTCACTACGTAGCCTAGGCTGACCTTGCACTCACAGCAATCCTCCTGCCTCAGTCTCCTGAGCTGGGATTATAGGTGTGAACTACTGTGTTTCTCTTAGCTGTGCTATTCAACTGAAAAACAAGTTCTGTTTTTCCATCTAGTTTCAGCTCCAGCCCATCCCTGTTAGCTGGCAGACTTTTTTGGGTTATTTTTCAATAGTGGGGGAAGAGTTTGGGTTAAGCCATCATCTTTGATGACGCACATGTGGCGGATGGCTGTAGCTTCAAACACATAGGCTTTGTCCCCTAAGGAATTGACTGGTCCACACTATAAAAAGGCAGATCTTGCCGGGCCTGGTGGTGCATGCCTTTAATCCTAGTACTCGGGAGGCAGAGGCTGGTGGATCCCTGTGAGTTCAAGGCCAGCCTGGTCTACACAGTTCCAGGACAGCTGGGGCTACAGGGAGACCCTGTCTCAAAAAGAACCCCCCCCCAAAAAGACAAATCTTCAGAAGAGTTCAGCCCCTGAACTCTGGGGATGGTAGTGGTGGTGAGGGTCCTGATACCAGCATTCTGGGCTCCACAGGGAAATCTACGCCTTCTCACTGCTTACTTGACAGATTTTTCATTCAGAGACCCCAAGTTAGAAAAACCCTAGAATTTAAAGGGAGAATAAACTTGGGCTCCATGACAGCCCCACATGACCTCTCGCCCAACCCTTAACTGCTACAACTCTCCTTTGTTAACATGGGTAG
>NW_008336853.1:3562269-3599694 GCF_000622305.1 Nannospalax galili
TGAAGGTTTAACAAGGAAAGATATGCAAATATGCCTAGTGTTGTGCAGGCTCATCAGAATCGGAACCTCATAAATAGTTCTCCCCCCTTTTCTCCCTGCTGTCTCATTATCTCAGATTTATTGAAATCTGCCTACACAGTGAATCAAGTTAATCTCCAGTATTAAAAATAAGAGTCTGGCTTACTTTCATTTTTCAAGTGTGTGCTTTAGTTGTGTTTATTTTCCTCCGAGTTTTGTTTGTCCCATACCTAGTGCTTGACCCCCTCATGCTGAGGAGAGCTTACCTAACATCCCCAGATGGGTGACGGGTGAGCCTCTTCAGAGTATTCACCACCTGCCATCATCCCAGAAAATTCGCCTGCGATTCTCTGATTGAGGGGCAGGAGCTAGGTGAAGAATGCAGGATATTTATGGATGCCAGGAAGAGCTTTCGGACACTGATGTAGTTCGTTCATTCATGTCCCTTATCCCTGTCATCTTCCTAACCGTCATGAGAGCTGAGGGTTCACTCTTCCCCCCCATTCAAAGGTGTGGAAACTGAGGCTTAGCGACTTAAAGTGACTTGCCCCCACACTTGATGGAGCTGGCACTTGAACTTGGGCCACCTGTCCTGAAGTCTTCTATGCTTTTCAGTATGTCCCATCTGATGCTCAGTGGATGAAAACTGGTAGCTGATACTTGGGCTTTGGTTTGAATCATCTGATTTCCATGTGACCTCCATGCTGAGAAAATAGTTAGGATGCTATTGACCCGGCTTAAGATTTAATTCAATAGAGCATCCCATAAGTAAATGATTTACCTATAGTCATTGGAAAACACCACCTGGGGGGGGGCTTCTTTGTGCTGAGCACATGGTTGGGGTGCTATAGGGAGCTAATACTTCAGTAGGGGAGACAGACAAGGTAGTCTAGTCATATAGAGTATGAATTACATGGAGATATGATATGAATAAAGGATGTTAGAATGCCTTTCTTCCCTGGGGGATTCCAAAAATCTGGGGGCTGGGTCTTGAGTACATGAAGTGAGGCAAGAGCACAGGGCAGGAGGTCCACCCAGGAGGAGGGAAGCTGGTCAAGGGATGGTGTGTCCAGCACCACTAGCTCACTTGACTGCTCGGAGTACTTTTCCAGGTGCCTAAGTAAAGATGATGCTGGGAGATACTGCAGAGACATGGAAGGAAACGTAGCCACCACCAGGCGGGAGCTCCTTGCCCACCTCTGCCTCTGATTCATTCTGCACTGCCAGGTGCCTTGCTTTTCATTCTGCATTAATTTCTCTACCACATGCTCAGTACAGTGAGAATTGGGCTTTTTGCATTTGTATTTTTTGGGACTCACGGCTCCGTGTCTGCGTTGGGTAGGAAAGCATAAGCCCACAGCTATTAAAACCAGAAGCTATAAAGGAACTGTTTTTAGTATCCTCGGATTAACTTGGGTTATTTCCACTGTCATTTTTCACCATCTTGTCAGTTATTTAATTGTAGACCCAGCATCTTATTCAGGCTGCCGGTATTGAGAGCATGCATTAAACAGTGGCCTGTGCCATCTGTGTACCGTGAGTGGTCACACGCCAATGTCTGGCTACGACTGGAGACCCCTGGTGCTGTGACTCCCTCTCTAGAGCCTGAAGGTAGATGGTACAGGGTCCAGTGTGGTTCCTAAGTCCTACCTGTGCCCTCTGTGCAGAACCAGAATCAGCACGGTCAGTTTTCCCTGAAACTGGTAGACACATTTCTACTTTAAGGAGGTAACTGTAGAAGGGTTCAGAGCCTTGGAAGGCAGCCCCACAGGAGAGACTCCAAGACATGAGCTTAAATCATGGGGAATTGTATGTAATTGAAGTCAGCTGCCTGACACCTCCAAGTGGCTTCTCTTTTATGTTCCTTCCAAAGAAAGTGAATTCAAATTGCCACCAGTCAATACTTGTTGAATTGTGATTAAATTAAATGTACCAGGAAGTTTGAGTTTCTGCTTTATTTTTCCAGCCCAAGAGCTGTTAAATCCTGGTTGGTGGTTTACCCTGAGAAAGCCCTGGCTCTTTGGAAAGAAGGGTCTCCATGGTCTCAGGAATCCCCTCCCTTGTTTCCAGCTACCCTTGCCAGCCCAAGAAATGAAGGTAGTACCGGTACCTGCATCATCTGGTTGTAAATCCCACCCAGCTTTAGTTTTGCTGATCTTTCCAATATCTTTCTGCTCCCAGTCCCCAAGTCCTCTTCCCTCCAAGCCTGCTAAATACCTCCCTGGACTCCAGGGCTCGAACGTGAGCCCTTACCAACAGACACAACAGCCTAGCTTGAGCCACCGTGGCGCTAGAGCGCCTGGGAAGAGCCCCGTGGCTGTGGCCAAAGTGGATGCGAGGCGGGTAAGCTAGTCTCAGGACTGCCCAGGGAGCTCAGAGAAAATCCACCCGACCCATTCCTTCTCTGACCCTGGAAGCAAAGTGTTCCTTAAAGGTTTCCTACCATTTCCAGGAAGCTGAAGGGATAGTGGACTGTAGCCCCGGGAAGTCCAGCTTGGAAACAGAGGGAATGTGAGGTGCCAGGGACAGCTAGGACCGTACCTGCTGTCGTTTAGGGGTACCAGTCTCTCCAATCTAGACAGATGTCCAGGGGCGCGTGGGAGGGGGAACCTGACCCCAAACCCAGTTAGTCCGCCTACTCATTGAGTGAGGAAAGAATGGGAGAATTCTGTCTTTCCTCCTCTCGGTGTCCCCATCACTTGCTCCTCCCTGATTTGGGTCTCAGGGTGCGAACACGGGAGCCCTGGGGTGGCACCTGATACATCCCTCCTCCCCCAGCTGTCCTCGCTGTCCCTGGGCCAGGGCTCTTTTTGCAAATGGTTAGGAAAGAAGTTGTGCCCATCACAGCTACCACTCGGACACACGGGCTTGCAGGGCACTAGCTGCGTACCCAGGCTGTGCTGGCAAATCCATCCGAGCCTCCCTATCCACCTCTCACGCCAGGGCACCTCATCCGTTCCCACCTGTCACCGCCTGAAGGCACAAGGGCAGAGAATTAGGCGCCGGGACCCAGACGCTCGGTCGCCCGGACGGGCGCACCATCACCCGGCGCAGATGCACACAGGTGCCCAAGTCGCTCCGTCCATCTCTCAGCTGCACACGCACAGGCACACACACGGGCGGCCACGCACACCTCTTACCTCGCTTTCCCGCGGTTCACCGGCGTCTCCAGTCCCCACTAGCTGTCCCTGCGCAGCCGGGCGCCGGGGCGCGCAGCAGCTTAGCGGGTGCCTGGCGCTCGGCGGTGGCCCAGGAGCTCTCTGCCTCGGTGGAGGGCTCCCGCTGGTCCCTCTCGCGTCCGAGAGAGCGAGTCTGGCCGGCAGACCACCCACGCCGAGCTGAGGACCGCCGCTCCAGGCGCGGGCGGCCCCGCGAGCGCGCTGCTGGCTGCGGCAGTCAGGACTGGCCCGGGCTGGCTGCAGCCCCTCTGCACAGCTCCCCACGCCCCCCGCCCGTGACGTCATGGCACCTCGCTCCGCCCGCCGGGTCCCGTAGGAGGGCCGGGTGAGACAGGTGGAGGTTCCTGGCGGGTGGGCAGGCGGGCGGGAGGGAGAAGCTGGCGCGTGCGGGGGCGTGGAGGGCGAGGACTCCGTCCCTCCTGTTCACAGGCTGGGTTCTGCTTTACTGCGTGTTCCAGGCAGCTGGCCTGGCGGCTGGGGTGACCTAGACTTGCTCCGGGACGTTTTGAGCTGTGTTCTCAGTCACTCAAGTTTGCAAAAGCGGTGCCTACCACCGAGCAGTCCCGGGTTGCAGAGCCAGGGAAAGGGCAAGAAAAAACGGGGGACAGCGGCGAGCGCCTCTCCACGGCGCTGCCGGGCTGCAGGTGCGGGGTCGCACCTGGGTGCTCAGATTCATTGCCAGCAGCCAGCAGAGAGCCGGGGGTCAGTGGTTCACGTCCGGCCGCTGGAACCCCGGGACCAGTCTCCTTGCTCTCCTAGGCAGTGAGTGCTCGGAGGTCGGACCCAGCCGGACCCTCGTCCGCGCCGTGGCACAGTGTGGGGAGCAAAGGGGGGACCAGCAAGAAGTGGGAGATGTGTCGCCTCAAGTTGCGGCTATTTATCTTTTGATTGTGATGATTCAACCTGTGTTGCAGTAGTTTAATAAGTCATAATCAATCCTGTAGGCTCACCCTCTACCCTCACCTGCCACCAAACACCACACACACTCACACACATGTACACATGCACACACACACCATCCTGGGTAGAGTTTTAGAGGATGAGAAGTCAGAAAGCACACCCCAGTTAGCTTTCTCTGTGGGCTTAGCTGCTCTGCCCTGGCCTTCGTGTTTATTATCGACTTGCCAGTCCATCTGGGAAAAGAATAAATCCAGAGCTCTGTAGCAGGAGGCATGAGCTCTGCTATGACAAGTGACAGGGGAATGGAGCCAGCGGGGTAAAGCAGTCAGGAGCTGCTTGAAGTCAGTGTGGAGCTCCCTGGCCTCTCCCCTGGCTTCATGTCTGTTATCTTGGACCCACGGGCTAGGTAGAAATTTAGCTAGTGACTGTTGGTGTCCTGGTCATGCTCGGTGTCAGTTTGTCTATAGATGCCTTTGGGCAGTGGAGATGGACTGGAGGTGGGCAGTGCTCAAGATTAGGGGTATCTCTGGGAGAGAGAGAGGTGGACATGGAAGGAGCTCAAGGGAATACTGACCCTCCCCTGGTGACACAGTTGCTACATAATGCATATTGCCTTTTCTAGTTCAAAACCAAAAACCTTCCTGTTTTCCAGGGACAAAGGGGAGAAGAGCCAAGAAGTACCCCAAATTCATGCATTTAGAAAAATAACTCATGTGGGAAATGAACCCCTGGGCTGGAGGGGCTGGAGAGATGGTTCAGCTCTAAAGAGAGTATGCTTCTACTGCGGAGGACCTAAGTTCAATTCCCAGTACCCATATCAGGTGACCTACAACTGTCTGAAACTCCAGTTCCAGGGGGTGAATTCAACATCCTTGGCTTCTGTAGACACCTGCACACACATGCACATACCCCTCAATACCCCCCCCCCACAGACATATATACACATAATTAAATTTTTTTTTTTTGTCTTTTTGAGACAGGGTCTCCCTGTAGCCCCAGCTGTCCTGGAACTCACTATGTAGACCAGGCTGGCCTTGAACTCACAGAGATCCACCTGCCTCTGCCTCCCAAGTGCTGGGATTAAAGGTGAGCGCCATCATACCCGGCAAATTTTTTTAATTAAAAAAATTAAATATATAAAAAGAAATGAAACCCTGGCTCTCAATGTTTCCTTCCCCTGTGTGCAAGATGACCCCTAGGGGGCAATGCACAGTTTTGGTTTTTAGGTTTTCTTTGCTTTTTTTGTTTTTTTTTTTTGTCTTTTTGAGACAGGGTCTCCCTGTACCCCAGCTGTCCTGGAACTCACTGTGTAGACCAGGCTGGCCTTGAACTCACAGAGATCCACCTGCCTCTGCCTCCCAAGTGCTGGGATTAAAGGGGTGTGCCTCCACACCCCGCCTGTTTTTTTTTTTGTTTGTTTGTTTGTTTTTTTTAGGTTTAGTTCGAGTACCACCAGCAAAAGCAAGCTGATCCTGGAAGATCAGCTAAATAATCATCTCCTGAAGCAACTTGGATGATCAGTTTGATCTGTATACTCCTTAACTGGATGAATGCACACAGCAAAATTCTACCTTCCATGTCCTTTCCTCTGCAGTCTTTCCCCAGCCCCCTGTGAGTCACGTGGGGCCGGCTCAGCCAAGAACAAGTATGTGTACCATCCACCTCAGGCATACCTGTCTTTCCTGGAGCTGGCCCAGTGAGATCTGAACACTTTCACCTTGACAGTAGAACATGTCATATAGAGCAATTATTGATTTTGTCCAGCTCTTGTCTGCTTCCTTCCCCTCCCCACCTGTGAATGCCTCCGGAGAGCTGTTTGAAGTTGCTGTCCCCTTTGCTGGACCCCTTAACATCATCAAGTTCCCATTCCCTCTTTGACAATATCTGGCTCTTCTTTTGATACAGCCCCCATCCCCATACACAGCATGCCTGTCCTTTCTCTGTAACTCCTTTAGTAACTAGGAAACAAAACCTCGAGCCAAAAAAAATACAGGGGTTGGGGAGGAGATAACCTCCTCACTGGCTTGTTTGAGATCTTTAAACCAATTAAATAACACCTTTCTCCCTCTCTACACTTATCAAAGGGACACTCGGTGGCAGGAAATTAAGAACAGGGATGGGACAAAGGGCCAGGCTAGTGCTCAGTCCTAACGGGGGACAAGTGCTCAGCTCACTCTTGCCTTGAGAAGGTCTCAGCCTGCAGTCTCTGCAGGCAATGAAGACAGAACGCTCAAGCAGGTCATTCTGCCTCTCAGAAGCTTCATCGGTAGATGTGGTGGGGCAGGACTATTGCTCCATTGCCATCAATTTGGTGAAAGTAATTATTGTAGTTAAGACTAGAGGAAAGTTAGAGAGCCCTAGGAGGAGACCTGGCCAGGCTGGGTGTGTCAGTGGCCATCCAGGCATCCCGTGTGGTTTCTGTTGTCTTCATGGGAATGCCTAGGGGGATTTCTGTGGACGTAGAGCAATGCAGTGCACTAGCTGGATGTTCAGAGGGAGCTAAGGAACTCAGCCCAAAGGATGGTCTTGTACCTGAGCTTCTGGGAATGCTCCAGTTTCCAGCTATTCTGCCCCTTGTCCCCACAAGCCATCTACATTTTACCAAGATTGAAAGATCAACTTCCACATTCTTTCTTTCTGAGACCATCTTAAACCTGACAGCCTCAAAATACAATGGGTCTTGTCTGTTGTTGATTTCCTTTCCTTTCCTTTCCTTTCCTTTCCTTTCCTTTCCTTTCCTTTCCTGTCCTGTCCTGTCCTGTCCTGTCCTGTCCTGTCCTGTCCTGTCCTGTCTTCCCTCCCTCCCTTCCTCCCTCCCTTCCATCCACCCATCCATCCATTCATCTCATTTATGTGGCTTTGGCTGGCCTGGAACTCACTATGTACACCAGGCTGGCCTTGAACTTGTGATTCTCTTGCCTCTACCTCCCATATGGTAGGAGGTATGAGCTACCACACCAGGCCTTGATGTTTCAGTTGGAAAATATGGCATGTGATTACCATAATTAAAAAAAAATATGACCACAGCCAGGCGTGGTGGCGCACTCCTTTAGTCCCAGCACTTGGGAGGCAGAGGCAGGTGGATCTTTGTGAGTTCGAGGCCAGCCTGGTCTACATAGTGAGTTCCAGGACAGCTGGGGCTACAAGGAGACCCTGTCTCAAAAAGACAAAAAAACAAAACAAACAAAAAAAAACCGCCATTTGGACCATGGGCTTAACCATCTCCTCAGATGTGCTGGGGATAGCAGGAGCCCTGCTTCCCTCCTCTCTCCCACCCCTGAGTTTGCATCTGGCTTGGCACATCACCTCGCTTCTCCATGTGGGTGCCGGAACACTCCTGAGTGCCTGTGGATTTGGGATATTCCTAGACTTACTCCTTTTTCTCTTTCTCTCCCCATTTTGTCAGAAGTGCACGTAGTCATAGAATGCTGGTCTTGGGAGGGACCTTAGATCCTCTGAGGTGTACAGCACACACCCCATCAGCAGCAAGTGATGATACTAGACTCAGGGAGACCAGGACACTTGCCCAAGGTCACCCAGCTGGGGAATAGAAAGGAATGGGTTGAACTGAATCACAGAATCAGGCTCCTTCCAGAACACTGCCCACGTGGCTGTGAAAATGGTGGGGAGATAAGAAGTCCCACCCTCTACCTGTGCCAGCATGTCTCTTCCCCCAGTATGTCACTCCCAACCCCGGCACTCCCCTGCTCCCGTCCTGACACAAGTGCCTAGGTGGGAGTCCCCAGGGTGACTTTTCAGAGTGTGCTCAGTGGAGCCTCATTCTGACACATGCTCTGCAGGAGGGGAGTGCGGGCAGCTCGGGAAAGATGGCCCATCACACCCGCCTTGCAGGTGCAGGGTGTCTACTGAGAACACCGCAGGGCGACATTTAGTCCCATCAGTGCCTGCACAGAGCAGCCGGTGGCACACGTGCTGTTATCTCTATGGTCCTCGAGTCCTTTCTGCACCTGCCATTGACATCATTCGTATCTCCATTGCATTGGCATCATTCGTATCTCCATTGCATTGACATCGTTTCTATCTCCATTGCATTGACGTCATTTCTATCTCCATAGCATTGACATCGTTTCTATCTCCATAGCATTGACGTCATTTCTGTCTCCATTGCATTGACATCGTTCCTATCTCCATTGCATTGACGTCATTTCTGTCTCCATTGCATTGACGTCATTTCTGTCTCCATAGCTTTGACGTCATTTCTGTCTCCATTGCATTGACATCGTCTCTATCTCCATAGCATTGACATCATTCGTATCTCCATTGCATTGACATCACTCGTATCTCCATTGCATTGACATCATTCGTATCTCCATAGCATTGACGTCATTTCTGTCTCCATTGCATTGACATCACTCGTATCTCCATTGCATTGGCATCATTCGTATCTCCATAGCATTGACGTCATTTCTGTCTCCATTGCATTGACATCATTCGTATCTCCATAGCATTGACGTCATTTCTGTCTCCATTGCATTGACATCACTCGTATCTCCATTGCATTGACATCATTCGTATCTCCATTGCATTGACGTCATTTCTGTCTCCATTGCATTGACATCGTCTCTATCTCCATTGCATTGACAAGCCTTGCAGTGAAGAAACCCGTTGACATTTATCCCAGTGTTTCACAATCGATTTAGCGCTGGGAACTTTCTCTATAAATTTAAACATGTACAAGTGCTTACTATGTACCAGGTGCTGCCCTGTGTACTTTATATTAACTCATCTAATCCTCACTGCAGTTTTACAGAGCATAATATTAATATTTGTGACTGGAGCTGGGCGTGTGGCACACGCCTTTAATCCCAGCACTCGGGAGGCAGAGGCAGGCGGATCTCTGTGAGTTCAAGGCCAGCCTGGTCTACATAGTGAGTTCCAGGCCAGCTGGGGCTACAGAGAGACCTTGTCTCAAAAAGACCGAAAAAAAAAATTTTTTTGTGACTGGATCAACCAAGGCACAGAGAGGTTGAGTTCCTCTCCAAGGACACACAGCTACTACTTCAAGTGGCAGGAGTTACATGCTTTGTGACTACCTAAAGTACAATTACCCAGAGCAACAGAGGTTAACAAATCCTTCCATGGCCTGATTGTAAGGAGGAAGGACCACATCGTTCCCTGATTGGTATCTGCTGTTGTCGTCTATGTGTGTGGGGGTGCACATGCACTTGTGTGTGCATATTTGTGGAGGTCAGAGTCAGCCCTGTGTGTTGTTCCTCAAGCATGGTTCACCTCGTTTTTCCTCTCACTGGCCAGGGCTCACCAAGCGGATTAGGTTGGCCATCCTCCTGGATCTGCCTGCCTCTGTCCTCAGCACCGAGATTTCAAGTAGCCATCACCATGCCTCATTTTCGTATTTAAACATGGGTTCTGGGGATCAAACTCAGATTCTCACCGAGCCGTCTCCCCAGCCCCAGCTCTGATTCCCTCGAGCGTTTCTCCCTGCAGTTCTTCCTCAGCCTTTGGATATCTTTGTGGACGTTTCTGAATAGCTCCCAAATTCACTGAGGCTCTGACAACCGACCCCCTTCAAGATGGAGTGCCCTTCCTATCTGGAAGTGCCCAGTGCCCTCATGCTGTGCAGGTGGAAGACACCCTCCCTCCCTCCATGACAGCAGAGAGAAAGTACCTCTGTCTGTAGGGTTGGCTGTGCAGGAGAGGCACCTGGGAGTTTTCAAAACTAGGGCTGCCTTGGCTCTGTCCTTAGGATTCTGCCTTCATGGGCCTGGCATGGGGCCCAGAGTGCTGCTTGGAGCTCCCCAGGTGGTTTTGCTGTGAGTGGGGAGCCTAGAAGCTAAGTCCCATTTTAGATGATGAATGAAGAAAGACTGTCCTGGGGCAGCCTCCAAGTGACCAGGCTACCATGGGATTCACTGCGGCTCAAGCCCAGAAAGCCTGCCACATGGGTAGAGAGGCACCAAGCAGGGCTTGTGGGGCAAGTGTGGGGGCCTTGTGAACCTCTGCTCTTCCACATGGATCCGAAGTTCTCCTTTTCACAAAGGAAGAATCCCAGTGGTTAGCCAGTGTCCCTTGTCTGCTAGAATCAGAATGGAATGGCAGCATCTCAATGCCCTCTGGCCAGTGCCAATTCTAAACACACTGTATTGGAGCAATGACGTGTCTCAGCTTGTGAGAGGGGCAGCCACTGACAAGCGGCTCAGAAGCTGTCCATGGCTCTCTGTGGTTCTGTGTGCAGAGCAACAAGGATCAGGTGAAATCCTGCTTGGCATTGTAGGAGATGGCACTGGATGGGATCACCCTCCTGGGGTTGGTATCTTCCCTCCTTGGGTCACCGGCAGCCAGGGACCTCAATGAGGAGTCCTGCCCTGTCCTCTCTTTTCTCTGAACATTCTTCTCACCCCTTTCTTCCTGTTCTATGGCCAAAAAAAAAGGATAGCCCATCCTTAATGAGACATTCATATTTGCCTTTTAGCTGGGCTCTGGGTGAGGCATAGATTCCCCCCAGGAGGGTCTCCAAATGGAGATGCTGGCCTGGCATTGACAGGGTGGTCTTTGTGCTGAGCCACACTTAGTCTCTTTTGAAAGCCCAGGTTGCTGTCTCAGAGTCAGGCATTTCTACTGCTGACAGGCCTCTGTCCCTAGCCAAAGCCAGGAGTTGATCCAGTAACTGCAGTTGATAGACAGGTGTTCCTCTTTGGCTGTGTGGTTGTCATCTGAAACTTCCGACGGATGATAGTCTGAACCCTATGTAGGCTGTGCCTTACCTCCATTTATGTACCCATGGTAAAGTATAATTTTATTTATTGTTTTTATGTGTATGAATGTTTTTCCTGCATGCATGTAAGTGCACCACATGCATGCAGAGCCCGTGGAGGTCAGAAAAAGACACCCGATCTCCCAGAACTGGAGTTATGGATGGTTGTTAGCAGCCATGTGGGTGCTGGGACCTGAACCCGATTCTCTGTAAGAGCAGCCAGTGCTCTTAACTGCTGAGCCATCTCTCCAGCCCTAAAATGTAATTTTAAAACTAGACATAGTGAAAATGAATAATAACTAAAAATAAAATAGAACAACAATAATAGACTAATAAAAGTTATTTAAAGCTTATGAATTACTTATTTCTGGAATTTCCATTTAATATTTTCAGACCCCAAATGACCATGAGAACCTGAGACTATGGAATTTATTGACTCCTCAAATAAAGGGGATAATTGAGCTTTAAGTCTCTGTTTCCAAAGAGACTGCAGTTCCTGTGTCTGCCCCAGGGCGCCCTGAGCACACAGAACTCCTCACAAGGTCCGCCTCTGCATATGTGGCTCTGCCTTGCAGGATGGAACCCCAAGGGCTACCCCACAGCTTTCTTTTTCTCTACTTCCCCCTTCTCTGTCCTTCTGCCCATCTTGGGGGGAGTGCCTCAGAATGAAGGGTACCTCCCAGAAGCCAGTTCTTTACAGCAGTGTCCGACCTTCTGTCTTCTCTGCCCACGGTGCCTGGTCCCTACATGGCATCACCGACAAAGACTTGGCTCTCTCTCTGGGGACCCATCTGAGGTCAGGGATCACGGTGGCCTCCTGGAGCAAGGCAGAGGCTGCTTCTTGCAGTTCTGGCTTGGTGAGATTGTTAGAGGCCCAGAGAAGGAGGCATTGGGGCAAGTGCAAATTCTTATCATTATTGGCTTTGAGATTGGGCTTTCACTGTGTTGTACAGGTTGACCTTAAACTCTTGGGCTCAAGTGATCTTCTTGCCTCAGTCTACCAAGTAGCTGATGCTGTAGTCACATGTGGCTGTAAACCCTACCTCCTGGCAGAGGTAAGCCCTACAGAGAGTGCTGTGTTAGCCAAGTGGCTCTTGAAAAGTCATTGCCAGGAGCTGAATGCCCGCTCCTGGGCTGGATGCTAAGGTTCCAAGCGATGCTTCTACTGAGTGCCACCGCGGTGCCTATGAGGCAGAAAGCCTGTGCATCCTTCTCCACGACATGGGAGAGGCTCCCCAGAGCTCTGGATTTCAGTTGCAGGGCCAGGAGAGGCTTTGTTCAGCCCAGTGGAACCCAGGGATGTGCTCTGGCCACTTTCCAAAGTGACAGTTCAGTGTGGCTTCTCCCTCGCAGGACAGCTGGCCAGTTGGCTTTGTTCACTGGTCCGGCTGCCAGTCCCCAAGCGTCAGGGCACCTGCCTGCCTGTGGCCCCAGAACAGATGGCCAGACAGAGGAGGGGCTGTGGGAGGCTTCCCCACCCTGCGAATCATTCATGTATCTCCTCTGGTCCCCGCACCCTGAAGGACTTAGGCTGTGCTTGCCACCCCCGTCCCCCCACTTGCTCTCCTGCGGCCAGATCTCATCTCCAACAGATTGGCCCTGTGGCTGCTGCCAAAAACTCGTTTTTCTGTGCCTCTTCAGACACTCGATCTTTCTCCCTGGAAAGACTCTTTTATTTGGGGTTGCAAAGCATGACAACTCCTGGGCTTTGTTTCTAGCTGGCTGGGAACACAGAACTCTTTTGAATAATTGGATACCTGGCTTAGGCAATGTCCTCACATCTAGGAGAGGTGGGTGAGAACTTTGTAGGATTCTAATGTGACCAGCAGAGCAGGTGACTGGGGGAGGGGAGGCTGGACTCACAGCATGACACTGCAGAAGGGCTCATTTAAGCTCAATAATAGCTTGTTAAAAAACAGAGCTTAAGCAATTACATGCAACTTCCCTGTATATACACAGCATATAAAATTTTTAAACAACTTACCAGATTATGGCTGGTTCTAAACGTATCCACTTCCTCCATGAAGATTTGGCACCAACGAGTCTATTCTAAACATTGTGTTTTCAGCTCCAAGCTGAATTTTCAGTTTTTTTAAAAAAGATTTGGCAATGATGATCTGAATGCATATTTAGTTTTCTAAGACAAGCACTTCCGAGTGTGAGCTGACTGTTAGACTGCTTAGAAATAGCAAACAGTCATTTCATACACAGTTGTAATGTGATTTGCATAAATATACAAACTAACAGCATAGAACACACAACTCACAAGGTGATCATGTCTGTGAAGATTCTATGTGTGATCCTCCTACATGGGTACAAGCATCTTCATCCATCTGTCCGTCCATCCATCCATCCATCCATCCATCCATCCATCCATCCCTTTCTACCTATCATCCATCCATCCATCCATCCATCCATCCATCCATCCGTCATCCATTCAACTAATCATTCACCAATCCAACCATCTGTCCATCTATCCATCCATCCATCACCCATCTATCACCCGTTAATTCATCTATTACCATCCATCCAACATTCATCTATCCATTCATCATCTATCATCCATCATCCATCCACTCATCCATACCTCTATTATCTACCCATCAATGCATCCATTTGTCATCCATCATCCATCCATTCACCCACTCATCATTCATCATTCACCGAATCATCCATTCATCATCCTTCCTTACATTCATCCATTGCTCTTTAATCATCCATCTATTCATTATCCGTCTATCCATCCACTCATCATTCATCATCCATCAGTCCATCCATTCATCCATCATCCATCCATCAATCCATTCATTCGTCCATCACCTATCCATCCTCCACCCTTCCCTCTATCCATTAATTTATCATCTATTCATTCATTCACCAACCTATTCATTCACCCATCCATCCTCCTATCCATCATTCCTCCATCCATTCATCCATCCATCCATCCATCCATCCATCCATCCATCCATCCCATCCATCCAGTCAATAAATGAAAAAAGCATATCATAGAAAATGGGAGAAATTTTTTTTTTTGTCTTTTTGAGACAGGGTCTCCCTCACTATGTAGACCAGGCTGGTCTCGAACTCACAAAGATCCGCCTGCCTCAGCCTCCCAAGTCCTGGGATTAAAGGCATGCACCACCACGCCCGGCCCGGAAATTTTGTTTTTTAAGCCCTGAGATCAAACTCCAACTGTATCCTCTTGGGGCAAAGAAACCCAGAAGCCCCATCCTCTAGTCCTCAATTCTTAGCAAGAAGCATTCAGGGAAATATTTAGAATTGATGTGCCTCTGCCCCTGTGGGTCTTTCAGAAATCGAGTGTTTTTCATGGTCTCTTATATCCTAAAACCTAGGCCTTAAAGGGTTTATGTCTAAAACTGTTTTTGGTATCTTACCACAAAATTGGCAGTTTGTCAAAAAGCAATTAGTGAGACATGACTTCACAAATATTTGATGCATTTCTGTAGCGGGCAGGGAGGTTGGACAGCCCTGGAGCCCTGAGTGGATTTAAGCTGCCTGATGGGCCTGTATTACTCATCCTGGTCAATTTCTCTTAAACGTACATCAGCTCCCTAATTGAGGTGTAAGATAGTACAATATATGCTGATAAAAATGAGCCGAACTTTTTAGTGCAAGATGGTTGCAGGATTTGGGGGGGGGCAGTAAAATCCTTTTATTTTGAATTGAATTTTCTGTTTATCAACTTACGCATTGTACATGGCTCTGAAAGTCAAAACGTAGGAGTGGGCTGTTGAGGACAAATTGCAGAGCCCTGGACCACCCCTCTTTGCTTCTGATACACTTTCTAAGGAAAAACATATTGAAGTCTTTCTGATATTTTATGCTAATTTACTTCTATGTTGTACAAGTGGTGGATGTGCATTTCTGCTTACGAATTTCGTTTTTAGATTCTCTTGACTTCCTACAATGAAAGCTGCCCAACTGGATACTTATACAATAAACTTCCCAATTCCCTTTTCTTCCTCGTCATCAAATCAGTGGTCAGTGCTTGCATGATTACAGCTACGTAAATGTTTAGAGAGAACCCAGTGCTGTTCCCTGCTGGCTTCTCTCTTCTTGTAGAGCCTGCTGTTTTCTCTGGAGTTAATGATTAGTTCTTTTCTTAAAAAGTGTTTTGCTGGAGCTGGAGAGATAGCTCAGCAGTTTAGAACACTGACTGTTCTTGCAGAAGACCCGGGTTCGAATCCCAGCACCCACATGGCAGCTAACAACTGTCCATAACTGCAGTTCCAGGGGATCCGACAGCCTCTTCTGCCCTCCTCGGGCATTGCATGACATGGGTGCCGTTACCTACATGTGGGCCATACATGCATACACATAAAATAAAAATAATAAAATATTTAAAAATAATGATTAACAAATAATAATAAAATATTTTTTAAAAAATGTTTTGCTTACTTTTCTATGTATCTATCAATGAGTCATTCTCAAATTCTGACAGTTGAGAATTTATTCAAAATGTTGGTTTCATTTTTGGCTTGGAGACGTCTCCTTGGATCCTGTCACCCTTCTGCTCCGTGGCAACTGTCCTTGAAGTCTACAGCACAGGTTAACCCTTCCCTTCCCCATTATTGTCTCTCTTGCCTTCTGATGTTAGTCAGCTTCCTCTTTCTGACTCTGGGTCCGGTTTGCTCTGCTGTGTTGGTGGAACATTACCTCCAGAAGCTCCTGGAAGAAGGGTGTATGGCAGTTAGTCCCAGAGATGACCACTGATGACCCCGCCTCCTGGCATTCACTCGCTATGTATGGTATTCACACCCCATGTGATACCTTCCCTATGGATCGATAGACTGTGATAGAAGGGATGGTATGCTACTTCCATGGTTTGGGAAAAACAGGTTGTCATGTGTTTGTGTGTTGTTTGTGGGCATGTGTGCATGTGTGTGCTGGTAAGCATATATGTGTGCACTTGGAGGTCAGAGGACAACCTCAGGTTATTATTCCTTAGGCCCCTTCCATCTTTTGTCTGAGACAGGTTCGTTTCATTGATTGGACTTTCACGTGACTTCCAGGGATCTGCCTCTCTCTGCTTCCCATCTCAGCATCTCTGGGATTGTAAGCACTGTGCCCGGCTTTTTAAGTGGGTTCTGGAGGCCCAAACTCAGGTCCTCATGTTTGCAAGATAAGTATTTTTTCCTGACTGGGTCACCCGCCCCATTCGTTTTCATCTTGAAGGCTCTTGGCTCGCTCTCTCCTGTATCTCCCATCTCCTCTCTTGTTTTCCCAACTTTCTTCCCTTCTCTCGGATCACTCCTGAGGAAAGCCAGTGCCATCATGTGAGCAGTTGACTTGGCGAGGTGCTAGAGCCTCCAACTAAGAGTCAGGCAAATAAGCTTGGGAAGTGCATCCTCGGGACTTCAGCCTCAGTGACTCCTTCACTGCTCCATTAGGAGATTTGTACCCTCCGAACCACCTGCTAAGCTACACCCAAATTCCTGAGTTATAGAGAACATGAGATCATATGTCTATTGTGTTAAGCCACTAAAACTTGGAGTGACTTGTTAAACAGAAGTAGATAGGACTTATGGCTTCAAATGTCTTCACTTTCCTTCCTTCCTTCCTCCTTCCTTCCTTCCTTCCTTCCTCCCTCCCTCCCTCCTTCCTTCCTTCCTTCCTTTCTTTCTTTTGTCTTTTTGAGACAGAGTCTCTCTGTCACCTCAGCTGACCTGGAACTCACCGTGTAGACCAGGCTGGCCTTGAACTCACAGAGATCTGCCTGTCTCTGCCTCTTGAGTGGTGGGATTAAAGGCGTGTGCCACCTTCCCTGACTTTATCCTTTCTTTCTTTCTTTCTTTCTTTCTTTCTTTCTTTCTTTCTTTCTTTCTCTTTCTCTTTCTTTTTCTCTCTCATATTTTAAAATGTAGCCTCAGCTGGCCTGGAACTCACTATGTAGACCAGGCGGCCTCACTCTCACAGAGATCTCTGCCTCTCAAGTGCTGGGATTAAAGGCATATGCCACCACACCCGGCTAAAATTTATTTTTTAAAGTTATTTTGTGTGTATAAGTGTTATGCCTGCGTGTATGTAATAATACCCATGTCATACAGGGCCCGCAGAGGATAGAGGAGGTCATTGGATCCCCTGGAACTGGAGTTATGGACAGTTGTTAGCTGCCATATGGGTACTGGGATTTGAAACCCAGTCTTTTGCAAGAACAGCCCGTGCTCCTAACAACTAAGCCATCCTTTATCCTCACTTTCAACTGATCCTGTGACTATAAATTGAAAATCCTCTTCTTCCTGTTCTTTCCCCCTCTTTTGAGACAGGATCTCTTGTAGCCCAAGCTGGCTTCAAACTTGCTTTGTAGGCAAGGATGACCTTGAACTTCTGATCCTTCTGCCTCTCCCTTCTGAGGGCTGGGATTGCAGGCATGCACCGTCATACCCAGTGTTTATGTGGTACTAGAGATCGAACCCAGAGCTGTGTGCCTGCTTAGTAAGCACTCTTCCAGTGAGCCACAGCTCCATCCTCCCTTGGCAGTCCAAAGGTGCTCATCCACTGTCCCCAGCTCCTGCTGTGGGTGCTGGGTGCTCAGTACTATTCTCCCTGTAACCTTTTGTTTTTTTGTTAGCCAGGGTCTCCCTGTAGCCCCAGCTGGTCTGGAACTTGCTATTGAGACCAGGCTGGTTTTGATCTCATAGAGATCTACCTGCCTCTGCCTCCCAAGTGCTAGGATTAAAGGCGTGCGCCACCACACCCGGCCTAGTAGGCTTGTTGACTCTTCTGCACGTTTGTAGTATTTTGTATTCAGTTGGGCTCTTTCGTTGGGAACCTTCGATTCCTTATTCTTCAAAGCTGCTGTTACCTTAGGGGTTTGGAATGACTTCATCTCCATTGCCTTTAGTTTCTTGTTTCTTTATTTCTTAGCTCTTATTGTTCAGCCGGCCCAGGTTTTAAATTCCCTTGGCTTTTTTCTTTCTCCTTGTCTTGGCTTTATTTTCTACATGATATTTTATTTCTAACTCGTATTCATTTTTATTTTTGTTTCAACTATTGTATTTTTACTTTCCAAGAATGTGTTCTATAAACACTGCCTGTTTACAGCTGTCTGTTACTGTGTCATGGATGTGACATTTCAATCTTGAGTTTCTGAGCACTGTACTCATTTTTAGTTTTCTTCTACTTCTTGCTTCCCTGCTTTCCTTCAGATTCCCTTACTGCATGTATGCATTTTTGTCTGTCTTTCGGGGTTTTCTGGAGATGTCCTTACTACTTCTAGATTAATTACACCAGAGCCACAGGCACTCAGATGCCTTCAGGAGGCTCTGCGCACATGGGGGTGGCTGTCAAGGGTACACTTGCTGTAGAATCATCAGGCGACTTGGTTGAAGAACCCCTGGGTATTTTTACTTTTCTTATTGCTGTCACAAAATACTTGGCAAAAGCAGCTTAAGGAAAGGAAGGTTTATTTTGACTCACAGGATACAGTCCATCGTGGCGAGAAGGCCTTGGAGCAGGAGTGCGAGGCAGCTGGTCACATTGTGTTTGCAGTAAGGGAGCGGAGAGGTGAATGCTGGCACTGGGTTTGTGGTCTCCTTTTTCTGCAGTCCAGGGCCACCAGCGCAAGGAATGGCATTGCCCACATCTAGGCTGGGTCTGCCCACCTCCATTTATGTAGTCTGTGAACTCTCTCACAGGCATGCTCAGAGGTTTGTCTCCTAGGTGACTCTAGAGCCTGTCCAGTTGACAGTCAGTATGGACCACTATGTTCCATCACTCTCCGATTCTTTTCATTGGCCTGTCACCATCCCAGAACCCCAGCCTGGATCCTAGAGTTCTGTTAACACCGGCTCGTTCCAGTGCTGGCACTACCAAATAAGAGACGGTTTGGGAGGTCCGCATCAGGCACGTAGATTTCCTTCCTTAGAGCATTGTACGCCGTTTTCACCGGCTACTAGACCTCATAGCCCCAAAGTGCAGAGCCTGATGGCTTCGACCATCTCACCGATCATCCTCATTTGCAAAGAGAACACCTGGGGAGGGGAGTACAGTGTCAGCTGCTCATCACCTGCTGGAGCAACTGCCTTTCTCTCCCGAACCGCCTAGAGCGTGGGAACGTTTGGAGTGTTACGGTGTTCATAGAGTTTCTTTCTGTTGTGTTGGTTTTACTCATTTTCTCTCTCTGCAGTCAGTCATCTCCCTGGCCATTTTCTAAAATGTTGTTGCTGCTTCCCGGCTTCCCGCCATTTCCTCACCATCTTCTTTTCTCTTAAAATATTTGCTTTATATGAAACACATGCACAGAAATCAATAAAAAAGTATTTGCTTTAAAATTTTTTCTTTGCTGTCATTTTAGAGTAGTTTGGAAGGAAGAGGAGAAAATTATGTTTGGTTCATCTGCCACATATAACTAGATATCTTAACAGGCAGTCTTCATTTGACTTTTATTTGATTTTACTAATTTATGTGTGGTTATTTAAATTCTTATTTAATTGCTTTTAAAAATATTTTATTTATTATTTTATATGTATGAGGGTATTTCCTGCATGCAGGTAAGCACACCCGTGTTGTGCAGTGCCCACGGAGGTCAGAAGAGGGCATTGGATCTCCTGGAATTGGAGTTATGGATGGTTGTTAGCTGCCATGTTGGTACTAGGAATTAAACCCAGGTCCTCTGCAAGAGCAGTCAGTGCTCTTAACCGCTGAACCATCTCTCCAGTCCCATAAATTCTTATTTAATTGCTTTTAACGAGTTAAATATTGTTCACCTGGTTAGCTTTGGGCTTGGCCATTGATTTGGTTGGCTAAGCGCTTTTCTGTTGGATGGTTCACACATGGTCTCCGCCCCAGGAATGCACTGGTGCCCACTCTAGCCTAGCCATGAATGTACTGGTGATGAGAAGTTCTGCCGAAGGGCCCCTCTAACAGTGGCATTGCTGTTGGGCCCATCTTTGCCCTTGGGGCTTACTTGGCTTCTGCTGTATATAGCCCTTTTCTAGGAATAGGGACTCTGGCAACACAGAACAGGCACCCAAACGTGGAAATATTTCTCTCCAGTTGACACACATACTCATGGCACATGGGTGCCATTTGATCTTGGGCCCAATGATTGAACAGACCACCTCTAGCTCTCGAAGCTTTTTTTCCTTACACCTCCTTCCTGGGTGCCACCACCTGCTGCTTTCTTCCCTCTGCCTCTCTGGTCTCCTCTGTCCCTCTATAGTCATCGAACCAGATCCAATGGGTGTTTGTTTTGTGCCAGCTCCTGCCCAAGAAGACAGAAACACGCCTGTTTCAGCAGATGCTCAGGGCTCTAATTCAAGCTTAAGGGAAGGGCTTCAGATCCTACTTGGGGTAGCGGGAGAGAATTGGGGATTTCTACAGCAGGGTTTTCTGGGATGAGCCTAGAAGGACAAGAAGAGAATTTTAGAGGAACTTAAAAGTGTTCTGAGCAGAGGGAACAGTATATGTAGAGGGCCCCGAGGCAGCGGAGAGCCCTGTGGAAGCTAACACACTGTGACTGGGCTCTGAACGGTGACTGGGAGGGAGAAGAGTGGCAAGAGTCAAGGCGAAGGGGCTGGCATCACCCATGTTAGGAGTTTGGAGTTGATGCTGAAGAACTGATGGGGGGATCTGGAGAGCATTAGTGTGACTGGATCAGCATCTTTCATGGACATAACTGATCTGCATGTGTAAGGGTTTAGCATTCTGGAAGTCATCAGTGCCTTAGAAGGAGGCAGAGGCAAAAGGCAGACGGTAGCTGTAGAAGGGAGTGGAAGTGGTTGAGATGGGAGGCAGTTCTTCCAACAACTTAGCTGAGTACAGGAGGGAGCGGGGGAGAGAGAGAGAGAGAGAGAGAGAGAGAGAGAGAGAGAGAGCGAGCGAGCTTGGGAGAATGATAGACCTGTGCAGTGTCCTGGTCCATCTTCCATTGCTATAAAAAAGTATTTGATTTCTGACTCACAGCTCTGGAGGCTGGAAGTCCAGCATCAGCAGGTCACATCTGCTGAGTGCCGTGTGTTGCGTCAACTCATGGTAGAAAATAGAAGAGCCAGAGCCAGCTGGGCATCCTTGCTTTATGACAGCCTGCTCTTAGGGCAACTAGTCCAGTCCCATGAGCTTAAGGACTCATCCACTCTGGCAAGATGACAGTAACTTGTTCACAGAAGCTCAGTCCCTTTGACCCGGATACCTCCTACTGGACCCACTTCCCAACACTGCCATATGGGGAATAAGCATCAGCATCAGATTCTGTGGGGACCAGTTGTTTCCAGATCGCAGTGGGCGGGGGGGGGGCTTCTCTGGCTCTGTGTTTGGAGAAGCTCCTACACGTGGCAGGTCACTGTGAGCACTGTCAGGGAGGGTCCTTTGGTGTGGGGTGTGAATGCAAGAGGCAGGAAGGATTTGAGGACTTTTGGTCCAAAGACTAGCCATACAGCAAACAGTTCTGGAGCATTTCCTTAATCCCACACACTATTTTTATTTATTTATTTATTTTTGGTCTTTTTGAGACAGGGTCTCCATGTAGCCCCAGCTGGCCTGGAACTCACTTATAGACCAGGCTGGCCTTGAACTCACAGAGATATGCCTGCCTCTGCCTCCCGAGTGCTGGGATTAAAGGCATATGCCACCACGCCTGGCTTCCGGGCTCCCCTTTTATTTATTCAAAATATTTATTTTATTTTGGTTTTTTGAGACAGGGTCTCACTATGGAACCCAGGCTGGCCTGGAACTCACTCTGTAGACCAGGTTGGCCTTGAGCTCACAGAGATCTGCCTCCTTCTGCCTTCCGAGTACTGGAATTAAAGATGTGCATCACCACACCTGACTGGTTTATTTTATTTTTAATTATGTGTATATTTGTGTGTGTGTCAGTGCTGGGAACTGGGAACAAATGCTCTTAACCACTTAGTCATCTCAAGTCCAGATACTATTTCTTGCTGAGGGCAGGGACATGAAGGATAGAACTCCTTTAGAGAGCTTAAAACTTATCACCAGGTCAGGTATTGTGACTCTGAGGCTTTGGGATCAGGATGCCTTTTCCAGTGCTTACCTGGAAGGACATGTGGAAGGGTGAGGAAGAGCTTTCCAGGTAGAGCAGCTGGAGGGAGTGTGCTTCACCATGAGGCTCAACCGGAAGCCTGTGCGAGCTACCTGCATCTGTTAAGCACTGTGCTAGGCACTCTGGATTACAGCTGAGATACCTCTTCCAGCTGCACACAGCATTGTGCAGATCATGCCAATCAGCTGCAGATGATTTCCATGCAATGTGCTATGTGTGGTGACAGTAGGTGGTGTCCTTAAGGGGACATAGTTTGGTATGGAAAGAACTAGAAGACAAGGAAAGGCAGGCAAAGCCAAGGTCAAGATGGAGAGGGCCTTAGAAACTGCTGTGAGTTTAATGGATTCCCTAGAGGATGTTGACATTTTGACACCTGGTTCCATGACTGTGTTCTTAGTTGGAAATGAGGTTTTTGCAGCTGTAATCCAACATGGAAGCAAATGGAGACCAGTCTACCGAGCACTAGTGAAGGCTGTTTGTTCAGAGCTTGATAGGGCAAGGAGTCCACCATCATCACGTGTGTTTGACAGATACTCGAAGGCTAGCAGAGAACAGAAAGCTATACTGTGGGCAGAAGGGAAGCCTCCAGTTTTGCCTGGAGCAGTGACTGTTGGAATGGTCAGGCTGTTGGCAGATGGCCTAGGAGCCTACATGGTTGGTGAAGGGATGCATTTGACATTATTCAGTTACCCCTCCAGGGCAATTAAGGGGCCTGGCAGTTACTTCTCAAGTCCTGGTCTTTGGAGGCCATTTCTGACAGGGTTGTGAGGTAGCTTCCTGGCCCAGTTACTGCAGACAGTGGTTGGCGTCTTGTGCAGGCTACAGGTTCTGGGCAGAGATCTATTTCTGTATATGATCTGGACATTGCCCGTCTGTTCAGACTCTTGGGAGTTAAAATGAGGCTGTTAGGGTGATGCCTAATCCAATAGAGCTGGTGTCCTTATAACAAGAGAAAACAGAGACACAGGGGGCAGACACAAAGGGAAAGGGCCATGTCACAAGGCGGGCAGAGATGCGAGAGGTGCAGCTAGAGCCAAGGGCATCAAGGATAGTGAAGTGAGGACGATCCTTCTGTCAGCCTCCCAGGAAGCGTGGCCCTGCCCACACCTTCACTCTGACTTCTGCCCTCCAGAACTGTGAGACAGAAGGCCTGTAGGCTGTAGGAAGAACAGGACAGGAAGACACTTGTCCTTTTGGATAACTGGGAGCAGGGGACAGAGTTTCTCATGCATGCTGTCCATGGGCCACTGGCTTCGGATTTGCTAGAGGCCTTCCCAAGATATCATTCACTGGTCTCTTGCATGTGGGATGGGGATCTTGGGAGGAGGGGGCCCCAGAACCTCACCTCAGCAAGCTTCCTGGGTGAGTCCTAGGCTCATAGAAATTCCAGAACATTTTCTTTTCTTTTTAAAAAGAATTTTATTTATCATTATTTAATTATGTATAAATATGTGTGTCTGTGCTGGTTTGTGCACATGAGTGTAGGTCCTATGGAGGCCATAAGAGGGTGTTGGATCATCTGGAGCTGGAGTTACAGGTGATTGTAAGCTGCCTGAAGTGGGTGCTGGGAACCAACTCTGGGTCCTAACTGCTGAGCCATCTCTCTGGCCCCAGAACCCTTTCTCTTCATGGGAGTCATGGAAGATTGGAGATCATACCAACGAGTTGCTATGTGTCCTTCTTTGGAATACCTCTAAACTTGAGTTGTAGACAGTTCAAGTTCTTACTGATAGCACACCTGGGCTTCATGCAAAGCAAAGAACATGGCAGCATACCTGCATCCATGTTCTGGAACATTCCGTGAACATTAACAGATCCAGACCCTTAGGTCTCAGAGAAGGCCTCAGATGTCTAGAAGGAGGCTGGGCAATGGGAAGAGATAGCATGCCCAGCAGAAGCTGGTAAGATGTGGACCCTGGGGACAGCAGTAGACTAACCCACCTGGAGGCATATACCTGATTTACCTCTTACCATCCATCCCTGCCTTCCTCGGGGTACCTGTACTTCCCGGAAAAGAGAGCAAGGGTACCAGAAGGAGCATTGAATTTGTAGCCTACAATACCTCATCTCTGTCCACATCACAGAAGGAAGAGTAGCCCAGCAAAGTTGTTGGCTGCACACAGGAGTCACAGTACAGCTCAGTGGTCTACAGGAGTCACGCAGTGACCTTTGGCCCAAAGAGAGTCACCAGTGGGGTGTCAGTGAACTGGGATCAATAGGATGACAGGGACTGTTGGAAGAGCAGAAGCCAGAGCAGTAGAGGGCACTACAGGGGATAGCTCTGCTTAGATGAAAGACAGCCCCTCTCCCTGGTGGTCAAGTGACCTCACGCAGTGAACATTCACTTTGCTTCCTGACTGTTTCTGGGCTGAGAAATCCTAGGCAAAGGCTGAGATTTTTCACCAGAAGAGCTCTAAGCGTTGCTAATCAGATTCCAAGCCTGAGTGCACGCCGTTGACGCGTCTTCAAAAGCATACTGCAAGGTGGGTGTAGAATCCCTAGCTAACAGTCGGAAACTGATGCTCAGGTAGGCTATTGCTTTGCCCAAAGTCATCTGCTTAGTGAATGGCAGAGCGAAATGTATCTGTACCTAAAGCATACGAGCACCAGGCCCACTCTGGTGTTCAGCAGACTCTCTTGACCCCCTGAAGGAAAAAGCAACCCCTTCTGGACAGTGAGCTCGTCCCTGTCCCTGCTTCTTTGTCTACCATTACCTGTCTGTTACTTCTCAAGCAGCAGTACGGCAGGAAAGGTTCGGACCCCATGTGTTCTCATTCAGTCGGTGGGAGTCTGCACTCAGACAAGGCTTCAGTCATCTTCCAAGTAAATCGTGATACATGCCTGTAATCCCATAATCCCACTGAGAAGGTAGAGGCAGGAGGATCAAAAGTTCAAGGTTGTCCTTGACTACTAGCAAGTTTGAGGCCAACATGGGCTACATGAGTCCTTGTCTCACAAAAGAAAACAAAGTGCTGGTGAGATGGCTCAGCGGATGAAGTTGCTTGTTGTCATGTGGTTGCTGGGAACCCAACGCTGGTCCTCCGCAAGAATAGCCAATGCTCTTAACCGCTGAGCCATCTCTCCAGCTCCTTGCCTTTTTAAAAAAAGGCCTATTGAGTCTAGTCTGTGTTTCAAAAGTGCTCCTGGGTTTGGGTCAATACCTTGGAGTCTTAATCTACTAGGCAACACCAGTAAAGAAAACTGACTCTCCTTCTCCCAGCTGCCAATAGATCTTCAGCTAGGGCTGGGTTGGGCTTCTTGGCCACCTCCCCCATCCATGCTGGGTCTTTGTCTGGCTTGGGTTTACACATGTGCTGTGCATGCTGTCATAAGTGCTGAGGGTTCATATGTGCAACTGTCCTGTAACATCCAGACAACACAGTTTCCTTGTATTGATCCGCCATCTCTGACTCTTAAAATCTTTTGCTCGCCCCCTTCTACGTGATCCCTGAGCCTGATGTTGGGTTTTTTGACCATGTGTAGCATGGTGGCGTCGCACTGTCCCTGGTCCTGCAGGAAATGCTTCTGCAGTCAGGTGGACAGAGATCCTTCTTTGAAAATTGCTCAGCCACTGATCCGTGAGAAGCAAGCCAGCTGTTGCCGGGCAATGCTCCTGTCAGGTGGCTAGTGGCGTAGTCACACGCTGGCTGAATATCAACCCAGCACCAGCATATACAAACAGCAGTCCACGCAGATGGACCATGCAGGTAACCTTACAGTGGATATGGATAGTGGGAAGAATCATTGACTGAAGATGAAAATCTCAAAGCCCAGTACATCCACCAGGGTGGGCTTGGAAAACTCTCATTTCCCATTTACACCCCATGAAGTCCACTGTTGTCTGGAGCTGGAGAAGAATGAGAAATGGAGTTCTGGATGCCTGAATTTCTCTTCCCTCCTCTCTTTGGCTCCTTTCCAGCCTAGGGCACATTTCCCTAGTGATAGCTGGTCAGGAAGATGAAGTTGGCGTGGTACCTGAACCATCTGTCCACCACTTCCCCCTATAGCAGTTCTCCTTTCTGGACCAGGCCTTCTTCCAGAAGAATCCCAGGACTCTTGGAGTTCTAAGGAGTCTTGTTCTGCTTTACTTCAGTTTCCTGGAAGCCTAGACCTGTGTCTTGTATGAACCTGAGAGAATAGCACCTTCTCTGAACACCTGTGATGATCTCAGCCACCTGCTTGGGCCCCTCAGTGACCAGGGGCACCGAAGAGGAGCATGAGAAAACAGCTTGGGTTTGGAAGAGAGTGACTCAAACATGTTATCCCCACACATTCAAGATGTAACTCTGTGGTAATAGGCGTGGGAATGAACTTGACCTTGACCATGGCAATCATTCCATAAGGGATACACACATCAACTCCTCGTGTTCTATACCGGAAGCATAACAACATCCACTGCTTACCACACCCTTGGTAAAGCTGGGAAGAAAAGCAAAGACAGTGGATTTCCAGTTACGCATGGGTTAGCTTAAGGAAGTTTCCAGCCTCTCAGGAGTCAAGGTGGGGAGTTTGTTTTCCCCAGGCAAAGAGCCCCTGTGCTGTTTGAGAATTAAATATGGCTCTGTGCCCCCAAATAGGATCATTAGGCAAGTGGCCCCTATGGCTCACAGCAAATGCTTGGCTCCCCACTCCCTTCCCATCTCTAGAGTGGAGAATCTGCACAGCGCCCCTGCCAGCTGCTGCAGGACTAGTGATTCAGGGGCTTTCAAATTAGCCTACAATGTGAGAAAGCCTTACACTGACGATAGTTAAGCTACCCTGCCCGGTTTCCTGGTACCCTGTCACTTCTTAATTAAACAGAAATGGCCGTACATCCGAGCACTTCAACGGAGGGCCTTTTCAGCTGTTGCTTTGATGGCTCCAGGGATAACTGAAGAATGCTGTCAGAGAGCAGTGTGCTGGGAAGAGCCGCCCCGCTCTTCCAGCCCCGAAGGTCTTTATAACACACCACATTTGCATGGAAAAATGATTTATTCTTGGTTCTGCACCAGCTCGCATTTATTATCCCCAAATAAAACCATAACTCTCCAAAGGCACTATGGTGAGGTGGCATTGACGACATGGGGGGGTAGGCACAGGATGACCTATGGGCTTCAGGGGGTGGCTCTGCAGAGGGAGGAGAAGAGAGGGAGCTAATTCCCCATGGAGCTGTTTAATTTCCAAATGGCAGTGGGAGCCTGGGACCCAGACTCCTTTCATTCCTTATGCCAAAATATAATGTGGAAGGGCCACCTTGGTGCTTGGGTACATAAGGAATTCTCAGTGTGCAGTGTCACCCAAAGACAGAGTCCTTCTGGTGGAGGGAGCCTGTCAGCCACTGGGCTGAGATGAGGTTGCAGTCCACAGAGAGGATGAGGGGATGCCGAGAGCAGAGAGGCTGCACTTGGTGGAAGTCTACCTAGAAAAGACCGGAAGGCGATACAAGCTCTTTATCTAGGTCTGGGAAAGATAGTCACCCTGAGTGGGTTGGTTTTGTTTACATTGGGGTGCATGTGTGTGTGTGTGTGTGTGTGTGTGTGTGTGTGTGTTTATTCCCATGCCACAGCATATGTGTGGAAGGTCAGGGGGACAACTTTCCAGAGTTGGTTTTCTCTTTCCACTAAGTGGGTCAAACTCAGATCATCATCGATCCACCTGCCTCTGCCTCCTAGGTATGGTTATTAAAGGCATCTGATGCCGCGCCCGACCATTAGAGAGTCTTAATCAAGGGATTTCCCAGATCAGATTGGCCTGTAGCCACAGGAGTGAAGATTTTCTTGATTGATGATGTGGGAGGGGAACAGCCCAACTGTGAGTGGCACCACTCCTAGGCAGGTGGACAGGTGGGCCTGGGCTATATACAAAAGCTATCTGCGCATGAGTCAGAGAGCCAGCCAGCCAGCTGGCCACACCCCTCCATGCTTTAGTTCCTGCTTGAGCCCCTGCCCTGACTTCTTCAGTGATGGATTGTGATCTGGAAGTATAAGCCAAGTAACCCCTTTCCTCCCCGAAGTCGCTTTTGGCCATGGCGTTTATCACAGCCACAGAAAACGAAGTAGGACACCTACTGACTGAGTCATCCCTCAGGCCCTTCACACACTTACAAGAACGTCCTTGTAAGTAGATGCAAAACTCTCTTGGAGAACAAAGGGGACTAATGGGACTGGGGAGCAGTGAGAAATGAGAGGGTAGGCATATGGGGGGGCAGTAGGCTCAGTGTACAATGTACACTCTTATGTAACACAGCAGTACCATGCACAATGTATATACACAATGAAAAATTAAACATTAAACTGTTTTTAGAGGTAAGTGATCTTTTAAAAATCACTATTACTTTATTTGTATGTAGATGGGTGGGTGCATGGGCGTCATGGCGTGCATATGGAGGTCAGAACAACATTCAGTAGTAAGTTCTCTTTGCTACTTGGGTTCTGGGATCAAACTCAGGTTCCCAGCCTTGATAACAAGTGCTTATACCTACCAAGTCATCTTGCCAGTGGTCCTCTTTGAGAGTTTTTAAAAAAATATTTATTATTTTTTTGTGTGTATGAGTGTATTGTCTGTATGTATGTAAGTGCACCCATGTCATGCCTGAGGAGGTCAGAAGAGGGCATTGGATCCTCTGGAATTGAAGTTATGGATGGTTGTTAGCCACCATATGGGTGTTGGGAATCGAACAAGGGTCCTCTGCAGGAGCAGCCAGTGCTCTCAACCACTGAGCCATCTCTCTAGTTTCCCCTCCCCCCTCCCACTTTTTGAGAGTTTTAAAAAGAATTTCTTCTTTAAAAAAAATGTTGATTTGTTTTTGCGAGATAATTCCTTGTCTGTGCTGTTGATGACGATCACATTTGAAGACCCCTTTAGAAGCTGTTGATGAAATGTTTAATTTAAAATATTTATGTGTGTGTGTGTGTGTGTGTGTGTGTGTGTGTGTGTGTGTGCTGCACTGTGGACTCTACAGTGGCCCTCTGGCTTCTCCGGCCTCCACCTCCCTTCTCTTAGGAGGAGTGCTGAGGTTACAGGTGTGCACCACCCACCACATCTAGCTTTTTATGTAGCTTACAGAGATTGAATTTCAGTCATCAGGTTTTGTGGCAAATGCCTTTACCCATCTTCCTGACCACAAAATGTGCTGTTTTGGTAAAAGCAGCTAGAGCAATACAAGAAGAGCATGGGTAATAATAGCCATGTCTCTGGGAACTGTCTGTGTGTCGTGCATGCCAAGGACTCCGCGGATCTCACTTCCTTTGGTCTTCAGAAAAGTTCTTTGAAGGAGGTGATACTTGCACTCCCCTTTTTATAAGTGGGAAAGCTGAGGGAAGAAGGGCCATAAGATTTGGCCAAGGGCAGGGGAGTTCCAGCTCAGACAGCTTAAACCTTGGCATCCATGCTCAAAGCCTCTGTCCGGGAGCCAATGATACTTGTTTAGAGTTTTAAACTTGGATAGTTCAACTGGTGTTGATGCTCAAATCCACCGTCCACAAGCCAGTGTTACTCATGGCCAGGTGGTTGCATCATGGGAAATTTTATATTCATCTTGGTGTCTGTATTACTTTGTTCTTTTACATTTCAATTGACTAATTAATCAGTTAATATGTGTATGTGTGCATGTGTGTGGCCATGTGCTTGCTATGGCATACATGTGGAGGTCTGAGGACAGCTTTTGGGAGCCAGTTCTCTCCGTCCATCGCCTAGGTCCTGGGGATTGAACTCAGGTTATCAGGCTTGGTGGTAGGCATGTTTACCCACTGAACTATGTTACCAGCTCTGTGTCATTACTTTTTTTTTTTCCCCTGAGACAGGGTCTCCCTGTAGCCCCAGCTGACCTGGAACTCCTTATGCAGACTAGGCTGGCCTTTGTCTCACAGAGATGTGCCTGCTTCTGCCTCCTGAGTGCTGGGACTAACGGTGTGTGCTACCGTGTCCAACTGTATTATTACTTTTAATATGCACACATTACTTTTACAGTAGGAAAAAAACCCCATAACATATGTGAAATAGAAAGAGTAAGATAAAAGAATCTTAATTTGGGGGCTAGAGGTAGAGCTCAGAGGCAGAGCACTTATATAGCATGTCCACAAAGCCTGGGTTGGACGCCTGGAATTACAAAAAGGACAAAAAAACCTGAATTTTTTTTGAGGCAGGAGTTTAAATTTCTAAAACTAATTTTTATTCAATGAGTACCGCTTCTCCAATTGCAAAATTTACCAAGTTGTTATAATATTATTTATATATTACTATTTTATGTATTTGATTTTAAAATGTATTTTTTTCTTAAATTTTGTGCAAGTATCTATTGTCTGTTGAGCATATCCCTCCCATACTCCTGCTCCTCCCCTCCGCCTCCCGTTAGTCCCTCAACAATTTATTTCTACTCGCCAGTCATATATCCGTACACGATTTCATGTATCTGTTTGAAATCTGGGAGTCACATACAAGAGGAAACATGGGCTTTGTCTTTCTGAGACTGGCTTAGTGTTCTTTGTATGATCCCCTCCATCTTCTTGCAAACGACACAACTTTGTTCTCTGTGGCTGAAAAGCTTCTGCTGTGTATAGGTCACGTGTTCTTTATCCCGTTCTGTAGCTGGACTCCTAGGTTCGTTCCATAGCTTAGCTAAAGTATGAAGCCATTTTGAGGTATTCTAGTACGACATGGGCTAAGACAGCAGCAGCAGTTCAGATCAGATTGTCACCCTCACAAGACCACATTTAGCCTGGTTGTATGGTAGTGAATAGATAGACGGGCACATCACTAAATCAATAGATAGAAATAGAGTTTTGCTGTGTGGTACAGACTGACCTCGAACACTTGTTTGTTTGTTTCTTTGGATTTTTTTGTGTATTTTTAGTGAAGTTTTGTGCATTCCATACAAAACATCTTAATCATCTTTATACCTCTGACCCCATCTGTACCCTCTCATAATCCCCCCACCAGATTTTATGCATTCTGTCATTTACATTAAGGCCTACTGGGTCAAGTTAGTATACCCGGAAGTCCTTCAGTGCAAGTTCATCCACTGAAGTCTGGTCGGCCTATCTAGAGTCCCTCCCTTGGAGCAGATCAGCTCTTCCTCACCCAGCAGTCATCGGCTACCAATAGCTCTTCATCCAGGATTGGGGCCTGCTGTTCATTTCCACAGTCCTGTGCTGGGTTCCTGTCTGCTTGAGTTTGCATGGGTCTTGCGCATGCGGACACCATTGCTGTAGGTTCCTATGAGTAAGTCCTGGGTACCTATAGAACTTTATTTCCATATGGTCATGCACCTCCTCCCTGGCTCTTACAGTCTTTTCTCCTCCTCTTCCAAAATTGTCCCTGAGCCCTGGGTGGGTGGAATTTAATATAGGAGTCCTGTCCAAGGGCCCGCACTCTGCAGACTCTTATTCTCTACATTTTGGCCATTTGTGGCCTTTTGTGTTCATTGCCCTCAGTTACATGAGGGAGCTTTGTTGATGAGAGTTGACAGATGCATTAGTGTTCTCTCTAACCCCTGTTCCACTATGTTCCATGAGCCTTAGGTGTAGAGGTTCCACTGTAGATGTGTCACTTAGGGCTGGGCATCTCACAGACACTTAATCTCTGTGTGTGACCAGTTGTGGAACTCTGTAATAGTCCCCATCTGTTGAAAAAGGTGCTTCTTTGATGAGTGGTGACTGGCATACTTGTCTGTAACTATAAAAATCCATATTTAGTATATAGTAAGAAATGACATTTGTCTAGGGATGCGACAGCCTTAGGGCTTTCTCTAAGATCTATGACATCTCCAGCCATGTGTATTTGGTTATGTTTACAGTACCACACGAGCTTCCTCCCATTGAGTGGACTTTAAGTCCAATTAGGCAGCTGTTGATTACCCCCAAGATAAAAGTGCCACTATTGCCCAAATGTAGTTTGCTGTGGCAATAGCCTGTGTACTTTTTGGAATCCCTTGGACTGTCCTAGAGAACAACTTGAAGGGGTTTCTTCTGTCTGCCTGTCTGGCACTGTTTTTTACATAGCCTTTGGTCATACACATGGACGCTATATAGAGTTAGTGTATGTATTTTGGGTTTTTTGTTTTGTTTTGTTTTGTTTTTCTGAGACAGGGTCTCCCTGTAGCCCCAGCTGGCCTGGAACTCACTATGTAGGCCAGGCTGGCCTTGAACTCACAGAGATCCACCTGCCTCTGCCTCCCGAGTGCTGGGATTGCAGCTGTGCACCACCACACCCAGTGATGTTTGTCTTTCTTTGGTCCCCTACCATGAGAATCAGCTTCTGTACAGGAATTCCTACCTCATGAGTAAAAGTTTATATCTGGGAACATCAGACATTACATTTCCCAGATTCCTTTGCCCCTGAGGCATGGGTACCATGAGTTGTGCTGTGCTAATCACACCCACCAACACATGACCCCGGATGAGAAGCTGGTGACAGGAAGAAGCCCAGACCACACAGAATGTTCTTATGAGGGTGGCAGTGACACTGAGTACATCCAACCTGCAGAATCACGTGGATCTGCTTCTAGCACCCTGGAAGCTGGGGCCACAGGTTTGCTGCCCTCACTGGTCAGCCATGTGTCATGGGATCTGAGGCAAGCATTTTACCAACTGAGCTGTATCCCTAGGTTGACCCTGTGCTTTCATTATGGGCCTCACCTGACTTTTACTTCCATGTCTTCTGTCCCGCTGAGCATTCTTCAAGATGTTGAATAACATCTTGTGTGTGTGTATGTATGTATGTATCTGTGTGTGTTTGTGTGTGCATAGTATATGTGAGTGCACATATATGTGTATGCATGTGGAAGACAGAAGTCAGCCTCGGGTGTCATGCTTCAGGATGTGGTCCACCTTGTTTTTTGAGACTGGATCTCTCCCTGGTCTGGAGCTTGACAATTAGGCTTGACTGTCTGACTGGCAAGCCGTGGGGATCTGCCTGTCTTTACCACCTCAGCATTGGGATTACAAATGCATGGCATCATACCTGGCTTAAAATAAAAAAAAAATTCTTTGAGAGTTCATACAATGTATTTTGATCATATTTCCCCCTCCCAACCCCTCCTAGATCCACTCCACCTTCCTACCCACCCACCTTCATGTCCTGTCCCCCACCCCCACCCCCACCACATAGAGTCCTATTTGCTTTTCCCAGATACTCTTATGCGTGGTATCAACCCTGGAGCACGGCCAGCCTAACACTGGCCACAACTTTATAGAACACAAACTCTTTCTCTCCCAGCATCTATCACATGCCAATAGCTTTTTGGCTAGTGGTGGAACTTCCTGCCACCTCCCCTATCCCTGCTGGGATTTTGTCTGGCTTGAACTTAAGCCAACCTTGTCGTGGTGTCAGAGTTGCTGTGAGTTCGTATGTGTAGCTGTGTCTCTGCCTGGGAAACACTGTTCCCTTGTAATCACCCACCATCTCTGGCTCTTACAATCTTTCCATCATTTCTTTTTCGAAGATCCCTGAGCCTTAGGGGAGGGAGTATGATATAGATGTTCCGCTTAGGGCTGAACCCCATGCAGTCTCTTATTTGCCACACGACCTGTTGTGGGTCTCTGTGATAATTGCCTTTTCTGTAAGAAGCTTCTCTGATGAGGGTTGAGAAATAAACTAGTCTATGGGCATAGCAGTAAATCATTAGGAGTCTTTTCAGTGATTCTACGGCATCAATCTAGTAGACTATTAGTAGCAGATTCTCTCCCAGGGCATATGACCTATCTAGCCATAGGTTCTTGGCCCTGATATTGGTGTCAGGTGTGGGTTCTGTCTCATGAAGTGGGCCTTAAATCCAAGCAGAGAGTGGTTGGTTACTCCCATAACATTTGTGCCACTTTTGCACTAGTGGGCATATCTCAGCAGATCAATCATTTTTATAGCCCACAGGATTCATATCTGGAGAAGACTGATGATTACTTCTCTCCTCTGGTAGCATGCATAGCACCTCCCAGCACTGTGAAAGCGAGTTGATAGGGATGAAACTTCCAGGTCAGTACCACCTTGGTTTCTCAATGTTCTATGACTCAAGTATGTATTTTCTTCAGCAATAGGGCCCCATTGTGAAGTTCTGGAGGGTAACTAACAGAAATGGCAACAACATGTAAAGTTTTGGGGTCTATGGGATTCCACAGACTCAGAGAGCTAATTCATTCCTGGTGCTGGAGTTTTTATGTACTAGGATGAGGTGTCTAATTGGGATATTGTTCCCCTGTTATACGGTAACTCCATTTAACCTCTCTTTTAAAAAATATTTTATTTATTATTTTCATTTTATGTGTATGCATGTATTGCCTGCATGTAGGTAAGTGCACCCATGTTGTGCGATGCCTGCAAAGGACAGAAGAGGCTGCTGGATCCCCTGGAACTGGAGTTATGGACAGTTGTTAGCTGCCATATAGGTGCTGGGATTCGAACCCAGGTCTTCTGCAAGAACAGCCAGTATTCTTAACTGCTGAACCATCTCTCCAGCCCCCTTAATCTTTTTATATATGTACATGCATGTAGTTTAGAGAGATCCTACAGTAGTTTTATGTGGTCTTTCAAAAGGCCTTTATGTTATGGTTCCCCATATTCCCTCTTCTGCCCGACCCACCTGTTCCCTTTCCCATTCAGTTCTCCCTGTACCATTATTCCCTCCCCCTTCTGTCACTTCATTCTATCTTCTTTTCCTTGAAAGATACTTCTCTTACTTATGGCCTCATCCTAGTTTCCTAACCTCCAGGGTTACCTCTAATGAAATGCACGTATCTAAAGAGTCAAAGCTACACGTGAGAGAAAACATGGGATGCTTGTCTTCTGGGTCTGGGATGCTTCACTCAGGATGATGGTTTCCAGTTCCATCCATTTACCTGAGAATTTTGCAATTTTGTTTTTCTTAATAGCTGCATAATATCCTGTTGTGTAAATATACATTTTTCTTATCCATTTATCAGTTAATAGACATCTAGGTGGCTCTCATTTCCTGGCAATTGTGAACAGAGTATCAATGAACATGGATGAGCAAGTATCTCTGTAGTAGGATGTAGAGTCCTTTGGGGATATGCCCACGAGTGGTATAACTGCATCTTGTGGTAGATCTGCTTATAGTTTTTTGAGGAATCACCACTCTAATTTCCATAGTAGCTGTACCAGTTGGCACTCCGACCAGCAGTGAATACATTTCCCTCTTCTCCACATCCATGCAGCATTTGTTATTTTTGATCACTGGGACAAGAGGAAATCTCAGAGTAGTTTCAATTTGCATTTCCTTTATGAATGAGGATTTTGAACATTTTAAAAGTGTTTCAAAGATAATCTTTCTTCAAGAAACCTCTGTGTAGGTCGATTTTTAATTTAAAAAATGTTTATTTATTTTTAGTTCTCAGTACGTTACAGATATTTACCTTGTATTGGATGCATAGCTGGTAAAGATTTTTTTCCGTTCTGCAGGCTGCCTCTTCGCTTGGATGATGGCGTCTTTTGCTGTACAGCAGTTTTTTTGTTTCCTGAGGTCCCACTTGTCAGTTGTTGGTCTCAATGCCTGTGCCATCTGGGTCCTGCTCAAAACATCCTTTCCTGTCTCTGTAGGTGCTAATGTATTCCTTCCTCTCGCCTCTGTCAGATTCAGGATATCAAGTCTTATGTTGAAGTCCGAGATGGATTTGGAGTTGAGTTTTGTTCAGGGTGAGAGAGATGATTCTAGTTTCATTCTTCTACATGTAGTCATCCAGTTTGACCAACACCATTTGGTGAAGATGCTGTCATTTCTCTGGTGTGTATTTTGGCTTCGTTGTCAAACATCAGGTGGCTGTAGGTATATGAATTTATATCTGGGTCTTCAATTCTATTCCATTGATCAATATGTCTTCTTTCATGTAAGTGTCATGTAGTTTTTATTACTATAGCTCTATAGTATAGTTTCAAATCAGGGATGGTGATGCCTCTAGCTCTTCTGTTGTTCAGGATTGTTTTGGCTACCCTGTTTTTTTGTGTATGTTTCCATAAGAAATTTCTATGAACAATTGCATTGAAATTTTGATGAAAATTGCACTGAATTTCTAAATTGCTCTCGGCAGGATGGCCATTGTCACGGTGTCATTCCTATCCATGAACATGGAAGAACTTTTCATCTTCTGGTATTTTCTTCAATATAGCAGCTGCACCAGTTTGCACTCCCACCAGCAGTGGATGAGCGTTCCCTGTTCTTTTTCTTCAGTGCCTTCAAGTTTTTATTGTACAGCCTTTAACTTCCTTCATTAGGTTTATGCCAAGGTGTTTTTCTGAGGCTATAGTGAATGGGGTACTTTCCCTGATTTCTTTCTGAGTATGTTTGTCATTTGTATATGGAAAGGCCACTGATTTTTGTGTATTAATTTTGTATACTGCTACTTTGCTGAATGTGTTTATCAGCTCTAGGAGTTTTCTGGTGGAGTCTTTAGGGTATTTTATGTATAGAATCATACCATCTGCAAATAAGGGTACTTTGACTTCTTCCTTTCCTGTTTGTAGCCCCTTTATGTCCCTCATTTGCCTTATTGATCCAGGTGAGACTTCAAGCACTATATTGAACAGGAGTGGAGGTGTAGACATCCTTGTCTTGTTCATGATTTCAGTGGCAATTCTTTGAGTTTTTCTCCATTTAGCATGATTTTGCCCGTAGGCTTGTTGTATATTGTCTATTATGTTGAAATATGCCCCTTGTATCACTAGATTCTCTCTGACTTTTATCATGAAGGGATGTTTAATTTTGTCAAAGGTCTTTTCTGCATCTAATGAAATGATCATGTGGTTTCTGTCTTTGTCTGTTTATGTGATGAATTATATTTATTCATTTACATTTGTTGAACCATCTCTGCATCTCTGGGATGAAGCTGACTTGATCATAGTTGATCATCTTTTTTATATGGTCTTGCATTTGGTTTGCAACTATTTTCTTGAGAATTTTTGTGTCTGTTTCTTCATAGAGACTGGCCTTCACTTTTCTCCTTTCTTTTTTTTTTTTTGCTGTATCTTTATCTGGTTTTGGTGTCAGGGTAATACTGGCTACACAGAAAGAATTTGGAAGTGTTCCTTCCTTTTCTATTTTATGGAATGATTTGAAGAATATCGATGTTAGTTCTTCGAAGTTCTTGTAGAATTCTGTGCTTATCCATCAGTCCTTGACTTTTATTAGTTGGGAGATTTAAAATAACTGCTTCTATCCCATTGGTTGTTATGTGTCTATTTAAATTTATTTTATTTTGATTCAATTTTGGTAGGTCATACATATCTAGAAATTAATCTATTTCTTTTAGATTTTTCAATTTAATGGAATACAGATTTATTTTTGGTCAAGGTCTTTTTGATACAAGGTCTCTCTTAGCCTCAGCTGGTCCAGAACTCATTATGTAGACCAGAATGACCTTGAATTCACAGAGATCCACCTGCCTCTGATTCCCAAGTGCTAGGATTAAAGGCGTGAGCCACCATGTCTGATGGAATATAGATTTTTTAAAAGTGTGTCCTTATGATTCTCTGGATTTCCTCAGTATTTGTTGTAATTTTCTTCTTTTTCTCTCTGATTTTATTAACTTGGGTTCTCTGTTTGTTTTGATTAATTTGGCTGGAGTTTGTCAATCTTTTTAATATTTTCAAAG
>NW_008336853.1:3599808-3601048 GCF_000622305.1 Nannospalax galili
TCATTTATGTTTCATCAATTTCAGCCCTGGTTTTGATGATTTCCTCCTGTCTACTCTTTTTGGGTATTGTTTATTCTTGTTTTTCCAAGACCTTTAGGTGCATCATTAAGTTATTGATAGAAGATGTCTCTAATTTTCTGATGTAGTACTTAGCTCTGTAAACTCTCCTCTTTGGACTGCCACCATTGTGTCCCATAGATTTTGTTATCCTGTAATTTCATATTCATTCAATTCTAGGAATTTTTAATTTCTTTTTTGACGTTGTGACCAAATTTTCATTTAATAGTGTGTTGTTTAGTTTCCATGAGTTTGTGTGCTTTCTGTAGTTTCCATTGGTGTTAATAGCCTGCTTTATTCCTTTGTGGCCTGATAGAACATAGGATGTTATTCCAATTTTCCTATATTTGTTGAGACTTGCTTTGTGTCCTAATATGTGGTCAGTTTGGAAGAAAGTTCCATAGGCTGTTGAGAAGAAAGTATATTTATATTTGGATGGAATGTTCTGTAGATGTCTTTAGATCCATTTGATTTATGATGTTATTTGATTCCAGAATTCCTCTGTTTAGTTCTTCTCTGGAAGATCTGTCTATTGGGGAGACTGGGATAGTGAGACAGCTTAGTATCACTGCATTGGGGTCAATCTCTGGTTTTAGGTATAATAGTGCTTCTTTTATGAAGTTGGGTACCCATCTGTTTGGTGTGTAAATGTTTAGAATTGTACTACATCTTGATAGATTTTCCCTTTAAGGAGTTTAAAGTGTCCTTCCTCATCTCTTCTGAGTAATTTTTAAAACTTTATTTTATGTGTATGAGTGTATACCGTGCATGTATGTAAATGCACCCATGTCATGCAGTGCCTGTGGGGCTCAGAAAGGGTGTCAGATCCCCTTGACCTGGACTTAAGGATGGTTGTCAGCCACCGTGTGGGTGCTGGGAACCGAACCTCAGTCTTCTATAAGAGCAGCCAGTGCTCTTAACTGCTGAACCATCTCTCCAGCCCCTCTTCTGAGGAATTTTGAGTTGAAGTCTGTTCCGTCAGATGTTAGATTAGCTGCGCCTGCTTGTTTCTTGTTCCATTTGCTTGGAGTACATTTTTCATCCTTTAATCCTAAGGTGGTGTCTATTTTTGATGGTGAGGTGTGTTTCTTGGAGGCAAAAAAAGAAATATATCCTGTTTTTTGAATCCAGTTTGTTAGTCTTTTTTCTTTTTTATTGGGGATTGAGACCATTTATATATATA
>NW_008336853.1:3602851-3618222 GCF_000622305.1 Nannospalax galili
TAAACTTAAAATTTTATGAAAGTCATTGAAAATAATTCTGGAGGGATCTTGTTTTTTTTTTTAACCTAATAAATTGGGTCATATATTGAAATTTCCAAAGGCCATGGAGGTTGGGATGAAACTATTACTTCTAATGAATCTCACACTTAGTCATTTTCCCAAGTGGAGTGCATGTATATAACAGTGGGAGCTGGTGATGTAGCCTCTCGATGCCCAGATTACCGCAGTTCTGGCCCGCTTAGCACAATGCATGGCATATTATTAATAACTGGTAGGTCAGCCTTGCACCACTGCTGCACTCTCAGTGCTCGGGGGATAACTAAGAGAAGAAAATGCTGCCAGCCGCCCTCCCCTTCCCCACGGAAGTAGCAAACCACATGCAGATGTAATTAAACCAAGGACTGTTGTGAGTTTTCCAGTATGTATTTTATTAGGGTTGCCCATGGGGTTAGTGGGTGGAGAGAGTTTGGGGACCAGAGTTAGGAAGGCAGAGGCTTGTTCATTTATGCAAACTTTCTGTAGCAAGCTGTTGGAGTCACTTCGCTGCCACTTTACGTTCTGGCCCTGCATTTCTTTGCCTCCCTCCCTCCCTCCCTCCCTCCCTCTCTTTTTTTTTTTTTTTTTTTTTTTTTTTTTTTTTTAGGGTCTCCCTGTAGCCCCTGCTGGCCTGGAACTCCCTATGTAGACCAGGCTGGCCTGGAACTCACTGAGATCTGCCCGCTTCTGCCTCCTGAGTGCTGGGTTAAAGGTGTGCACTACCATGCCCAGCTTGTTTTGTTTTTTGAGACAGATTTTCATGTAATCAGGATGGCCTCAAACTCACTATGTAACCAAGGGTGACTTTGCACCCTGATTCTCCTGCCTTCACCTCCGTAGTGCTAAGGTTGCATGCCTCATTTATGTGGTGCTGGTATGGGACCCAGGGCTTTGTGCATGTAATACAAACACTGCCAACCAAGCCACATCCCCAGTCCCCTATAATATCTCAAACCTAGTCCCTGTTATAGACCCTGAATATTCTTTTTGTGGCTTCATTTTCTCCTTTAGTGCCTATTTAACAATAACCCTGTGTATTTGACTGGGAAGTGTGTGTAAGACTGTTTTTCTGGGGAAGAACGTCCATACTTGTCTCCTGCCTTCAGCTTTTCCAAAGAAGCTTCACCTGAAGAAGTTTAGGACCTGATCATTCTAGAGACAACTTGCATTTCAAGTTGCTGGGCCCTGTGGCTCCTTGAGGGGTGATATACCCCTTTGCTTTGGCATTCAGCCCCCATTAGATTGGCTTTTACATTCTGCTGGCTCCCCGCCTTGCAGTGGAAGGAGATGGGGTGCTCTGGGAGTGCGGGTGCCAGAGTCACACACAATTAAAAAGATACATCTGCCAAAGGACAGAGGGACAGAGAGGTAGACGGACAACTCCTATTAGCTTCTGAAACCAATTATAAATGCTTTTTGCCTTATCTTCAGCTAGGGGTTGTCTACACAGCTTCCACAACCGGGAGCTGGTTGTGCTCAGATGTAGAGCAGTGGTGGGGAGTGGGGGATGGGGCAGAAGGCAACAGGAGCTTATCAACCCTTGACTAAGGGGTGAGGTGCTATGCTGTCCCTTGCAGTGGGGCAGCATTTCTTTCTCTAGTGCAAAGGTCTACAAACTTTTTCTGTAAGTGGCTAGAGAGTAGATATATTAGGCTCTGTGGACCATTTAGTCTGTTTTAACCACTCAGTTTTCCTGTTCTGTACCAAAGTAGGCATAGATAAGACAAAAGTGAATGACCTCGATGTAGTCCAGTAAAACTGTTCATAGGAGCTGGAGAGATGGCTCAGCTGGCAAAGTGCTTGCCTAGTAAGCACGAGGACATAAGTTTGAGTCCCAGAACCTATGTAGAAGTTGAGTGTAGTGGTGCATATCAGTGCTGGTGTGGGAAAGGTAGGAGCAGCTTGTTGACCAGCCAATCTGGGTGCATCAATGAGCTCCAGGTTCAGTGAGAGATCCTGTCTCAAAAAATAAGATGGAGAAGGGCTGGAGAGATGGCTCAGTGCTTAAGAGCACTGGCTTCTCTTGCAGAGGCCCTGGGTTCAGATCCCAGCACCCACATGGAAGCAATCATTCCTATCTCCAGTTCCAAAGGATTTGACACCCTCTTCTGGCCTCCACGGGCAAGGTATGACATGAGTGCACTTACATGCATGCAGACAATACACTTATACACATAAAATAAAAAAAAATAGGACTGGAGAGATGGCTCAGTGGTTAAGAGCACTGGTTGCCCTTACAGAGGACTCTGGTTCAATTCCCAGCACCCACATGGTGGCTAACAACCAACTGTAACTCCAGTTCCAGGGGATCTGACACCCTCTTCTGACCTCTGAGGGCACTGCATACATGGCTGCACTTAAACACACACAAGCAGTATGCTCATACTCATAAAGAAAGATAAGGTGAAGAGCGATTGAGAAAGACATTTAATGTTGACCTCTGGCCTCCATGCATAAGCACACATTATATATGTGAAACATGCGTACATACCCTTTATAAAAGTGATGACAGGTTTGGTTTATAAACTATAGTGTGCTAATTTTTGGAGTTACGTTTAATGAAATGAGAGGCCAGTTCATGTCTCCTCTCTTTCCTTGGGCCATTTCAAACAGTGCAGGTTAATGTGTCTCCAAGGCTCTCGCTTAGCCCCTTGAATCGGTGGTGGGGTCCCTTGCAGGAGAGACCTGCTTCGTTTGCTAATCTTGACATTTTGGGACCAGGCTTTGTACAACCCAGTTCTTGGCAAATGAACGCTTTAGCTGACTTCTTGTTAATGACTCCTGTTCCATTGTGGGTTTGGATGGTCTCCCTGCTACTCCATCTAGCTTCTCCAATCTGTGCTGATAAGCTCCTGGAGACGAGAGCTGGAGCTGGCTGACTCAAGGGCATTGGCACCGGAAGCACCACCCACTGAAACGGTGCCAATCCAAGCACAGGCGGCAGGCTGGGGGCGGGTAGGGGTACTTATAAAGAGTCAAGCATGTGTAGCTGTGCATTTGTTTGTACCTGTGTCTGTAGTTCATACAGTTGTAAAAACGCACTTTCAACTTGCTGTCTTGGCTATTTCTGTACGTGCACGTGAGAGTGTGTGTGGGGGGGGTAGGGGGCAGAGGACAACCTCAAATGTCATTCCTCAGGCACCATACACCATTGTTTGAGACAGAGTCTTGCTGGCCTGGACAGTCTAGCTGGACTCCTCCTGTCTCTGCATTCCCAGTGCTGGGATTACAATCACATGCCACCACACCTACTTTTCTTGTTGTTGTTTGTTTTATTTTATTTATTTTTAAATATAATATTTTATTTTTTGAGAACTTCATATATAGGTATTGTATTCGCATTATTCCCACCCCTCCCAGTAACCAGTTGACATGACAAAGTCATGTCACAAGGCCCCATCTCAACATGAAAAGCCATAGGCAATCAATGGATGCTGTGTTTTCTACAGGGACTAGCTCCCTGAGAGGCTATCTAATCCCAAAGAGCCAAACCTAAACTCAGGTACACACGAGTACCACCAAATGGACTCAGCGCATTATATATACATATATATATATATATGTATAAATATAAATAAATATATATATATATATATATAAATGCACTGTGTCGATTTAGTGGTGCTCCTGTGTACCTATGTTTTAGGGCTGCCCTCTTGAGGTCAGATAGCCTCTCAGAGAGCTGATCCCTGGAAAAAACCGGTTCTCCCTCCCTTAGCATCCATTGATTACCTATAACTCTTCATCTTGAAGTGAGACCCTGTGAAATTTTCCCCCAACCACATTGGCATGTCAACAGGTTTTGTCATTGTACAGATTTTGCTAGACTATAATACTGTGGAGATTTCATGGCTCACACCCGCTTTTCTAATGTGAGTTCTGGGGATTGAGCTCAGGTCCTTGTGCTTGCAAGGCAAGCTACTGACTAAGCTATCTCCTGGGTTTAAAAAATATATTAATTAATTAATTAATTAATTAATTAGGTCTTTTTGAGACAGGGTCCCCCTGTAGCCCCAGCTGGTCTGGAACTTGGCTATTGTAGACCAGGCTGGCTTTGAATTCACAGAGATCCACCAGCCTTTGCCTCCCAAGTGCTGGGATTAAAGGTGTGTGCCACCACGCCTGGTTCATTTTTTTTTTTTAAATGTGTGTGAGTGTATTGCCTGCATGTATGTGAGTGCATCTGAGTTATGCAATGCCCACGGAGGTCAGAAGAGGGCTTTGGGGTCCCCTGGAACTGGAGTTAAGGATGGTTGTTAGCCTCCAGTGGATGGTGGAAATCGAACCCGGATCCTCTGCAAGAGCAGCCAGTGTTCTTAACTGCTGAGCCATCTCTTCAGCCCCATCTCCTGGTTTTTAACTATTTTAAAGACTATGTTTCTGTTCACTGTATTTGCATATATTCATCAGATCTCTAGAAGTTTTCATGTTGCAAAATTGGAGCATTATATCCAGGATCCAAGTCCTCATGTTCCCGATCCCCCAGCTCTGAGTCAATATTTCTTTCTGTTTCTGTGACTACTTTATATACCTCCTGTGACTGGAGACTTCGGGATTCTGTTCTTACTTGTTCTTAGGTGACTGGCTTATTTTATAACGCCATCCGGATTCTCCCAGGTCACAGGACTTCCTTCCCTTTTAAGGCCGAGTGATAGTTTGTTGTACACACAGAGTGATTTCTTTACCACTTTTTTGTTGATGGACATATGAAGTTGAATTGACCTCTTGATTATTGTGATGAATACTATGATAAGTGGGGTGTGAAAGTATCACATCAACATCCCATTTTAATTCTTTCCTCAGTATTCTCAGAAGTGGGATCAATCACATACCAATTCTATTTTTAGTTTAATTTAATTTAATTTTTTTGAGAAATCTTCATTCTATTTTCTATAGCAGCTGCTTTGTTTTATATTTCCAAAAACCTAACTTTCATTTTTTTTTATGTCTGTGTGTGTGTGTGTGTGTGTGTGTGTCTGTGTCTGTGTGTGTGTGTGTCTGTGTCTGTGTGTGTGTGTGTCTGTGTCTGTGTGTGTGTGTGTGTGTGTGTGTGTCTGTGTCTGTGTGTGTGCATGCGTGCACACGTGTACCCATGCACAGAGATCAGGGGCTAGCCTCCAGGGCTGTCCTTGCCTTCCTCCTTGTTAGAGACAGGGTCTCTTGTTATTTACCACTGTGCACCCCAGGCTAGCTGCCCTGGGAGCTTCTGGGAATTCTGTCTCCATCTCCCTTTTTGCTATAGGCCCTCTGCCACTTCCAGCTTTATGTAGGTTCTGGGGATCTGAATTCAGGCCCTCACACTTGTATGGCAAGTGCTTTTCCAAGCCTGCTTTTGTTATGTTTAGAAAGAAAAATGTGGGGCTGAAGAGAAGGCTCAGCAATTAAGAGCACTGGCTGCTCTTGCAGAGGATCGAGGTTCAATTCCCAGCACCCATATGGCAGCTAACAAATGGCTGTAGCTCCAGTTTTAGGGGATCTGACAGCCTCTTCTGGCCTCTGTGGGCACTGCATGTAGGTGGTGCACTTACATGCATGCAAAACACTCATACACATAAATAAATATATAAAGAAAGAAAGAAAGAAAAATCTGAGCCTGGCATGGTTGCACACATCTTTAATCCCAACACTTGGGAGGTAGAGGTAGCTTGATCTTTGAATTTGAGACAGCTTGGTCTACATAGTGAGTTCCAGGCTATCCAGGGCTACAAACTGAGATCCTGAAAAAAAAGAAAGAAAAGGAAATGTGGTCCAGAGAGGTTGCTCAGCAGATAAGGATGGTTGCTGCCTAGTTGTATTAGTCACTTTTCTGTTGCTGTGATAGGAACACTGACCTGAGCAACTTATAGAAAGAAGAGTTTATTTGAGCTTACGGTTCCAGGGGAATTACAGTCCATCATGGCAGGGAGGCATGGTGGCTGGAGGTGGCTGGAGCAGGGGCAGCAGAAGCTAAGCTCTCACATCATCACACAGGCACAGGAAGCAAGAGAGCAACTGGAGATCCGGCAAGGGGCCCACCCCTAGTGACACGCTTCCTCCAGGATAGCCACACCTTCTAAAACCTCCCAAAACAGCGCCACCATGTGGGGACAAAATGTCCAAACACTTGGAGCCTATGGAGGACATTTTCATTCAGACCACCACATAGTGTTGACCTGAGTTCAATCCCCAGGACCCACATGGTGGAAGGAGAGAACCAACTCCTGCCTGTTGTCCTGGACCTCCACACTGTGCCTTCACTTGCACCCCTAACCCAAATAAATAAAAGAATATAATTTAAAAAGCAAAGCAAATATCAACAGGATGATCTGTTTCGCTCATTGACTCTGAAGTAGTTGTTGAGGATCCATGTCAAGCTGAGGTAAAGTGGCCGAGCTATGCTAGGACAGATGAGTTCTAGTCCTTTAGAGAGACAGTAAACAAATAGACATAGGATTCCACCCGAGAAGAGAATTTAACTATGAGTGTTTTTTATTAAATGGCGACAGGTGTTCCAGGGTAGATGTGGAGGAAATGGCCCCACTTACAACCCTCCTCAGGTCAGCACACACATCTATCTGCAGAAACCCACAACCAGAGCTTAATTCTTATAAGCTCCCCCATCAGACATTTGAAAAATGAGACGAAATTCACATAACATCAAATCAGCCAATTTAGTGAAAAATTAAGTGGCATTTACATGATTTGCGTTCACTACCTCAAATCTTATTCCAGAAACGTTTCCTCGTCCTGAGATAAAACCCCATCCGCATTGAGCAGTTTTTACTCTCCTCTTTCTGAAGCCCCTAAAAACTGCCCACCCACCTTCTCCTTCTGTAGAGTTATATATTCTGGCTTATTCCTAGGCCCGGAATTGCACTGGCTGTGTCCCTTTGTGCCTGGCTTCTTTCACTGAGGTTCATCATGCTGTGACATGTATTGGTATTCCAGTTATTTTCGTGGGGAACAATATTCCATTGTATGGCTGCGCCTCATTGTGCTTATGCATCAATCTGTGGACATTTGGGTTGCTTTTGCTTTCTGTCTATTGTGAGCAGTGTTTCTAGGCACATTTCTATATAAGTATTATTTGACTTTCTGTTTTCAATTTGGGGTATAGTATGTGTGCTATGATCATAGCTTTATTTGGAGATGACTGGGTCCTAACACACTTTCAACTCCTTACTGAGCCTAGAGCTCCTTTTCTGAGGGTCAGAATCTTGAAAAGTCTCTACCTTTCTCTCACCCAAAGAGGGTCACCAGGTCAACTATCCTGCTATTCCAAGGGCTGCCACCTCAGGGTTGCCTGCTCCTCCCTCCCCAGGCACACGTTCACCGTCCCCTGATGGTATCTCTCAAGGTCCTGGTTTTCTCTGCTGGCCTTGCAGGAGTTGGGTCAGGGATGAGGTGATTGGAACAGTTGTGGAAACCCCTCTTCCAGGATGAAAGGGCTCTCCTTGGTGGATCCCACAACAGATCTCCTGCAGTGACTCTCCTACAGTGGATCGCCCCTCAGTGGATCATCCCACAGATGAAATTCCACAGTGGCTCTTCCATAGTGGCTCTCTCACAGAGGATCTCCCACAGAGGAGAGAGATCACAGAGGTTCTCCCACAGAGGATCTCCCACAGTGGGTCTCCCACAGTGGATCTCCCACAGATGATCTCCCACAGTGGATCTACCACAAAAGATCATCCCATAGTGGATTTCCCACAGAGGACCATCCCCTAGAGGATCTCCCACAGTGGACAGAGAAGAGCCCTAGGAATCGGGTCTGTGAGATTTCAGGGTTCAATAAATGTAAGAGACTTATTCTCTCCCCCACCCCCAGTCTTTCTCTCTTGAGACAGTCTCACAGAACTTAAACTTGCTACATAGCCAAAGATGACCTTGGCCTTCTGAACTTCCCTCCTCTACCTCTGCAGTGCTGGGATTACAGTGTGCACCACTGTGGTGATTTGAATGAGGAATGCCCCATAGGATTGAAGTATTTGAATACTTGGTCAGTTGGCGCTGTTTGTGGAGGTTCAGGAGGTGCGGCCTTGATGGAGGAAGCGCCACTAGGGGAGGTGTTCATAGCCACGTCCCATTCCCGTTTTCGTTCTCTCTGCTTCCTGTGCGGGCTTGAAGATGTGCGCGCTCAGCTTTCTGCCCCGGCTGCCTCCTGCCGTGCCCACCCCCTTCCGTGATGGACTCTGAATCCTCTGGAACAGTAAGCCGAATAACCTCTTCCTTCTGTAACTTAGCTTGGTCGTGGTGTTTTCACACAACTGAAAACTATCGAATACGGCCACCATGCCCAGCTTTTTAGTGTGAGTGATCGATGAAATCCAAGCATACCTGGGATCACCGTTGTGAGTGGAAGGACATACAGGCAAGAAGGAGGGATGAGGACAGTGGGAAGGGCAGAACAGAACATGCAGCTCAGGACACACAGACAGCTAAGAGCACAGTGGAGACGTCGTCCCTCCCCCGGGCCCAGCCGCTCTGCTCTCTCCTCATCCTTCACCTTGAGGGCTGAATTTCTCAGCAGTTCAGCCTTTCCAGCATTTAGCAGAGCCCAGTGTGAGGAAGACACTCGGCAATGAGTCAGTTCCTGTGCCAGCGCGATGGCTTCTGTTGGAATGAGGCAGGACAGAGCGCTTGCGGCTCTCCAAGCTGCACCCGTGTCCCAGACCTTGGGGATCCCCTTCCCTGGGGTAGTAAATCACAGTTGGGCAGCCAAGGAACTCAGTTCTGTTTGCTTCCAACAGAATCAAAACGAAACACCAGCTAGTCATTGAAGTTCAATTCCAGAACTAATCATCTTTCCTGGCCAGGTCACCCTGGCTTCAGATTCCCCATTGTCTGCTGGGCCGAGGCTTCGAGGACTCCTAGTTCGCTTGGCAGTCTCATGGGCAGCCTAGCCCTTGGCTTCCCAGGGCAGGGCAGCTTTCACTCCCCACTGTATTCCTTGGGTGGGCGTAACTTACCACTGGGGGACACCTGCTCTATCTAATTTATTCCTTTGAAGCTTTTCATTTTTGCTGATTGCTGCTTAAAGGTCATTCCCCAATAAACATAGCATGAAAGGTCACTGCACCCGGCAGAGGAGTCATCTGGGAGCAGCTCTGATCCTGCTCAGCGCCAGACACTGACCTCCTCCAACCTCCCCTGAGGCTAGAAGAGCCTTTCCTGGTTGGCATGTGGCTAATTGTTCTGCCTTTGGCTTCCAGGTCTTGGATTCAGGAATGGGACACATAGTTACAGGGCCACAGAAGGAAATTTCATTGCAAACCTTCATTCGTGTGTGTGTGTGTGAGTGTGAGTATTCATGTGTACACCTTATGCAGAGGCCAGGAGTCAACGTTCCACCTTTTAAAACAATTACATTTATTTGTTTGTTTGTTTGTTTGTTGGTTGGTTGGTTGGTTGATTGATTGTGTATGTGTATATGTGTGGATACATGCATGTCACAATGCATGTGTGGAGGTCAGAAGACAACTCATGTGAGTTGATTCTCTTTTCACTGTGTGGGATCCCAGGATTGAGTTCAGGTCATCAGACTTGGTGACAGTCATCTTTACCTGCCGAGTCAGACCCTGTTTTTTGAGACTTAGTCTCTCAGTGTCCTGAAACACTTTGGCTAGGCTAGCCAGCCATCAAGCGCAAAGATCCTCCTGTCTGCCTCCTAGCCCCAGGGTTACAAGCGCTTCTCACTGTACTTGTTTTTTTTTACACGGTTATTGAAGATTGAACTAAAGTCCTTATGCTTTTGCAGCAAACACTTCACCAACTGAGCAATTTCCCCAGCCCCCTCATTGCAAATCTTTATCAAAGTGCAGATAAAGCTGCAGGGAACAGGAGCCGGGAACTGAGTCATTCCTAGACATCGCTGAGGAGTCTTTCACATACTGCCTAGCATCGCTGAGCAGCTCTGCTCCTGTCCAGGATGAGTCAGCTACCTCCAGACTGGTCCGTGAAGTAAGCCATGGATTTGTTGAATAGACTCAGGAAGAACATAAGGAAGAGAAACTATAGCACAAGACCAGGGAAACTTGCCGTGGTGTTTCCCAAATAACAAAGGGAAATGTTTCCTTCCACGGCTTCTTAGTGATGTGCCAGTCCCTTGGGGTACGGTCCTTGGATGGCTTGCACAGTAGATGGAAAGACAAGCCTCAGAGAAAAACTGCACTGGGGTGTGTCCTTCACTTTCTTTGTTGGCTCAAGTGGTGGGTAGTTATGAGTGCTGTGACTGGGCACATCAGGCTCATTGGCAGGCATTCCTCATCATGCCTGGGAAAGGCAAGTGGGCTGGAGAGCTGTCCACAGAACCAGTCAGTTAGGTGTGGGCCAAGGGAAGGCTTCCATGTAGAAAGGTGGGTCACTGTGGTCAGGAGGATCAAAAGGATAGAGAAATCCTAAACACATCCTTATACCTGCAGAGAAATGTCATCCCCATCAAGGGAAGCTTCATTCTGCAGCAGATGAAGGCTACTACAGAGATCAACAACTGATCGAAATGAAAAGAATAAGTGACTAGGGTACCTAGCCCTGATTGGTACATCTGCAATGCAGCCCCTATACGTAAGGTTCAGGGAACATCACTGAAGAGGGGCCAGAAAGATTGTAAGAGCCAGAGGGCAATGATGCCAGTTGCGAGATAGTGTCTTTTAGACATGAGTTTAGGCGGCAATATGGTTATACATAATGATAACACCAATTGACATGCCAATGTGGATGGGAAATTTCACAAGGCCCCACCCATGGATGAAGAGCTATAGGCAATCTGTGGATGCTTAGAGAGGCACCGAATTTTCTCCAGGATGAGCCCCATGATAGGTTTATCCAATCCCAAGTGGTCAGCCCTACCTAACACATGTACATACGAGCAGCACTAAAAGGATTATATTATGTATGTATATATGACTGTAATAAAGAATAGGTCATGAGGGGCTGGAGAGATGACTTAACAGTTACGAGCACTGACTGATCTTGCAGAGGACCTGGGTTCAACTCTCAGCACCTACATGGTGTCTAAAACCGTCCTTAACTCCAGTTCCAGGGGAATCCGATGCCTTCCTCTGACCTGTACAGCATTGCACGACACAGGTGCACTCACATACATGCAGGCAATACACTTGTACACATAAAATAAAAAAAGAATAGGTCATGAATTTGCAAGGAAGTTGGGGGAAGACAAGGGAGAGGAGTTGGAAAGAGAGAGGGAAATTATGTAAAGTCAGTGCTCATGTCCGAAATTCTCAAAAAAATAAAAGAAGTTAAAGAATTGAAATGGAAGACAAAAAGGCACTGGAAATCAGAGGGGAGGGAAGAAAGCTGTGGGGAAGCCCGGTGGGAACTGGGTGACTGGAGAAGGGGGCAGGTGGATGGCTGGGAGAGAGGGGCAGGCAGCTTGCACAGAGAAGACAGTATCCAGAGGTAGCTGAGTTACAGAGTGGGGCAAAGGTTCCATGTCACGTGCTTCATAGTGCCATTCCTGTATCAGTCTGGCTCAATGCTGTGTGTCCATTTTGGATGATGACACTGAGGCAGGCACACGGCTGGGACCCTGGCTACCAGAGACCAAGTTCTTATGCTCAGTCATCTTCTCAGAGGGTGCAGCTTATACCCTAGCATACAGGAGGGCCCCAGACAATGGTACATTGATGAGACACCATGCATAACTCTCAGGCTTGGGGGGAAAAGAATTTCCATTTACCAATAGCAGTGGTGAAATGTGGGGAATGCTTTCAGAGGTGTGATTTGGTAATGTCTATCAAAATGAAGCGTGTCTGCCTCCTATGGCCCAGCCTGCCCTTATAGGACGAGATACTATGGAGGTATTCTCATGGAATAGTCATTAGTGCATCCACTTTACCAGTGTTGTTGAAATCCCCTTCTGGGGGGTGGTGAACAAGTTCCACCCCCTCTTCCCTCAGTCCCAATGACAAACCGAGGTATGATTCCACCAAAGTGCACTCCAAGGAACCAATGAAAATATTGGGATTACTCACTGAGCAATGGGTGAGGAGTTACAGGAGTGTGGGTGCTCCCCACAAAGGTCGCACCAGAAAGTATTCCCCCAAGCATGGATGATGGCCTCCCCTAGCCACATAAATGAAACCCCTGTCCTTTTGTCTTCTTCCGTCAATATACTCCAGGCTTTCCCCTGGGCCATGTGCTCTTAGGGCTGAATTGACTCTCCTGGGTTGGGAGGTGTGGCTGCATGCTCAGGTGAGGGTTCATGACTCTCTCTGCCCCTCCTAGGCCAGGGCATCAGCAGTCAACAAGCCCAGCTGTGATGAGCTCAGGAAATGGTGTCTGCCTGTTGGAGGACACTCATATACAACAACCAGTGAGAGTTTAGAGACATCCTGTAAGTCTGTTAGCAGAACAGGTCAACCCCAAATACAGCACAGCGTCAATGTAGTGGATGCCACACAGCATGGCGAAGCAGGAAGAGGTGGAGAGGTTGTGCCAGCTTGGAAGGCATTTGTGCTAGGTCACCAAGTGTGCCAACAAGTTCCAGAATGAGCTGCCTGTAATAAAATGTAATCATGGGGGCCTGGAGAGATGGCTCAGTGGTTAAGAGCACTAGCTGCTCTTGCAGAGGACCTGGGTTTGATACCTAGAACCCACATGGCAACTGGCAACTGACTGTAACTCCAGTTCCAGGTTGTCTGATGCCCTCTTCTGACTTCCTTGGGCATTTCACAATACAGGTGCATTGCATGTATGCAGGTTATACACTCATACACATAAAATAAAAATAATAAATATTCTTTAAAATGTAATGCTGGCCGGGTGTGGTGGTGCACGCCTGTAGTCCCGGCACTTGGGAGGCAGAGGCAGGTGGATCTCTGTGAGTTCAAGGCCAGACTGGTCTACATAGTGAGTTCCAGGACATCTGTGGCTACAGGGAGACCCTGCTTCAAAAAGACAAAAAAACAAAACAAAACTGTAATGCTGTACCGTCACAACAATGTACTTAATATAATGATATATGCAAGTGTTTTTGTTTACAAATGTGTATTTGCATAGGTAAACATATGCAAATACATATAACATAATTTAAAATTATATAATTTGGGCCAGGCGTGGTGGCACACACCTTTAATCCCAGCACTAAGGAGGCAGAGGCAGGCAGATCTCTGTGAATTTGAGGCCAGCCTGGGTTCCATAGCGAATCCAGGCCAGCTAGGGCTACGGGGAGACCTTTTCTCAAAAAGACCAAAAAAAAAAAAAAAAAATTATATAATCCAGGGCTGGAGAGATGGTTCAGTGGTTAAGAGCACTGACTGCTCTTGCAGAGGACCCAGGTTCAATTCCCAGTACCCACATGGTGGCTACGAACCATCCTTAACTCCAGATCCAGAAGAATCCGAAGCTCTCTTCTGACCTCTGTGGCATTACACGACACGGATGCACTCACATACATGCAGGCAATATATTCATAGACATAAGATAAAAATAATAAAATATTTTTTAAAATTATATAATCCATGAGTGGATCTATATAAAGATATAGATATGTGAATATATATGTGTATAAACGTGTTTGTGCATATATGTATATCTACATGTATATTTGTGTATGGCATTCAAAATATTTTCAAAGAAATCAGGCCAAGCTGTAGTTATCTATGTTGATGAAGATGGACGTGAGAGGGATTTGTACTAATTAGTTTATATTCTTTTTTTGTCTTTTTTCTTTGTTTTTTTTTTTTTAGGACAGGATCTCACTTTGTAGCCCTGGCTGGTCTGGAACTATGTAAACCAGACTAACCTTGAACTCAAAGAGATCTACCTGCTTCTGCCTCCTGAGTGTTGGGATTAAAGACATGTGCCAGCACACATGGCTTCTAGTTTGTTCTTTTCGGGATTTTCCAAGCTGGTGAAGGGGAACAAAGCACAGACTGGGAAGGTCAGCATGGCTGTGTGGATGGAAGTGTGGTGCCCACCTGGGAGCAGGAACCTGGAGCTCGTGGTTTAGGCTAGGATAACTGGCCAATGAATCCCTGAGCTCTATCTCTCTGTGCCCATTCCCCTACCCCCTTTACTCCCAGATCTAGAGTTATATGCCCACATAACTGTGACTGGCTTTTTTTGTGGGTTCTGTGGATATGAAGCACTGGCTCATAAGACTCTCAATATGGCCTTGAATTTGGAGGAAATTCCAGGCACCCCCTTAGCTCACAGAACACTGATGGCCATGAGGGACAATGAGGCAGGGTTATGGGATGTCATCAGTGACATTCATGAAGGAGGCACAGTGAGCCAGCCTTACTAGGTGATATTCAAAGTGTGTTCCTGCACCAACACCAGCATCCCTCGGAAGCTGGGAGGAAATGCAAATGCTCAGGTCTGCAGACCGGACTTGCTGAACTAGAACCCCTGGGGTGCGTGCAGTCCTGCAGTTGGTTCCTGGACCCTTTCCATTTCCTGTGAGCTCCCTCAGCCCGTGTCTCTGTCTGTAGATGGAGGCAGTGTCGGGAGGTAGCTCCAGGAGTGGATGAGTCGCTGCAGGTGAAGTATCTGGAATGGCTCTTTGCACAGGGAAGAGCATTGGCTGTTATGTGTAAGTTTTAGAAATCCCGGGGGTGATCCTGATTCTTCCCCACTTGCCTTCCCCACCCTGTTCCTGATCGTGACCAGTTGAAAAATCTCTCATCCAAGAAAGGAGGTCTTTGGCCTAAGGAAGTGGTTGGTGAGCTCAGCATATTTACTTAATGAGCATCTTCTATGCAGAGTCCTGTCTTTAGGTATTAGTGACCCCAGGCTGAACTATGTCAGCATTGTAACATTCTCATAAGGAAGCCAGACAGACACCAAACATAAGAAATAACCACAGGGCTAGAGAGACGGCTCAGCAGTAAGAGCACTGGCTGCTCTTGCAGAGGACTTGGGTTCAATTCCCAGCACCCACATGGCAACTAACAGCTGTCTGTAACTCCAGTTCCAGGGGATCGATCCAACACCCTCTTCTGACCTCCATGGGCATTGTGTGACACAGGTGTGCTTACATACATGCAGGCAATACACTCATGCACATAAAATAAAAATAATAAATAAAACATTAAAAAAGAAACAACTACAACCCCTCTCTCTTAACTGCTGTAGTTGAAGAGAAATAAATCATGATGGTTAGTTAGCTTTGTCAATCTGACACAATCTATCGTCACCTGGGAAGAAAGTCTCCAGTGAGGGATTGTCTGCATTGGATTGGCCTTGGGACATGTCTGTGGGAATTATCTTAATTGATGTGGGAAGACCCGGCCCACTGTGGGTGAAGCCATTCCCTAGGCAGGGGTCCTGAACTGTGTAAGAGAGGAGAGATCAAGCTGAGCATGAACAAGTAAGCATGCATGCATGCATGC
>NW_008336853.1:3618506-3620387 GCF_000622305.1 Nannospalax galili
GATGAGTCACGTTCCCACTCATGACTATTTAGTGCTCACCTCTAAATGTGTAAAGGCAATCATGCTGTATAGCACTCTATGCTGAGCCAAGTAATTAAAACCTCAGGTTCTCAAAGCCCATCCTTTCAGTTGAACTGTCTGATCATGTGATACTCAAAGAGGGGAAGGGACCTCTCCAGGCCTAGCTGGCTTCAAGAAGTTAGACTGGTAGACTTAGTCACCACCATTCCCTGTGATGCATGTAACCTCTCTACCTAGCATATGTGACCTCAGCCACCAGGCTCTGGCTTCTGCTTCCTCCTGGTTGTTGTCAAGCAATTATTGTGCCCAATTCCTTTAGGATTATTATATTAGTGGTATAATGAAATATCCAAGGCTGGGCCCTTTATAAAGAGAAGACATTTATTGGCTTATAGTTTTGGAGACTGAAAGTCCAAGATGGTGGCTTCATGGCTCAGTCTCCAGTGATGGCCTCATGATTGGTGACAGCAGGATGGTAGGGCAGGTACAGAAGATCACATGATGAGACAGGAAGCAGTTCAGAGTTCACGTTTGCTCTTTTATAACCACCCACTCTCCAGAGCTCTAACACACCCTATAGACCCTCATTAATCCCTTCTTGGGGCAGCACACCTCCAATGGCCTAATTGTCTTCCACCAAGCTCTACCTCTTAAAGGTCCCACCTCTTTTTTTTTAATTAAAAATTATTTCAAAAAATTTTAATTATTTTTTGAGCCCTTCATACTTGAGTATTGTCTTTGTATTATTTCCATCCCTCCCAGTCCCCCACCAGCTCCTCCCATGTCCCCGACTCCCTCTCAATTTCTTGTCATCTTCTTTGATTATTATTGTTACATATGAATACATACATTTATAAATATATATTTACATCTATATAAAAATGCACTGGGTTCATTTAGTGGTGCTTATGTATACCTGTGTTTGTCTAATTCCAAATGGAATTAGATAACCTCTTAAGGAGCTGGTGCCTGGAGAAAACTGATTCCACTTCTCTCAGCACACACTGATTACCTGTAGCTCTTCTTCATCTTGAGGTGGGACCCCATGACATTTCCCCATCCCCCTTGGCATGTCAGCTGGTTTTGTCATTATGCAGATCTTGTTAGACTACCATACTGTGGAGATTTTACTGGGGCAGTGTCCTTATCATGTGCAGAATGCATGAACTAGAAGCAGGTGTCTTGACCCTTTGGCTCGTGCATTCTTTCTATCCCCTCTTCTATGATGTTCTCTGAACCTTAGGTGTAGAGGTTGTACTGTAGATGTGTCACTTAGACCTGGGCACCTCATGGTCACTTATTTTCTGCATTTAACATCAGTTGTGGAACTTGGTAGTAATCTTCATCTGTTGCAAAAAGAAGCTTCTTTGATGAGTGGTGAGAGGCACACTTGTCTGTAAACATGAGGATATATATTTAGACTACAGTAAGAAATTATACTGGTCTAGGGAAGTGACAGAAGTAGGTTTTTCTCTAGGGTCTGTGGCCTCTCCAGCCATGTGTATTTGGCTATGTTTATAGTATCATGCATAATTTCCTGATTTATTTTTATTTAATGTGTATAAATGTTTTGCTTGCATGTATGTAAGTGCACCATGTGTATGCAGTGACCATGGAGGCCAGTAGAGGGTGTTTGATCACCCCTGGAACTGGAATTACAGATGGTTGTTAGCTGCTGTGTGGATGTAGGGAACAGAACCTGGGTCTCCTTCAAGAGCAGCCAGTGCTCTTAACTGCTAAGCCAACTCTCCAGCTCTGATACCACCTCTTTTTTTTTTTTTTTTTTTTTTTTTTAGAAAAAAAAAAAAAAAAAAAAAAAAAAGAGGACGATAAATCTTTCACTGTGATATATCAAAATAA
>NW_008336853.1:3621626-3623250 GCF_000622305.1 Nannospalax galili
CCCACCCCCCGCTTTTTTTTTTTTTTTTTTTTCTTTTTGAGACAAAGTCTTATGCACCTCAGGCTGTGCAGAGGATTAAACCTAGGACCTTGTGCTAGATTAAATACTCCACCAACTGAATTACACCCCAGGTCCCTGAATCCAGCTTTTCAAAATGCTGAATGGTGGCGGGAGGAGGGAAGAAAGAGCATGTGTTAGAACTGGCAAAATAGACTAGTTAACCTTCTTTGCATGCCTTGAGGATGGGTAAGGCTCAGGCTAGCCTGGAGGCAGAGATGGGAGCCTGTTGGCAGTCCCCAGACTTCTGGAGCAACATGAATAGTAAACAGCACTCCCCTGCAGCGAGGAGCAGAGCTTCAATTACCCCTCTTGGGAAGGTCTTCTGCCTTCTGTTAGATGGCTAGGGAGTGTTCCAGATGGTTTACTGTGGCTATCCTAACTAAACTCTCCAGTTCTTTCAAACAATGGAATTGGAGAGCCTCCAGCATGACTCAGGATGGCACACAAATAAAAAGCAAAAGGCCAGGGCTGGAGAGATGGCTCAGTGGTTAAGAACACTGGCTGTTCTTGCAGAAGACCCGGGTTCGAATCCCAGCACCCACATGGCAGCTAACAACTGTCCGTAACTCCAGTTCCAGGGGATCCAACAGCCTCTTCTGTCCTCCACAGGCACTGCATGACACGGGTGTACTTACCTATATTCAGGAAATACACGCATACGTGTAAAATAAAAATAATAAAATATTTTTTAAAAAGGCAAAAGGCCTTTCTTGCCTTCTGTGGGTTAAATAATAAAGAGAGATCGTGGGTAGAGGGGCAGATGGCATGGGCTCCTGGCAGCTGGAGGCTGCTTGTCTTCATTAGTGTCATCGACAGAAGGCTTCCCCTTAGAAAAGGGGTGGCCCTTGGTCACCCAGCCGGTTCTCTCTGGGAACCTGCAGGGTTTGGTCTGGCCTAGTTTTCAAGACTTTAATGAACTCCCTGGCTGACTGGAGCTTCCTCACTTCTTCCAGCTCTTATTTCCATATGAGAATCTGAATCTCTTCTTTGTCTAGGCCAGTGGGTCTTACCTGGGAGCCATTTGTTCCTTGGAAGGCATTTTTGCTTGTCACATTCAGAGCTGCTGCTAGGCAGGCTGTTGTACCCAGGCCTCATCACGCAGAATGGTCTGGTACACAGCTCTATCGTGCTGTGGTTGGGAAATCACAGACAGACAAACAAAACAGTCATTGCGGTCCAGATGTTATTCTGGACTGCTGGACCCTTTCTCGAAACCTACAGATAAGAGTAAGGAGAGGAAAATGGTCAGAGGGTCAGCTGTTGGCTTCGGTAGCTTCTTGCAGTATGGCATCATGATTGCTCACAAAATGCTGTAATTCATTGGCCTTGCACTGGGAAGGTCCCTCAGGGGTAAGGGACAAGCTCCATCCAGTGGGTCTTGGCCCTTCTCGTGTGACTGCATGGGGGTGTCCTGGGGAGCTGGCTGATGTTTGGGCTGTGATTTACCCACTTGGGGTGAAACCTGACATTCTGCATCTATTTTTAAATATTTATTATTTGTATTTTATGTATATGAGTATATTGCCTGCATGTATGTGAGTGCACCTGTGTCGTGCAATGCTGC
>NW_008336853.1:3623360-3637239 GCF_000622305.1 Nannospalax galili
CTGGAGTTAAGGACAGTTCATAGCTGCCATGTGGGTGCTGGGAATCGAACCCAGGTCCTCTGCAAGAGCAGTCAGTGCTCTTAACCACTGAGCCATCTCTCCAGCCCCAACATTCTGCATCTTTGATAGGTCCCCTACAGAGGTGTCTATGCTGGATGTGCCCAGGCCATTGAGTAGCAAAATGTGGACCTGACCCTTGTGCCCCCATGATTAGGACTTGCACTGTTGCTTTCAACATGAGCAACAGGGAAGTCTTTCTGGAAGCCGTGCCTACACGCTCAGCTTTCCTTCTTTCACATGACCCAGGCAATGCTGGCACCTGCTCAACCTCTCTGGTCAAACTAGGGTAGTTGGTCACCCAAGGGAAAGGGTATGAGTGTAGTTGTGTGCAGGTGTGTGCACATGTACATGTGGAGGCCAGAGAGCAACCTCTGATGTCATCCTCAGGAATGCTGTCTACCTCCTTTGAGAGAGGGTCTCTCATTGGCCTGGAGCTCAGTGAGTAGGCTAGCTTATTGGCTGGCCAGTAAGATCCAGAGATCCTCCAGTCTCAGCCTCCCCAGCACCTGGCGGGGAGGTTGTCAGGTGTCAGTCTTTGCTTTTCACCTTGTCTGAGACAAAGTGTTCTTTTCAGTAGCGTCCCTCAAGCTAACTGGCCCAAGATCTTCTGGGGACTCCTCCTGTCTCTGTCTCCCATCTTGCCATAGGAAACTCTGGAATTACAGACGTGACTGCCGTGCCTGGCTTTACATGGGTTCTGGGGATTCAAACTCAGGTCCTCAGGCTTTGTAGCAAGTGCTTGATTCACCGAGTCATCTCCCCAGCCCCAGATTGGGCCTGTTGACCATCCCTTAATGAGGAATGCTCTGAGTCCCCAAGCACTGGATGTTTGCTTTACATGGTTGCTCTAAGTTTCTGTTCTGTAGAAATCTGTGATGTCATGAACTCTGCTGGCTCACCTCAGAGCCCCTTCATTGGTTGCTGGATTGTTTCTCTCCTGCCATGTGATTTGTATTCTACACCAAAAGAGTCTGGTCTTTTCTTCCTTCCATTCCTATAACCCTCTGCTTCCAGATTCTTCCTTCACAATACTCTGAGCAGGCTGGGTCTACTCTGGGACTTTCACTTTCTTGACATATGATTCTCAAGGTTTTGACCCTCAAGGAAATTAGTTTTTTGGTGAGTAGAAACAAAGTCCATTTTCCTAACTTTGAAGTAACTTCTATGTTTAGTGGGTAGGAAGTCTACCTAAATCACTTTTTAAAGATCTGAGATATTTTTGGAATTAAGGGCTGCACTGTTGGGTGGTTCATAGGGTCTGTGTGGATGTGGATCTGGATGAATCAGGGCAGAATCAGCAGACACACCTTCTAAAACTGTCTACATCAGTGACTTGGCCAAGTTGTGTGTAGTTGGCCAAATACTCATGGTTAATTTCTACTCTGTGCCTTTGAGTTTTTGTTTTGTTTTGTGTTTGGATCAAGTCTCCCTATGTAGCCCAGGCTTACCTAGAACTCATGATGCTCTGCCCCCACCTCCTGAATGCTGGGATTACTGGTGTGCCCCACATTCCGCTCATGCCTTTGTTCAGGCTGGTCCTTCCATCCACAGCGCCACCTTGGACTGGGGGAGTGAACCATCACTGAGCAATGGGACAGCACTGTCCCAAGCACCATCCCAGCACCACAAAAAAACCAAAACAAAAAGAGAAAGAGTGTGTTCTCTTGCTGTGATGGTTTGAAGGAGAATGTCCCCCATAGGTTCCAAGTATTTGGACATTTTGTCCCCAGTTGGTGATGCTATTTTGGGAGGTTTTAGGAGGTGTGGTCTAGCTGGAGGAAGCATGTCACAGGGGGCAGGCTTTGAGTTCATAGCCTTGTCTCACGTCCAGTTTCTCACTGTACTTCCTGTTTGCTGTTGGAAATGTGAGCTCTCAGTTTTCAGCTTCTGTCACCTTGCCCACTCGCCACCATGTCTCTCCACCACGATGGACTCTTATCCCTCTGGGGCTGTAAGCCAAATAAGCTCTTCCTAAGTTGCCTTGGTCCTGGTCTTTAATTACAGTAATGGGAAAGTAACTAAGACACCTTCTATTTCTGCCCACTTACATCCTTTATGTCATCTGATAATCCTGCCTTGATATTGACAGTGACCTACCACAGCCCTTAATGACCTCTGCCCTGGGGATATTTGACACTTAATGGACGTGGTACAGGATTCCAGGGACTGTATTAAGCACAGCCCCTGTCAGTCAGCCGGGGAGGGAGGTGCTCATCAAGAGAAGAGAATGATTAGCATTTGAGAGAATGGGGTCATCTCGGGTGAGCTCCTACGTGTCCCCTGCCAGCCTAATCACCTAAGTCCCGACAGCCTCCTGGAACAGCAGCCGTGCTTACTTCTTTGATTAATTTCAGGCTTGGGGTAGTTGTGAGCTCATTCACCAGCAGTCTGGCCAAGCAGTAGCACTGTACAAATTAATTGTCTTAAAAAAAAAAAAAACCAAAAAACGAGGGTCACTGTTCATTTATTTGACAAACACTTATTAAGTGCCTTCTCTGCACACCAGAGGGATAACATGCATTCGTGTAATTCCCTTCTGGGCTGAGGAAGCTAATTGGTATACATGTCAGGAGGCTAGGACAGGGCTGGGAGCTACTTTGGTAGTTAACTGTTTGGGGTGATGTATTTCCACATTTGCTCTCCCTGTTTCTCAAAACCGATGCCTCTGGGCTTCATTTATTCTTTATGCCCTGCAGCAGTGATTTCCAACCTGTGGTTCCTGAGGTTCAAGGGGCTGCCTCAAATCATGTTTATCAATTATTAATATTTCCAAAAACTAAGCGAGGCAAAGGCAAATTAAAATCCAATTTACTTTAGTCTGGAGCAGCAGCCCCTCAGTTCTCTAGCCTGGTTGGTCACACTGATCAGAAGCACAGATTAGTAACTGCATCTGTATGTTCTTGATGCATAAAAAACAGAGCAGAGAATTAATTCTTAGCAAACATACTTTGCTTGACAAATCTCTTTCAAATCATCTTTTTTATAGAGGTCGGTAGAGAAACAGCAATCAGAGCCTCCTAGTCAGCACAGAGCAGCTCAATGCTTGTTAAAATTAACAGAATGTCGATTTGGGTATGAAAATGTCTACAGAAGGTTCTGGTTGGGGCTGGAGAGCTGGCTCTGTGGTTAAGAGCACCGGCTGCCATCTCTCCAGCCCTAACTCTCTGCTTCTTGACTGGCTAGAGTGAGACCACCTGCCTCAAGCTCCTGCCACCGTGACTTCTACACTATGAGGGGCTGTACCCCCAAACTGTGAGCCGAAATAAGCCCTTTCTCTCTTGATTTGTTTTTGTCAGAGTATTCTACCACAGCAACAGGGAACAAAGGCAGTTCCCACCTTCTTCCCCCTGTACTTGTGTGCTTGATGCTCCTTTCCAACAGTGCCCCTCTAACCACGTATCTTGCGTCATCTGCAGGCCTTGACTTGCTGGTATCATGCCCTGGGGTGACTGCAGGAAGCTACCATCCTCCTAGGAGGACATGCCCGGGCTCACCCTGTCCCTGGCATCAACTAAGCCCCACAGGATGACTTTGGTATCTGTTCCCACTCTCTGGGAAGAACAGAATCATGGAATCCTAGCTCTGACCCGATCCCATGGGACCTCTTGGCATCTTTGTGGGCCCCTAAAGAGCTATTTTTCCAAGATCAAAAGGCAAAAATGTTGTAGCAGACATTTAAAAATGCTCCCACGTTCCAAATGAAGCAGCCCCGCCCCCAGTCAGAGAGAATTCTTTATTATTTTGCTTTTGGAATAGCTTAGCTTTAAGCTTTATTTAATTCATCATTAGTGGTGATCTCTCAGCTCTCTTTGCGCATACTTAAGAATCCTCTGGAAGTAAGAAAAGTCAATCTTCAGATTATTTTTGAATGTAATTAAATTTTTATGAATATGAAAGTCAATAATTAAGAAGGGTTTATGGGCTAAACATTTATTAATTTAGATTAAGTCTCTATAAGTTTTTTTTTCTTAAGTCCCCACTCTATTTTTTTTTCTTTTCTTTTTCTAATTCTTAACTATTTCTTAGGTGGACAACTTCAGGCCCCCAGATCTTGGTGTCTGATTTCTGAGGTTTCACTAATTTTCCCCCCTTACTTATTCTTTAATTCATACAGGAATGGGGACTTTCCGCTTTCTGTAACCCAATCCCAGGCCCCTCCCTAGGCTGTCTCCTGCTTCCCTGCCTGGACTAACTTGGATTGAACCTTTGGCTTTAACTGTGGGTTTCACTTGTGTGCTCCCTCCATCTAGAATGTTCTATTTCTAAACCTCTATGGGACAGTTTGGTTGAGTAGTTGACCCTGGCCTGATTTTCCTACTTTGACCTTGTGGCTTCTTTCCTCTGGTTCTGCTATACCAGCTCCAGGGACACCACCTGTTTCCCAGGCTTATGACCTGTACAGTCATTCAGCAGAGCTGAGCTTGGTCTGATGCTCAGTTTTCATTATCTCAAGGTCCTTAATCATTTTATCTTTGACCTTGTGCTTTGTAAACCATGTCTGACATGACAACAGAGACTGCGTGTTATCCCAGGAGAGGCTCAGAAGACAGACTTATATTCTAAGCCCCCCAACACCCCTGTATGTGCATGCCAGGCCAGCTGACCTGCAAAGCTCCAGGGATTCTGTCTCGACTTCCTATCTCATTTTAAGAACACTCTTACTATTATAGACTTGTGCTATAATGCATGACTTTATGAGGGTTATGGATCCAAATTCTAGTCCTCTAGCTTCCAAGTACTTTAACCATGGAACCATCTCCTCAGCCCTCTAGTACCTTTAATGCCAACCCTCCCTTTGTTGAGACAGAGTCTTACTATATCCCTGGCTGACCTAGAGCTTTCTATGTAGACCAGGTTGGCCTTGAACTCACAGAGTGCTGCCTCTGCCTCCTGAGTGCTGGGACTGAAGGCACACACCATCATGCCTAGCCTCCTGTGTTTTGAACAAGAGGCTTCCCATTTTCATTTTGCACCAGACCCTATGAACCATGTAGTTGGTTCTTCTTGGTAATGACAGTGGAAAACACCCAGTGTGGGTCCTGGTGGTTTGTGGCAACATTGAAAAAGTGTGTGTTTCCTTTTCCTGCTCTGACGGGCTACAAACTTAGTGTCTTAAAGACATACAGGTTTGGGCTGTGGGTTATAGTACAGTGGAAAGTGCTTGCCTAGCACTGGCTTAAACCCAGGACCACGCACACTATCCTGCAGTCCTGGAGGTTACAAGTTCTGAAGTCAAGGTATGTGCAGGTGGCATTCCTTCTGGAAGTTCTGGGGAAGAGTTCATTTCCTGGCTTTAGGTGGTCGCCTAGTCACCTTGGCTCTTGGCTGCATCCCTCTGACCTCTGACTGTAAGGTCACGTCTGCCCTCACTATCACCTTGTCCCTTCCTTCTTTTCCCTCATCAGAACTTTTGGGATGGCATGGGCCCACCCAGATGATACAGGATCATCTCTCTTTCTCAAAACCCTTAACCTAATCATACCAGCAAAGATCTTTTTGCTTTATAAGGTAATGTGATAATCTTGATGGTCAACTTGTCTAGGATTTAGAATCACCATGGAAACATACCTCTGGGTATGTCTATGAGGCTGTTTCCAGAAAGATTTACCCTAAGAGAGAAGACCCACCCAAACATGGACAGTACCATTTCATGGGCTGGGGTCCTGGACTGAGTGAGGAGCACCAGCAATCATCTCTGTCTGCTTCCTGACTGCAAATGCAATGGGACCAGCCACCTCAAGCTCTGCACTGTGATGGACTGTACCCACAAACTGTGAATCCAAGTAAGCCCTTCCTTCCTTAGGCTGCTACTGTCAGATGCTTTGTCACAGCGATGAAAAAAGCACCGAAAACAGGTGACGTAGTTATACACTTCAGGGGCTGGTGATTGGATGTCTCTGGGCTGTAGGAGCATGGCTGTCTGCCAGGGGAGGCGCCTCCATTTTCAGCTTAAATCTCTCAAGACTCATCCAAGGCATATGCAGATTTTGCAACTTTTAAGGTTCATATAATAAAAATAAATTTATTATTTTTATTTTATGTGTATGAGTGTATTGCCTGCATGTATGTGAGTGCATCTGTGTCGTGCAATGCCGCAGAAATCAGAAGAGGGCGTCGGATTCCCCTGGAACTGGAGTTAAGGATGGTTTGTAGTCGCCATGTGGGTGCTGGGAATTGAACCTGGGTCCTCTGCAAGAGCAGTCACCACTCTTAACCACTGAGCCATCTCTCCAGCCCCAGGTTCATATAATTATGAAGGTTTTATATAGGGGAAAACAAAATATGGCCAGGTATGGTTCCAGTGCACAGGAGGCTAAGGCTGGAGGATCATGAATTCAAGGCCAGCCTGGGCTATATAGTCCCTGTTTCAAAACAAAACAATAGGAAAAAGGAGAACAAATAGGAATTTAGGCACAAAAATAAATATTATTTCAGAATGTGCAGAAATCCAGAGTTTCTAGATGTTAGTTTGGTTCTGAGGTCTCTCTGGACAGCTTCTCAGCATTAACTATATCTATAGGATGCCCAGAACACAGTCTCCTCCCATCTACCTGCTGCCACATCCCTGGGCATGGACTGAGTCGGCCATTGCTCTCTCCCCACTTTGCAAAGAGATTATGTTCTGCAAGTTTGCCCCATCTAGCTGTAGAGATTCTCTTGTGTTCGGCAGGGAGGGCGTGGCTATTTTATGAGGAATAGGAAGAGAAGACCCGTCCTTGAATAATGCAAGGTCTCCAATAAAAAGCCTAGGTTAATGGGGTACAGTCGACACAGGGCACAGCATGGTATATTGGCAGCATAATAAAGCCACGATTTGAACATGTCTCATTTACTGTTGTGCTCCCAGCTCCTCCCACATGTCTGTCACATTGTAGGTGTGTGGTAAACATTTGATGAATGACCGAAGGAGCAGGTCACTTAAGCGAGCCGGACAGCAAAGGGATAGGCTAGAAGGAGAACATAAATGTTGAGCAGTACCCTTAGGAAGCCCAATAGAGTGGCTTCCACAGAATTACTTACCAGGAGAAGATGCAGATTTTGTCCTGGGTTTTGTGACGGAGTTGTGCTCTGAAGCCCAGGCTGGCTTGGAACTCAAAATTCTTCTGCCTTGGCTTCTGGAGTGGCTGGGAACACCACGACTGGATCAGAGGAGTTATTTAAAGCAACAACAGTAGAAAACGGGGAAATTGATTCTACTAATTATCATCTCAGATGGCATCACCTGAGGGTTGATTTCATATTCAGTCAGTGGTGGTTTTACCTAGTAATTGGTATCTTATTAGGCTGGCAGTCGAGTAAGCCTGAGTATGCATTTTAAATGCCTTGTGCAGGGCTGGAAACTTCTCTCTCAGGGGTAGATTCCTGTGAAGTCAGCAAGACTTTAGACTCTCTAGAGCATTCATAGTACAGACTCAAAACCAAATCTCAGACAAAGGTGAAAAGGGGCCTTACTGCTGACTCAGTTTCTCCCTTGAACCCTGGAAAGCAGCTTTCGCCTGCAACAGGTTCAGAAGAGTGATGCCCAGGCCTCCAGCTTCTCTGCTTAGGTTAGACGCCTGCTGGAATGGTCTTGTCATGGTTTATTGACTTCATCAGGGAGCCAACATGAAGGGAGGTGGGCAGATCTGTCCCATCTGTCAAGGAGCCACTGTGCCCACCTTACAGCCTACAGGCATCTGAGAGGAGAGGTCTCCACAGAAGGATTACCTGGATCAGATTGGCTTGTGGGCTTGTCTATGGGGGACTGTCTTGATGTAGGAGGGCCCAGCCCACTATGGGCAGTACATCCCTAGGCAGGTGGTCCTGGGGTGTATAAGAAGGCTAGCTAAGTATGAGCTGTGAGTGAGCAAGCAGGCACTGTTTCTTCTTGGTTCCTGTCTCCAGGTTCCTGCCTTGGATTCTTGCCCTGACTTCTGTCAGTGACGGATTGTGACCTAGAAGTGTCAGCCAAATAAACCCTTTCTTCCGCAAGTTGCTTTTGGTCATGGTGTTTATCACAGCAACAGAAAGGGTGCTAGAATACTATGCCAGAGCCTTTCCTGAAGTTTCCATGGATGAACTCTGGAATGTTCCAGTGTGGAGATGATGCCATCAGAGCCTTAAGTGATCAGGACTCAGAGTTCAAGGGAACTGAGCACATGGATGTTGGGGGCAGGTGCATTTTCAAACAACTGTGCTGCCATATGAAGATGAGTTGGATAATTATTCTTTTTTTCTCAAGTTTTATGATGGGTTGCATGCTGACTAGTGCCTAGATAGATACTTTTTTGTTACATTTTAAATTATATTTCCTTTTCTGTGTGTGTGTGTCTCTCTCTGTGTGTGTGTGTGTGTGTGTCTCTCTCTCTGTCTCTGTGTGTGTGTGTGTTTCTGTGTGTGTGTGTGTGTGTCTGTGTGTGTGTGAGTCTCTGTGTGTGTGTGGGTGTGTATCTCTCTCTCTCTGTGTGTGTGTGTGTTTCTGTGTGTGTGTGTGTGTGTCTGTGTGTGTGTGAGTCTCTGTGTGTGTGTGGGTGTGTATCTCTCTCTCTCTGTGTGTGTGTGTGTTTCTGTGTGTGTGTGTGTGTGTCTGTGTGTGTGTGTGTCTCTGTGTGTGTGTGTCTGTGTGTGTGTGTGTGTCTCTCTGTGTGTGTGTGTGTGTCTCTCTCTCTCTGTGTGTGTGTGTGTGTGTCTCTGTGTGTGTGTGTGTGTGTGTGTGTGTACATGCCATGGCACACATGTGGAAGTCAGAGGAAAACTTGTGGGAGTCAGTGCTTTCTTGTCACCATGTGAGTCCTTGGGATTGAACTTGGGTCATCAGGCTTGGCAGTAGTTGTCTTTACCCACTGAGCTGACTTACTGCCTTCTTGAGATGCATATAAAGTATTACTGAGTGATTTTTATCAACATGTCTTCCTGACATTTATGGGATGACACCATGTTTCATATGTTTTTTAAAAAAAATTTGTTGAATTTTTTGTGTATTTCATATAGAATGTCTTAAACAATCTTAATCGCCTTTATACCCCATCACCACTGGCACCTCCCATAGCCCCACCAGTGGAGCCCATATACTCTGCCATCCCTGTTAAGGCCCACTGGGTTGCCAGTGTCCCCAGCCGTTCCCCAGTGTAAGTCTGTCCACTGTCTCGTCAGCTTGTCAAGAGTCCCTTGTTTTAGAAAGACCAGCTCTTCTTCACCTAGCAGCAATTAGTTGCCAACATTCCTTCAGATAAGATTGAGGTCTGATGTTCATTTTCCCAGTTCTATGCTGGGTTATTGTCTGCCTGAGTTTGCATGGGACTTGTGTATGCTGACACCATTGCCATCGAATCATATGAGCATATTCCCAGGAGCCTGTAGGACTCTGTTTCCATATGGTCATGCATCTTCTCCCTGGCTCTTACAATCTTTCTGTCCCCTCTTCTGTGATGGTCCTTTAACCTCTAAAGTTTTGGGTCAGATAAGGTCTTTGCTGTGGGGTTGCGTATTGTCAGATACTTTGCAACACTCCTGGCCTCTACCCAGTGGATACCAAGCACACCATCCCACTTGATAAATGTCCCCTTGGCTGAGAACCACTGGATGATAGGGTGTGGTAGGGTACCTGGGACAATTTGATCCAATATACACACATTATTTCTTCTGGTAACTCTTAAGTAAGTCTTTATAAAGTGTAACCCACAGATAATGCTCTTGTCTCTCTTTGACTTACTCACTCAGTAAATACGGGCCATCTGCTCTGCAACTTGACCTTGAGAAACAGCAGTGGAGAAGGCAGGCACAGTGCTGCTCTCATGAACTTGCATTTAGGAGGGACAAAGGAAGACCTGAAAGGATGTGTGTTAAATTAGGTATTTAAGGAAGACCTTTTTGAAGAGTGGCATTTGAGCTGCGGTCCAAGTGACAAAGAGGGTCTGGCTAGATGCAAACCTTGGAGCTTGGTGCTTCAGGCAGAGGGACTAACAGCTGCAGAGGCCCTGAAGTAGAAGGCTTGTGGTCTCAGAGGAGGTAGGTCAGCCTGGCTTGAGGCATGGGGCCGGATTTTGGGGGTTGAGGTGGGGAGCTGAGGCTTTCGTCTAAGGGCAGTGAGGAGTCCTCAGGAGGTTTGCAAGAGCAGATAGACACATTTGGAATGCTGTCTGCTGTGTGGAAAGTGGACTGTTGGGGAGGGATGCAAGGGAGCCAGGATGATCCATCAGGCAGGCAGGGCAGGGTGGAGGCATCATTATTGGGTGACAATGACCCCCATCAAAGTGGAGAGCAATGGAGACTTTATATGTAATTATATATCATATATATAAATAATAATTTTCAAATCCTCTCTCATGTATAAATAATAATTTTTCAAATTCCCTAACCAAACAAGGACTTCAAACCCTTCACCCTTGGATAACATGTCTCTGAACTGCCTATTACTTTCGCTATTATCTCACCAGCGGATATGAAAGCCGATTTCAGCTGGGCTTGTTATCTCCATGGGGTCACCCAGGCTCAGAGGTTCCCTTTAGTTCCCCAGCTGTGTCGGTGGCCAGACTTCCTAATGGGTGTCTGAGAAAGGACTGACAAGGCAAAGCCACATCTAGGTTGTCCTCTGTATGCCAGGGCCCAACAGAGTAATCAACAGAGTCACTACTGAAAAGAGAGCTGTTGAATCAGAAGTCGAGTCCATGAATGAAGGGAAGAGAGAAAGAATGGGTAAAAGTCATTTAAGTGTCAGGAAGGCTGCTGGGCAGGGTCAGGTACCTCACTCCAGGTCACAGTGACTCAGAGCGTGATGTCATTTGTGATGGATGGGGAGGGACACTGAGCCTGAAAAGGGTTGGGGGAGCTTGTCCAGGGAGCCCATATGCCTTTCTATGCTGCCTCTCGATTGCTTCTTTGTCACTTAAAGGAAATAAGAAGGAGATAAGGGGTAGGGTGGGTGGGAGAGGTCTCCAGGACTCACTGGGCCAGACTACTTTGTGTCACATTTTCCTTAGTACAAAGCTGCTGGATCTTCTAGTAAGAGGTGCCAGGAAGAGGTGCTGGCCTGGTGTTGGGACAGATCAAATGACATGGCCGCCACCTTTCTGCTGCCCTGAGCTCCCACAGTCTCCTCTCTGATGTTCAGGGTGTCCTGTGATCATTCAGGGTGTCCTGTGATCATTTGACACCTTGGGCAGCTGCCCTTCCCGCTGTAGAGCACCTGCCAGCCCTGCTGTTCTGGCTGTGTTCTAGTTTGTTTTCCATTGCTGTGATAAAACACTCTGACCTAAACCAACTTGGGGAGGAAAGGGTTCTTTGTGTTTTAGGCTTCAAAGTGATAATATGTCACTGAGGGAAGTCAGGGAAGGAACCTGGAGGCAGGAGCTAAAGCAGAGATCATGGAGAAATGCTGCTTACTGGTTCGCTTATCTATTCTTTTATGTCGGCTGTTTAGGGATGGCACCTCCCCGCTCCCAAGTGGGCTGGATCCTTCTACATCAAGAAAATGCCAGCTGGGTGTGGTGGTGCATGCCTTTAATCCCAGCACTCGGGAGGCAGAGGCAGGTGGATCTCTGTGAGTTCGAGACCAGCCTGGTCTACATAGTGAGTTCCAGGACAGATGGGGCTACAGGGAGACGCTGTCCCAAAAAGACCAAAATAAATAAATAAATAAATAAATAAAATGCCTAGCAGATGGAGGAAATCCCTCAGTTGAGGTGCCCTCTTCCCAGGTGCATGAAGTTGACAACTGAAGCCATCCAGCACATAGCACCTCTTACAGTGTTATGGGGGCAAGAGACACAGGCATTCTGCATGGTTTTGGAAGGTGTGTGTCTGTGTGTGAGATTGACTGGCAAGGTGGAAGCATCTCTTGTGGGTTGTCTCTCTTACTTTATAGGGCACTGGCATGTCTTAAGGGAAGTGAGATGTTCTCCTAACTAACATGGACTAGGCCTAATCTTTTTTTTTACTTCAGATAGTTTTTATTTCCATACTCTTATATGACATTTGCAGCACAGGTATTCAACCTCATTGGGACATAAAACCCACACTTGAAGTATGTCTGGTGTGCTTAAGGGATGCAGGTAAAGTCACTCAAAGGCCCAAACCCAAGACTCCTGGGGTTCACTTATCCATGTCTCCTGTTGGGGTTGGGGGGCTGTGTTTCCTCTGCATGCTGACTCCCATCGGAACAATGGAAAACTGGCGGGTACTTGACATCACAAAAGTAGCTGTTGGTTTTGTTAATGCAGCACAATCCAACCAGTACCAGAGCCCAGGATCAGCCGCCAAGAGCTCTGGGTTAGTGCCAGAGCAGTGAACAGAAGTGACAGTGATGCCCTAGGCCTGCCCTTGTGGTATCTTCTCCACATGGTCACTATGCTACTCTGACAGAAAAAGCAAAATGGAAACAAAACCATCCCCCAAACAGAATTACTATAGAGACACAGATTCTTAACAATTAAAACAAATCCATAAAACTGTGCATAGAAACTCTGTGCTTGCTATCAATAAACAGCGAAGTCGGCAAAGCGTAAAAAACACAATGCTAACATTATTAAAAAGCAAACTTGGGCTCACCAGAATCATTACTGGTGAGGCCACAAGCCAGCCTGAAAGGGACCTAAAAGCTAAAACTGTTATCAGCAAGGGATTAAGAATGTAACTTCAAGCTGGGTGTGGAGGTACATGCCTTTAATCCCAGCACTCAGGAGGCAGGGGCAGGCCAGCTGGGGCTAAGGGGGAGACCTGTAGTGCCTGTTCTGGCCTCCCTTTGGCATAGGGGCTAAGAACTCAAGGGACTGGCTGAGAGCATCTGGATCCTGCCCCCAAGTGGTGGTGAGCTTCCCCAAATCATGCCATACCCAACCCCCTAACTGGGACTACTTGAGGCCCCTCTCAAGGCCCCTGGGCAGATTTCTGCCCTTTGGTAGGATAAAGCTGAGATCTCAGTAGACTGTTGACCAGAGTGCCTGTTCCAGCCTCCCTCTGGCATAGAGGCTGAGAACTCAGTGGGCCTGAGAGTCCCAAAATCATCCCCCCCCCCTTAGGGAACTTCCCAAATTTTGCCCTGAATTCCTGCTAGTAGGGGTCCAAACCTTAGAAGGAAGCCTGAGGGTACCTGACTGGAACCTGATTTGGGCTTTTGTGGGAGCTCTTGAGTAGCTGATCTGAAGCCATCAGTTCCCTCCAAAATAAAACCTGAGAGAACCTGAAACCTGGACCAACCAGCTTTACATAACTACTAAGAAAAGGACCAAGGCACAGCAATAATATAAACAGAAGCAAACTTCAACTTAATTTTCATATCAGAATCACAAACAACAAAAGAAATTCACATGCCAAAATCACAACAAAAGAATAATAAAATGGAAAGCCAAAACACTATGTCCCCACCAAATTCCACCAGTCCTGTAGAAGAGTTCTACAAGGAGAACCCCCTAGAGATAACCCAGGACACAGAATTTAAAAGGACAGTCATAAACATGATCAAGGAATTCAAAAAATTTAAAGAACACATGAACAAATCAAAGAACTAAAAGAAGATAGGGATAAACTTCTGAACGAATTCACAAAAGAGATAGAAACATTGAAGAAAACACAGGCAGAAATGAAGAAGGAAGTGAAAAATTCAATAAGTCAGTTTGAAACAACAGGGGCAAGCCTCACCGCTAGAATGAATGAAATGGAAAACAGAATATCAACACTGGAGGATAAAGTTGAAGAATTGGACCACTCAAGCAAAGATTATGAAAATTTTTAAAAAACACGGGAATGGAATATGCAAGAGATGTGGGACATCATGAAAAGACCAAATCTACAGATCATAGGAATAGAGGAAGGAGAAGAATTTCAGGTTAATGGTATTGACCAG
>NW_008336853.1:3637551-3672672 GCF_000622305.1 Nannospalax galili
GTAAAAAAAGAAATAAAGGTATAACCTAGGAAACAAAAAATTAGAGAACACAAACAGCAATCAAAATGATGGCAAGCAACACACATCTTTCAATAATAACGTTAAATATCAATGGCTTGAACTCTCCAGTCAAAGACACCGGCTAAGTGAATGGATTAAGAAACAAAATCCATCTGTTTGCTGTCTGCAAGAAACCCATCTCACCTTCAAGGACGGGCACTACCTTAAGGTGAAAGGATGGCAAAGAATATTACAAGAAATGGCACTAAGAAACAAGCAGGGCTTGCAATTCTAATATCTGACAAAATAGACTTAAAATGATGGCTAAATTTGTTTTCTCCTCCTATCTAGAAGCCTTTGAGAGGGAACTGACACTGATTCTAACCACTCCAACAGCTATCAAAGTGCCTGTAAACAAATCCTGAATCCATCCCTCTTGAGTCCAGCCTTGGCAGACAAAAGAAAAATGAGGAGGAACCCAATAGAGGGATGTTTTTGGAAGCTCTTGTCAAGAAATCCCAATGGACTCTGATATGAACATTTGAAATTTGCCCTGTTCTGACTTTTTTCTAGTTCCCTGTCTAGAACTTGTAATGCTAACTACTCTTGCCTTTACTTCTCCTTCACATCTCCTATTCACCAGTCAAGGACTTCTTTTCTCCCTACAGATAAGAGTTATGCAATTTGGGAGTCTTTTAGATAGACCCACTGAAGGGGTACCCCAATTGCTTCACCCCGCATCCCTGTTCAACATAGAAGAAGCCAGAGTGGTCTGTGTCCTGATTCCGTATCGGCAATTTACATAACCTCTTCAGGAGATGGTGTGACAAGAATAGGAGGTAAGAATTGGCTAGGCAGTTGGGGTAAAAAGACCCCAAAGAAAAGTAGCCAGTTTCTTGACTAAAAGTCAAAATGTCCTTGTGCCTCTTAGCAACATACCCTGTTCCAAAGGCTGGAAAGGTCAAAAGTATTTGGGAGCTCTTATCTAACCCCTAAAAGATTTTAGGGTTACTCTTCTGAGGGGGGAATGTTAGAGTAGCAAAAAGCTCCATAAAAAAAGAAAGAAGGAAAGAAAGAAAGAAAAAGAAAGAAAGAAAGAAAGTGCATGAAGTTGTCAGAAGAAAGTGATAGGGAGATATGGGAGGTGTTAGAGGGGCATGGATTTCATCAAAACACCTTATACGCATGTATGAAAGTCTCAGTAAAGTGTTTTTAAAGTTAAAAAAAAAGGAGAAGAAGAAGAAGAAAAAGAATGACTTCAAGTCATCAGGCCTAATCTTAAAAGCCACAAATGTCCAGCATATGAACAGCCCTGTTTCCCAAGCTATCCAGGATCCCATACTGCCCTGATGAACCTAGAGTACCTTCAGAACTTTCTAGAGCCTTGGTTATCTGTAAAGTGGGGACAGCTGTACCTAGCCTTCAAAATCATTGCTTCTTAGGGGTTTTCTTTTTTAAATATTTTATTTACTGTTTTAATTTTATGTGTATGGGTGTATTGGCTGCATGTATGTAAGTGCACCCATCTTGTGCAGAGGTCAGAAGAGGGCATCAGATCCCCTGGAACTGGAGTTACGGAAGGTCGTTAGCCATCCTATAAGTGCTGGGAATCAAACCCTGGTTCCCTGCAAGAGCAGCCAGTGCTCTTAACTACTAAGCCATCTCTCCAGCCCCTATTTTTTTTTCTTTTATTACTGTTGTTCATTTCTTTTCTGAGACAGAGTCTTCACTCAGAGTTCAGGCTAGCCTCAAACTCATGATCTTCCTGCCTCAGCCTCTGAAAGGCTGGAATTCCAAAGTTGTCAGTGCCACGGCAGGACAGGATCGTTGTGAGAGGATGTAAAGTCGGGGTACCCAGAGATGCTAGCTGCTTCCTCCCCTCCCCATCTGCTCTAGTTTTATTCTTTTGCTGTGACGAGACACTCTGACAAAAACCCACCTAGGTAAGGAATGGGTTTATTTCAGCTTACAGGTTCTAGTCCGTCACCAAGGGAAGCTGAGGCAGGAACTCGAGCAGGAGCTTGAAGGTGGGCTTGCTGTTCCACTCAGCATCACCTCTAACCAGGGAACTCACCCAGAGCCAAGGATGTACAACAGAAACCATGGAGGAGCACTGCTTGATGGGTCACTCTTAGGATCATGCTTAGCCAGCTCTCTTACACAGCCTAGGACCACCTGCCCAGGGAATGATACCACTCCCAGTGGGTTGGGCCCTCCTATGTTAATTAACAGTCAAGACAGTCCACAGACATGCCCATAGGAGTTCTCCCCAGTTGAGGCTCTCCTCTCAGATGACCGCTAAGTTGTGTCATATTGCTCGTTAAATCTATCTAGGACACTGTCTATGTTAGCTACATTTCTCATACTATGACCATAATCAATCAATTAAGAAGGGTTAGGTTTATTTTGGCTCACAGTTTGAGGGGTACAGTTCATCATGGTAAGGAAGGCATGGTGGCAGGAGTTGGGGACAGCGGGGGGTCACAGTGCATCCTACAGTGAGGTCAGTGTACAGAAAAGGAGGTGGGGCTATAACACCTCCGGGCCCACTTCCTCCAACTAGGCTCCACCTCCTAAAGGTTCTACAGCCTTGTCAGACAGCACCACCAGCTGAGTACTAAGTGTTCAAGAAGAAGAGCCTAGGGGGTACATTTCATAGTCAGACCACAACACTGTCCATCCTCACATCTAGCTTTCCCATACATTAGTACAGGGTATTGTGGGTATGTGCTAGGATGTGAGATGTTCTGCCGGCCTGGATGTGGACGGTGAGGAACCAGTTTGAAATTCTGGGTCTGTGTTCTGACTTCATTAGTGAAGCTAGCTCTTCCAGTGTGAACTGAAGGGACACAGGACCCCTATAAAGCAGATGGTATTCTGTGGTCCTCAGATGATGAAGACCCATTTTCTAACCAGGTTGGAACAGGTGGATGTTGGAGGAGATTGCATTAGATCCCATCCTTGAGGGATATGGGGTCTGAGGTTGGGGAATGAAGAGATGGGGAGGGGGATGAGTAGAAATGGTTAGGGGAGGTACAGGGTGTTGGGAGAGAGGACGGTGCTGTGAGCTACTTAGACTGGCTCAACTAGAGGGCTGGAGGAAAGGTCCAACAAAACAAACCCTGGGAATTCGGTTGGAACCATGTCATGGGAAGCTTTGAATTCCATGCTGGGAGTTGGAACTTTATGACAAAGACACTAGGGAGCCACTGAAGGACTTTGCACAGGATTGTGACATGCTGTGCTTTCAGGGAGGTTAATCAGATGCATGGAACAGGCTAGGCAGGATTGGTGGCAGGAGGCATGGCTGTGACTCAGGGGCGGTCAAGAGGCTATGTCCTCAAAGCAGCAGCAGAAAGAAGGCAGAGAAGGGACAGGCAGGAGAGACACTATGTTGATTGCTTTAAAATATTCTGTTAACTTTTCATTGTGAAAAACTTAAATATGTAGAAAAGTAGGAAAATGCAATGAACCTCTGTGTGACTGTTCTCCAGTTTCAGCAGGGACGAATTTGTGGCCTGTTTTGTTTAATCTCAACTCCATCCACTTCCCCTCTGTATTAGTGACTTTTCTGCTGCGGTGATAGAACACCCTGACAAGAAACTTGGAGGAGAAAAGTCTCTTTTGGCTTTCAGTTCCAGAGGGCACACAGTCTATCAAGGTGAGGAAGGCCTGGTAGTCAGGAAGCCTGCTGATCACATTTCATCCACACATACAAAGCTAGGGGGGGGCGGTTGGGGAGGGAAGTAGTGGGTGGGCCAGGCTATAAACCCTCAACGCCATCCCCAGTGAAGTTCTTTCAACAGGGCTCCATCTTCTATAGGTTTCAGAACTTCCCAAACACCACCAGCTGGGGACCAGTTGTTCAAACACAAACCACAACACCCTCGCCATAGTACTTAGTAGTAAATCCAGGGTATCCTGCTATTTTATGGCTAGCTCAATGTGGGGAGTGCTGTGACATCTTCCAGTGGAACTGACGGCCCTGTCACCTCGGTGTGGCTTTTCAATGTTCCTGTAACACATTGTTGTGTAGAATCTGTTTTGTTTGTTTGCCTGTTTGCTTGTTTTTGAAATGAGGTCTTGTTATGTACCCTCATAGGCTGGCCTTGAGCTCACCATCCTCTGGCCTCAGCTTCCGGAGTTTTGGGATCACAGGCATGTGCCAGCCTGCCTGGCTTGTTACACAGAATTGTAACTGCTGGCCTGACTCTCCGACTGGTGGTGGTGGGGTCTCTTGAGGTCAGAGACCACCCTGCATGTGTCTTCTCCCTCCTGTCACAGCACAGAACATATGGGGTGACTGTCAGTATTAGTAGCTGACTTTGGCTGGACATTGGAGACCTGCTTTTACTTTGATCTATGGCCAATTCAATCACAGGCCATTTTCTGTCCAGGTTACTCTCTGCTAAGGTTACCAAATAAAAAATAAGATACTCATTTAAATTTGAATTTCAGAAAACCAACAAACACAACTTTAGCCTAAGTATAGCACAGATATTGCAAGGACATACTTACACTAATAAATTGTTTACCTGACGTTCAAATGTAATCAAGAATTCCATCTTCATGATTTTGTTTCAGAATCATCTGTTCACAGAAGCCCTGGGCTGCAAAGCCTTTCGACCTTGTGTGGAATGTATAGCCTGTGTTGGACATCCTTCTGATGGAAGCTGTGTTTAAAAAAATATATTTATTTTTATTTTGTGCGTATGAGTGTTTGCTTGCTTGTATGTATGTACGTGCACTATGCGTATGCGGTGCTCATGGAGGTCAGAAGAGGGCGTCAGATCTCCTGGAAGTGGAGTTGTTAGCTGCCATTTAGGCGGTGGGAACAGAACCCAGGTTTTCTGCAAGAGTAGCCTGTGCTCTCTTCAGCCCCAGGAAGCTATGTTTGGATGCCATTGACCTTGAGGATGATGCCACCGACCTTCAGAATGTTGCCCATAATGACATCACCAGACCCCCAAACACATCCAGCCCTGTGACTCAGGGCTTTAAACCCAGCCACCAGAAGTTGTAGACACATTAAATACATCAGAGACGGTACTTTCCTCGGGTCTCCGTAGCCTCCCCTAGGCTTGCAGGGCCTTATGTATGCCCACCACACTGCACTTGGCCTTGGGGCTCTGCTCTTGCCCGCCCGCATTTGTTCCAGAGCCCAGAGACTGTGAACCAGAGAATTTATTCTCCAGGAGGGAGTCTCCGTAGCCGTGGGGCGGGGCCTGGTGGCTGGAGGGACACGTGTGCTGGAGCAAAGCAGGAAGTGACTGCAGGAGTGGAGCGACCGAGCGTGTGGCTGCAGGGGCTGATGGAAGTGGAGTGGGGGCTGGAGAGGGCACCCTAGTGAGTCGCCTTTTCTCTCCTTCAGCGCCTGAGGTTGGGCTGGAGGCCCGGGGTCTGGGACAGTCCCGACAGGAGTGTGCAGCAGCCTGGAGCTTGGGAAGGGGTGCCCTGGGGGGTGGGGGAGGGCAGGTCCTGGAGGGGCAGCAGGGGCCCTGGCAGGTGGCAGCGGAGGGAGCCCACTCCCCACCCCGTGCCTCCCCGGGCTGAGCCTGAGGTGATGATCTGCAGGCTCTCAGTGCTCAGCCCAGGTCTTCTTCATTCATTGCTTCGTGGTGTTGTGTGGGGTCCAGGGATAGCCTGGACTCCGATGGCAGCAGTTCCGAGGCCCCTCCTACTTGCTCTGGAACCGTTTTGGGGAGCTGGCTAGCCTGCAGCAGGTCTGGGGGAGGCCTCAGAGTTCCCAGGTGGGCAGGTCCCTGACCATACTGTTTGGCTTGCTGGAGAACCTTGCCATGATCGCACTGGGGCAAACCCTGAGCCCTTTGGAAGGCTCCCCTGGCGGAGTCTGGCCTGTGTTCTCTGCTGGTTCCTAGAAGCCCAAGTGTGTTCCATCTTTTCACTCAACCAGTGTCTTGAAGCAGAAGCAACAGAGTTAACAGAGGAGGGAAACAAACAAAACAGAATAGAAAGAAAGATTTTATTAGCCACAACAAACTGGCCTCGTGTGCCACCTTAGCAGACAGCTCGTGGGCAAGGTGGCACATGAGGCCGACCTATTGGCTTCTTTGAGGTGAGAATGGGCAGAGCATGGTCCTCTCTCCTGTTCACTGGTGCAGTTTACTCCTGTTCACTGGTGCCTGAGTGACTGGCCTGTGTGGCTCCTAAGGGCTGTTGGGTACAACTTTTCTCTTCCCGCCTGTCATCCTTGCTCATTCCCTGCAGGATGAGCTCTTGGTCTTGTAGAATCTGGACCAATTTAAAAGCGTACTTCACTGTGTAAGAATCCCCCATGGAGTTAGATAAACTGCAGATTCCAATCCAGTAAGTGTGGTGCCACCTAAGACTAAGTAGCTCCCAAGCCTGTTCCCTTCAGTTTTTAGAGTGCCCACCATGCACAAAACCATGAGTTTGAGCCCCAGCGCTGCATAAAGCACATGTAGCACATGCCTGTAATCTCTGCACTTGGGAAGCGGAGACAGAAAGATCAGGAATTCAAGGTTATCCTCTGCCACATAGTAAGTTCAAAGCTACATCATAAGATCCTGTGTCAAAAAAAAGACCCCCCCCCCAAAAAAAACCACAAAGTAACTCTGAAGGGGTCTGCTGCTAGCTCTCACCACCCTTTGAATGGAGAGATTTTTAAAAAGTAATGAAGAAACTTCCCCAAGGGATGCCAGGCTTGTAGTGCTTGTGATAAACGCTGTTATGGTTGGGATGGACAGGATATGAGGTCAGTCTTCCTCCACATCCTTTTTCCCACTTCCCAGGTGCTCCGATATACATGGCGATAGGCTTAGAAGAGTGTTTTCCCCTTCCTGTTCACCGCCATGGACACCCACAGTGCCCTTCTATTTGATTTCCCTGGTTGGCAAATGAGGATTGCTTATCTTCCATAGCTGTCAGAAGGAACATTCAGATGGGGTGGAGGTGGCTCAGGGACAAAGGTGGTTTGTGCTGTGGTCTGTCGTGGACAGTGAGCACTGAGCGCTAGCTCTGTGCCTGTCTTTGTGAATGTGTTAAGTTTTACCCACAAGCAGCTGGGAATGGATGGTCAGTATCTTATGGTCCAGGTGTCTTGGTTTAAAAACAAACATGAGCCACTGTTTTGAGGGTGACTTGATGTGGGGATGATGTATGTAAAAGGCTGGCTTCTTTTAAAATGATTTTTTTATCATTAATTTGTGCCGTTTTCATCCTGAGTTCCTGTATCAGGTGTGTTCAACCTAGAGTCTAGGGGGCATCTACATCCCGGGATAGCTGTGAATACAGCCCAACACAAAGTTTAAACTTAAACCATTGTGAGATTTGGGGGGGGCGTGTTTTAAAATAAAAATTTCTTTATTCATTTTGTGTGTTTGTGGGGAGCTTATGCATGCCAGGGGGCACATGTGGGAGTTGGTTCTCTTCTATATGTGTGTGCAGGGAATTGAACTCTGGTTGTCAAGCTTGGCAGTAGGCTCCTTTACCTGCTGAGTCATTTCACAGGCCTGGATTTGTGTGTGTGTGTGTGTGTGTGTGTGTGTGTATGTGTGTATGTGTATGTGTGTGTGTGTTGTGTGTATTTCTCAGACATTAATTTTGTAGGTGACAGTGTTGTGTTACACATTAAAAGATTGAATACCACCTGAATTCATGGATGCTGTTTACCTCAGAGGTTTCCTAGAACAGGGCCAGAGCCTGGCTGGGTATGGATTGGGCATAGGGCGCAGTCTACCCTCTTCTGTGGGTTCCTCTCAGGGCCAACAGTGGCAGCTTCTTCAGCTCCTGATATGCAGGCGTGGAGCTCCTGGTTCCTCAGCACTGGCCCTGGCAGAGCTGAGCCAGGTAGAGTCTGGTCCAGCCCTGTGGGTGCTGGAGAACCAAAGGGGAGCTGAATGAGGCCTTTGAGTTGAGGCCCGGAGACCAGTGCATGTGTGTGCCAGGACACACTGCTCCACAAGTGGGCTTCTCTGTCTTGGGAACTTTCCACAGGGAGAGGCCCTGCCTCTGTCAGTTCAGAGCGAGTAGGGTAGGCTCAGTCAAGCCTGAGGAGGTTCTTTGGGCCCGTACAAAGGAAGGCCTTTTTCCCTTGGTGGACAGTGGTACCACTTGATGGTCAGCAGTGCTGTGCTGAGCTTGGCCAGGACAAGTGCCGTTCATGGCTCTGCTTCCTTGTTCAGATAAACTGGCTCCTTTTCATGTAAGAAGTATTGAGCCTTAAGCCCCATTTCATAGGGCTATGGAAAAGCATGGTCCCTGTTTTCAAGCAGTTAAGGGTATGAAAGATGAAGGAGGCAGGCCTGCACAGAAAGCAGCAAAGGTACTGTGTGTGGTGGGGGGGTACCGTGACAGATTTTGCCACAGAGCTGGCATCAGGTGGACCACAGAGGCGGGTCTGGTGCTGCAGGAGGTGTGGAAGGAAGGTGCCCCTAGAGCGGCTCATTGGGAACAGGGACTTGGAGGCGTGAATGGAGCCGGAGGTGATGCCTGCACCCTGCACCATGTGGAGTTGGGCTTGGGGAGTCCAGGGAGGATGGAGGATCATGCAGTAGGGGTTTTGACTTTGGTAGGCCAGGGTAAGGTTCTGTCCTGGGGAGGCGTGACTGGGAATTAGAAGGAAGTGCTTGTAGAAGGGAATTTGAGCTAGTGGCCTGTGTTTGGAGGAGACTGAGAAGAAATTACAGGCGTGGGCTGGTGCATAGGCAGAAGGTGCGAGAAACCCTCCACAGCCCTCACAAATCCTATTCTTCTCTTGGGAGCAGCTTCTCAGTGCTGCAGCCTCTTAGGAAGGCTCCCTGGTTCCTCTCTCCAGGCATCCCCATGTCTCCTGTCAGAGTAAAATGACTTTCTATATACCAGGGAGCTGGGGTGGAAAAGTTGACCCCGGCACTGGGGTATCGAGGACCATTGTGTTGGTGTGACAGAAAAGATGTAGACCACCAACTCAGACTGAGGCCGACCCAGGCATGGGGCTTTAGGACATGGGTGTCATTGTCAGGGCCCCCCTCCCCACTGCCAGCACCTGATCGTCTCGCTCTTCTGTACACAGCTATATCCAGCATGCTCCAAGGCCACGGTTCCGTGTTCCAGGCCTTGCTGGGGACCTTCTTTACCTGGGCCATGACAGCAGCCGGGGCAGCTCTTGTGTTCGTATTCTCTAGTGGACAGGTGAGTTGCTTCATTTCTGGAGGTTCACAGGGACCCCCTTATCAAGCTCTGAAACTGGCCCCATTCCACACAGCAATTGGCAGCAGCCAGTGGCGGGTGGTGGGTGGTACGGTTTTTCCCCCGTCTCCTTACCAGGCCAGAAAACAGGTACCTGTTAACGCAAGCTACTCATGGTCTGGTCTCCTTCTCTATACGCTGACTTGAAGGCTGGGTGAGCAAGGGCCCTGCTGCCTCATTTCTAGCTCCCATCTGGTTTCCTGCAGGCCTGGAACAGTCCTATGAAGGACTGAAGAAGAAGATTGGGTTTCATTTGGAACCATCCTCCCCTGTGGCTTTGAGTTAGCCAGACAATTGAAAGACCATGGGGCAGGGAAAGGAAGGGGATTCTTTTCTTCTTTTCTACCCCAGGCCCAGGGCTTTTCATTCTTCCATTTTGGCTGAAGGTAGGTGGGCCACCTCCTCATCCCCCAGCAGACATCACCTCTATCCCTCTGTGTCCTCCTGGATGAATAGACCAGCCCTCCTCCTCCTCCTCATCCCCCAGCAGATACCACCTCTGTCCCTATGTGTCCTCCTGGATGAATAAACAAGCCCTTCTCCTCCTCCTCATCCCCCTGCAGACACCACTTCTGTCCCTATGCGTCCCCATGGATGAATAGACAAGCACTTCTCCTTCTCATCCCCCAGCAGACACCACCTCTATCCCTATACGTCCCCATGGATGAATAGACAAGCCCTCCTCCTCCTCCTCATCCCCCTGTAGACACCACCTCTGTCCCTATGCACCCCCCGCCCCCCTGGATTAATAGGCCCTCCTTCTCCTCATGTCCCCATAGACCCTTTTATCTGCCTGTTTCTATCTCCATACATCCTCTCCCACTGGGTAAATACAGACAGGCCCTCTTCCTCATGCTCCTGCTAACTTTACACCTACCTACCCCAGCCCTCAAGCTTTTCCTTGACTGAATATAGATACCTCCATCCCCTAATATCACACCTGCTCACTGCTATCACCATGCATTCTTCCTCCTGAATGATTACAGAAAGCCCTATCCACTTATCCCCTCTGTGGACCCCTGTGGCCTGCTCAACCCTATCCTCATGCACCTTCTCTGTTGGATGAGTACAGACAGGCCCACCTCCTTGTCCCTCTGCTGGTCCCATGTCTGCCCACACCTAGTTGGAGTGCATACCCCCTCCTGGATGAATGCACATGGTCCCACCTCCTCACCCTCCTGCAGACCCCACATATCTGCCCATACCTTGCCTCACATATCCTCCACATACCCTGCATATAGTCCCCCGTACCCTCATTCATTCTCAGGCCCCACATCCTTTCATGATCTGCATCTTCCATTTCTCTCCATCCTCCACACTTCGAATTCCTCCATCCCTCCTCCACACTCCACACACACCCTCCTCCACACTCCACACACACCCTCCTCCACACTCCCCACACACCCTCCTATACTCCACACCACACACACAACCCACACCCAGTTTTTATGCCTGAAATTCTACTCTTCCCCTAATCATGAGCTTCTCCATCCCCAGCCCAGGGCCACCTGTGGCTATTTTGAAGCATACAGCCCTTGCATTGTTCAGGGCACAGCTCTAGATACTGTAAGAGTAACATGTGAGAAAGTGGTTTAGATTTATTCAAAGACACTGAGCCCCGGATCTGGGAGGAACACACAAGTTGTTAGTTGGCATATCACGCCCCTTGTGTTAGAGACCAGTTTGGCAGGTATTGGTTTCAGCAGTCAGCTCTTGCCTTCTACACGGCCGCCTCCTCCCTTCCTGGGGGAACTTGGCACAAATCCATCAGAGATTTAGCGCTCAAACTACACAACCAGGAATCAGAGTACCTGAGATCTCAGTATACAAGACACCTAGATAAATCAAATTCACAGATAGGAAGTAGAATGGTGGTTGCCAGGAGCTGGGAGGAGGAGAAGGAGGATGTTGAGTGGGTCTAGAAAGGCCTTGTGTGCAAGCATGGCTCATGTTACATAGCATAGTGTCCTTGAGATTCAGCCACACTGCCCCATGTACCAGACTTTCCTCCCTTTAAAATTTTCAAAAATTTTTTTGGCCTTTTTGAGACAGGGTCTCCCTGTAGCCCCAGCTGTCCTGGAACTCACTATGTAGACCAGGCTGGCCTTGAACTCACAGAGATCCAGTTCTGCCTGCCTCTGCCTCCCGAGTGCTGGGATTAAAGGTGTGTGCCACCACGCCCGGCTTTCAAAATTTTTTAAATGTTATGTGTATGAGTATTTTTCCTGCATGTATGTAAGTGCACACTGTGTGTGCAATGCCCATGGAGGACTTCAGATCCCCTGGAACTGGAGTTATGGCTGGTTAGCCACCATGTGAGTGCTGGGAACCAAACCCAGGTGCTCTGCAAGAGCAGCCAGTGCTCTTTATTGCTGAGTCATCTCTCCAGCCTCTTTCTTCCCTTTTTAATGCTGAAGAGCACTCTGCTGTATGCAGTGATTACCACTTGCGTGTGGACAGGTGCTAAAAAGACCTTTTTACTGGAACAGAGGATGCACACAGAAAAGTAGACATAAGTATCCAGTTTGACTTTTTTCAAACAGATAACCATGAGTCTAGGGCCTAGATCAATACTAGCTCCTCATAGCCCCTTAAGGCCCCCGTCCAGCTACTACCCAATCCCGACTTCTGCTCCAAGTATAAACCCCCTCTTGCTCTCCCACAGTGGAGGTGCTTTTCCCTGTTTTTAGTGTTGGTGTTAGATGCAGAACTGTTCTGTGCCTGGCTGAATTCACCCTGTTCAGTTGCCAATGTACATAGTGCTTCTGCCCTGTGTGCAATATACATAGATATTAATGTACACTATATGTATGTAGTATGTTCTCTAGACATGTACTGTGTGTATACTTGATATATAAATGCACATAGTGTGTTCTCTAGATGTGTAATGTGTGTATGTAAGCTCTATATGCATATAGTTTGTTTTCTATATATGTAATGTATATATACTATATATGCACATAGTGTGTTCTCTAGATATATAGTGTATATGCTTTATATAGAAATGCACATAGTGTGTTCTCCAGATATGCAGTGCATGTGTATGAACAAAATATATATGTACATAGTTTATTCTTTATATATGCAATGCAGGTGCATGATATGTATGCACATAGTATGTTCTCTGTATATGCAGTGCAGGTGTATGCATGCTATATATGCAGAGAATGTGTTCTCCAGATATGTAATGTGTGTATGCTTGATATATAAATGTACATAGTATGTTCTCCAGATGTGTGAGTTGTATATGCATGCTATATATGCATATAGTATGTTCTCTCTGTGTGAAATGCATGTGTCTGCATGCTATATGTGCACATAGTGTGTTCTCTATATGCAATGCATGTGTCTGCATGATATATTTGCACACATGATATATGTGTGTAGTGTGTTCTCTAGATATGTGATATGTATACACATACATGGATATAGCATGTTCTTTATATATGTAATACGTGTGTCTGCATGATATATGTGCACATAGTATGTTCCCTAGATATGTGATGTGTGTCTGCATGATATATATGTGCCTAGTATCTTCTCTCTCTATGCAGTGCACGTGTCTTCACGTTTCCTCACTGCCCTGTGGTGCTTGGTTGTGTTGTGAATGTCCTAAGTGGTGTATCCTTCCGCCTGTGTGTGGAACTCCATGAAGTTTCTAGAGAATGCACACAAGTTGGTAATTCCAAGCACGCATTTCACTGCTCAGGAGTGTGTGCACTACAGTCAGTTGTCATCGGCCCCGCCCTCCACATGGCTTTTGACAAGATTATGCCATTTGTATCCTGACTCCTGTGAAGGTTTTGGTTGCTCCTGCTCCTCACCAGCCCTGGGCCATTTCCATATTTTCTGTCAACTCCTTATTAAAGTTCATGGTTGTAATGACTAGAGGAGCTGAGGAAGAGAACATGCGGGCCAGTGCACCCCACGACCTCCCAGGACAATTCTAACTGGGGTGGATGGCAGTTTTAACTGTTTTCCATCTTGATTCTTGCTCCGGTGTACAAGCTCAGGAGTTCACCACCACCAAGGAGTGGGCCAGTGGCACTCTTGGCCTTTATGGTTTTCTCTTGGCTAAGGCCACATCATCTTGTCCTTAGAAACTGAAATGTCTTATTTTTCATTTTCAGAGGCGGATCTTAGATGGAAGCCTCGGCTTTGCTGCAGGGGTAAGTTGCACACAGTGGGAGAAACGTGTCGATACTAACCTTTCCTTGCGTGGGGCTAGTGTCAGTCTTTCTCCACAGCACCCAGATGCAGCTGGCTTCTTTCTCCAAGTACTGATGCTCCCCCACTCCTCATCACTGGCTGTGTTCATTTCCTAGTTTATCAGGTGGTCCTGCCCTGCTTTAGACAGAGAAGCAGCTTGCTTGGCAGGACTTAGAAGATAAGACAGTATTTAGGAAGGGCCTAGCTTAGTACATGGTTACCACTAATTATATATCTCCTTGCAATCCTCTCTGCTCTCCTTAGGACTTTTATTATAAATACTTTTAAATATGTAGGAAAAAGTAGAGTAAGATATGTCGCTGGTACCCATCACCCACCTTCAGTTATGATTGACGTTTCTCGAATCTCATTTCGTCTGTCTTCCCCCACCTTCTTGGGAGCTTAGAATGTTTTGTAAAAGCAAATCCCAGATACATGTAATTTCACCTGTAAATTCAATACATATCTCTAACTGAATGACTTCTTAAAAAACCATAATCAGCACGTCATCATCACACCTACCAAAATTCAAACAGTAATTCCTCATTGTAATCTAACGCTCAACCCTTATTCAGATTCCCTCCTGTCCTCTAAGATTGTTCTGCCAGAGCTGGGTTGCAAACGTGATTGCTTTGTGGCATTTGTTTGCTGTATTTTCTAGGTCTGTCCAGTCTTCTTTCATTCTTTAAGAGTCTATACAGCCCTCCAAGTAGGAAATTTGTTGAAGGACCTAGATCATTTATTTCTAGATTGTTCCACATTCTGAATTCATTCATTCATAATTTAACTGATTCCTTCCTTTTGTGTCTACCTTGTTTCCTCTCTCTCCTGTAAGCTAAGAGTTAGACCCAGAGGCTCAATTAATTCAGGTTGCATTTTTCTTTTCTTTTTAAAAATGTTTTTAAGGCATGGTGGTGCATGCTTTTAATCCCAGCCCTTGGGAAGCATAGGCAAAGGGATCTCTATGAATTCAAGGCCAGCATGGTCTACATAGAGAGGGGACGGGAGAAGAGGAGAGATTTCTCCTCCCCTCCCCTTCTCTGTCCTCCCCCCTGCTTCTGTCCCCCTTCCCCCAGCTCCCCTTCCCTTCCCTGTCCTCCCCTAACCTCCCCTCCTGGTCTTCCCTTCCCCTCCTGTCCCTTCCCATCCTGTCGCTTCCCCTCCCTTCCCTGTCCCCCTCTCAGCTCTCTGATCTTAAAATTATCTGTTACCGAAAGTACAGTGTGATCTTCCGAGGCTCTGTCTCTGACTTAGGCCACGCTTCCCAACCTCTGTAGTGGTGCCTGCACCAGGAGGATAGCACTTGGTTGGGGCTGGCCTCTATTCTGTTCTGTTTTTCAAGGTTCCCTCTCTTTCTGGTTACTGAAACTGTTTTTGCATCACCGCCCGCCTTGTGGGATAGCTGCTTTGCGTCTAGTCCTAGTGTATTCCCCGGACATTCTAATAGTCTGCACAGTGGATGAAGCACTGATAATTGCCCGGCTAATCATGAAATAATTTGTATTTACTATGGCAGTTCTGTGCACCAGGGCAGCAGTTCATAACTGCGGGAGACAGTTACCGTGCCTGGCTGTCTCAGCTGGTATCTGTTGGTGATAGTAAGGGTGCTCATAAACATCCTGTGGTGCTCGGGGCACGTTGCATCATGGCCGTGAAGATTTCACGGAGTAGCAGTAGAGCTGAGGCAGAGAAGCCAAGGTCCTGAGCATTTGTGTCTACCTTCTGTATTCAGAATGGAATGGTGTACCACCTCCCCAACCCAGCCCTCAGATGCTTTGAGTATGTACTTGGTGTGTGTGGGTCCACATGCCCATGTTGGCATGTGGAGGCCAGAGGTGGGTATCAGCTATCTTCCTTGGTTGGTCTCCATTTTTCTTTTTTTGTGGGGGGGCTTTTTGAGACAGGGTCTCCCTGTAGCCCCAGCTGTCCTGGAACTCACTATGTAGACCAGGCTGGCCTCGAACTCACAGAGATCCGCCTGCCTCTGCCTCCCGAGTGCTGGGATTAAAGGTGTGTGCCACCACGCCTGGCTGTTGTTCTCCATCTTTTTGAGACAGGGTCTTTCACCAAACCTGGAGCTTGTTAATTCAGCTAGGCTGGCTGGCCAGCAAGTCCCAGGTGTCCTTCTGCCTCTGCCTTCCCAGCACTGGGATTATGGTGTGTGCTTTCACACCCAACCTTTTAACTCTGTTGTTGGGATAAAACACTCTGACCAAAAGCAATTTGGGAAGGGTTTATTTGGCTTCCACATCCAGGTCATAGTCCATTATTGAGGGAAGTCAGGACAGGAATGGAAGCAAGAACAGAAGCAGAAACCATGTTTAGCTAGTTTTCTCATACAGCCCAGGCCCATCTGCCTAGGGATGGTGCCACCCATAGTGGGTTGGGTCCTCCCACATTCATCATCAGTCAAGACAATCCCTTACAGACATGGCCACAGGCCAGTCTGATCAAGGAAATTTTCCAATTGACGGTCCCCCTTCCTGGGTGACTCTAGGGTGTGCCAACTTGACAATAAAACCTAACCAGGACACTTGGGTTCTGTGGGATTGAACTCAGGCCCTCATGCTTGAAGGACAAGTCCTTTACTGACTGAAGCAGTTGGTTAAGTAGGGTCCCCTTGTGCCGAGCAGAGGTGCCTGCACAGTGCTCACCCTGTGTTTTTCCAGTCAGTCACATGTCCACTTGTGCATGTGATGTATCTTCATCTGTAAGTCTCTATAGAATGCTGCAGTGATGTACTTATACAATATTTGATTGCTTACCGGAATAAATGTTTTAGTAGCGATATTCTTGGGACAAAGAGCCTGTAGACTGTAGATGGCTGAACAGTCCTTTCCACAGGTTATTGCTCCTCATTGGCAGAGCCTTGGAGGTGTGACTCCATTCCCCTTAAAGACTCCTCTGGCCCCTCGTTGCCCGAGGCTCCAGCCATCATTACTCTCCTGAGCACCAACGTCTTCTCTTAATTTTTTGTCAAAGTTATGAACGTAATCGCGAGAACCATGGACGTCAGAAAATGTAAGACAGGGCTGCAGAGATGACTCAATCAGTAGTGCAAGCACGAGGACCTAAGTTTGATCCCCAGGACCCATGTAAAAGAGCCAGGCATGGTGGTGCATACCTGTAATCTCATGACGCCGAGATGGAGGCAGAGACGGGCGGATCCCTGGAGCTCACAGGCCAACTCACCTGGTCTACTTGACTAAGTTCCAGGTTAAAGAGAGACCCTGCCTCAAAGAAAAAGTCGAAAGTGGCGTGAGGAACAATACCCTAGGTTGTCCTTTAACCACAACTTGCTCAGACATGCATGCATGCAACTCTTAACCCCATGAATATGTACATACACATACGTGCACATACACAGACAAAATCAACAAAACCCAAAAATATTTCTATCCATGACAACAAATGGATGATCTCTATTTCTTTGTTGAAATCCAAGAGCAGAGCAACCTGAAGTTAGAGAAGATTCCAGATGCTTAGCGAGTCCTTGCTGTGGTGCATCGTGGGAAGTGCCAGTCATTTCACCTTGATCATTGTGCTGGATAGCTTTGGTGTCAACTTGACACACCTGGGTAGAGGGAGCCTTAAGTGGGGAATTTCCTCCATTGGACTGGCCTGTGGTCATGTCCATGGGGCACCTTCTTGATTGATGAGTGATGTGGGAGCCCAGCCTATTGTGGGTGGTGCCACCCCTAGGCAGGTGGGCCTGTGTTGCATAAGAAAGCAGGCTGAGCAGGGGCCAGAAGAGCAAGCCAGTAAGCAGTGTTCCTCCTTAGCCTGTGCTCCAGCTCCTGCCTCCAGGTTCCTGTCCTGAGTTCCTACGTTGGGCTCCCAGATGAGCTGTGACCCGGGATATGTAAGCTAAATAAACCCTTTCCTCCCCAAGTTGGTAGTGGTCAGAGTATTTTGTCACAGCAGTGGAGAAACAAACTAAGACAATCATCTAGTTCCATTTTCACAGCAATTCCATGAGGTTTATGCGGTATACTGTGAGTCACTCCCACTTTGCAGGCACAGAGTTTAAATAACTTGTGATCACACGGTGAACAGAGCCAGGTTCTGAACCCACCATCTGTGGAGCTCCCATGGTTAAACCACAGTGCTTTGCAGTTGATGTCTGGTCCAGTTGCCTGTATTTACAGACAAGAAGTAAGTTTAATGTTGCATTGAACATCTTTAGTTAGAAGCAAACCCAGATGAGAAACGGGGGGATGCCAGTATCTTGTTGAGTGATCTTGACCAGGTTCCTTTGTCTTCTGGGCTTGCACTGACTGTGCTGAGAACTGGGGCCAATGGCTGATGGTTCACTAGAACTTCTTGATGGCACATACAGTACCAGCCCTCTGGAGGCTGAGGCAGAAGGATCCTGAGTTTGAGGCCAGCTTGGGCTATATAGCTAGACTGTATTGGTGCTGCACGTTTGAAGGGTGAGTCTCAGCACAGGTTGGCACACATCTCTCACTGTAGGGTAGCTGTGAAGTGTGTCAGACATGGTCTGCTTTCCTCCTCAGGGGTATGTCTCAGTGGTACATAGCTTTTCACGCGCATGAGCTAGCCATCATGGCCCTTGTGGATGTCTAGTTGAATCTGAATGGAGTCAAATATGGAGAGTCACCATTAACTTCCCTCTGCTTGGACAGGGTATCTCTTGTGAGGGAGTGGGTACCAACTGGCTATCTACATGAGTGTGCAGTCTGTCTTGAAAAAGCACTTCTGTAGGACAGACACGACTGTGAAACCACAGAAAGAGGCCTACCCACGGAGACGCTCTAGGCATTGAAAGGCAATTTAGACCCATCGTTCTATCCCATGGGGAGCTAGTTTCTTAGAAAGACATGATTTTCTTGAGCTTTTGACCGTGTCTGCTTTGGGGCAGCAAGTAGTGGATCATGTTTTCTCCAGATAATGGGTTCGCTGTTGGAAGTTGACAATGCTGCCCCATCATGGCCACTGAGTCTTGAAGGATTCTGTGACTAAGCTGGTTCTGCTTTCCACAGAGAATTGAGCACAAGAGATGGTTTTTGTCGTGAGGCAGTCAGGGAGGAGATTCCAACCTGGGCGCTGGGAAGGTTTAGTTTTGTGTAAATATGACAGGGGCAGGTTCAGGGAGTAGTCACTGAGTTGGTTTTGTGTGCCTGAGTCTTCCCGTTTCAATGAATGTAATCAAGATAATCCCTTCAGGCATGCCAGAGGTCTGTCTCCCCAGGTGAGTCTAGATGTTGTCAAATTGACAGCACTAACCATCGCTGTAGGGAAGCCTGCTAGGTCCTATTAGAGAGGCTCCATGGCATCAGAATGTAAGGTCTTGTGGACTACAGCTAAAGGGCCACGGATCAAGTGGTAGGAAGGCATAAGCTCATGGGATCTGACCGGGCTTCCTGGGATCACTGAGTCTTTTTAGGCCAGGTGTAACCAAGGACTTAGGGATAGCATTCCAGGCTGATGACTTCCCGGGGATGAAGGAGAGAACTTGAGAATGCTCAGGCTGAGAGTTGGTCCCATCTGCAGCATCAATTCAATTGCCGATGTAAGATTTGGGGACAGGTGGGTGTCCAATGTTCAACTTCTCTTGTAAGTTTGTTTTAAGGATTTTGGGGGACCTTCAGGTTCCTTGTTTTGATCTTGGATGATGACTGGGCAAGGTGAGTCTTGTCTGTCATGGGGCTAAGGCTGCCTTTTGGCTAGGCATTCAGCAAAGCAGCCAGGAGGTGAGTATATCATCAACATTGGCTTCCCAACACTGTAACAGAGTGCTTGAGGCAATGAACTTAAAAGGACAATGGCTTATTCTGTTCACCTTTTTAGGGTTTCTAGGTAGTGATTGAGCAGTACTATTACTTTGGACTGTTGGCAAAATAACTCATCATAGCAGGAGAACTTGCTGGAACAAGCTGCCCATTTCATGGGCTAGGAAGCAAAGACAGATGGATACTTGGGGGCCACATCCTCTCCTTAAAGGGCAATGCCTCCATGTCTGTGGACCTCCTATAAGGCCGCAACTTTTGAAAATTCTCCTTCCCAATAGTGCCATCCTGGGGACCCAGCCATAAACATTTAGACCTTTGTGGGCCACTCTGAAACCATAGCAGCTTGGTGTGGACTCAGCTTCCTGTAGTGGGATCTCATTTGACAAGCTGGCAATACATGGTTTGTGAAGAGGCAGAGCGGGGGTTGGGGGGCGTTGTCAGCCGTTGTCCACAGCCTCTCCTCAGGGACTCTGGGTCTGTCCTTGCACAGTGCCTGCCACTTCCGGCATGTGGCTTCCTGTATGACGGTGCTGTAAGACGCTGACATTCATCCTAAACACTTGTAGTCAGGAGGGTTGTCTCCATTTTCTGTCCTTGGACTCTGGACCTGGCTCTCTTGGCCTCCAAGGCCAGTGATTTCCGAGGGCTCAGGCCACTGTGATGGCAGCTCTGTCCTGCCCTGTCCCTTGCTCTGCTTAGCATGTGCTAGTAAAATTGAGGCTGTTCTGCCCAGTACTTCCTGACTCCTGAACATTGCTGCCAGGAGGCCAGTCTTATAGCAAGATGAGAGGCAGCAAGGTGGGGGAGGGAGAACGGGAAGAGAGCCACTCAGAAGGAGATGGACTATTGTTATTATCATTGTATTTTTTTCTCTTCAGTTTCATGCTTCAGATGTCTAGTGTGGTTATAAACAGCAAGGGGGAGCAAATGGTATATTAACCTTCCCTCCACAGCGTTTGTCTTGGTGGGGGAGCCTCTTGCCTTCTCTCACTCTGATCAGTACCTGGAGTGACCCTCCTCCCCTCTTGGTGGGGGAGCCTCTTGCCTTCTCTCACTCTGATCAGTACCTGGAGTGGAGTGGCCTTGAGTTGTGTGGTCCTGAGACTTTGCTCTGGAGGCTCCCCAGTGGTCACCACCCTCCCCCTCCCCTTGCCCATCCCTTCTCTCTCTTGCTGGAAGTGGTACTCAGGCAGTGTGAAGGAGCAGCTCACCGCCAGCCTCTGTTCTCTTGCTGCCTCCTGCTTTGCAGGCCTGGGTCTGCTGTGCAGATAAGTTGGCGCATTCTCCATGGGCGTATGACCGATCCTCTTTGATAGGGGCAGCTCCATTTTTCCTGTGAAGAGGTGAGAGCGATGTGAAGATGAGGAAAGGCTGCAAAGTGCCGGACAGAGGCTGTGGCTCAGTGGAAGATCACTTGCCTAGCATGTGCAAGGGCCTGGGTTCAATCCCCAGCAACCACCTAAAACAAAACAGACAGAACACCTAGAGATTCAGGCTACGTAGTCCCATGCGTGCTCCAGAGTTGCCCCACCTTTGTAAGCTTCTGTTTAGGAACAGATATATGTTTAGTAGTCGTTCCTTCAATGCGATTGACTCAGGAAGGTGTTTACAAGATATCCTTAACATGACTGCTTCAGGTTGCAGCCATCTATCCATTCATTCGCTCCTCCACCCATTCATTCAGTGTTTGGTGGAAACCGCTCTGTTGCAGTCACTGTGTCAAGTGCTGGGCAGTTGAGGGATAGGAAGCCGTCTACCTTTCATGAAGTTGTGAGCTAGTGGACAGGTGCCAGCTGTCCTGGTGTCTAAACCAGCTGCTACTTGTTCTTGTGGATAAACGTACTGGCGCAGCCATGCCCACGTGTGGCCACAGTGCTTGCGTCTGTTTTCACACCACAAGGGCTGCGTTGAGCTGCAGCGGGAAGCTGGGGCGCACAAAGCCGCAGCTGTTTGTTCTCTGGCCTTTATAGAAAAGCTTGTTGGCTCCTAGGCGGTGTTTGTAGCCTGGTGTTCTGAGGCCTGGTGGCCATGTGAACAGCCCGCAATGGACAGGATCACAGCTCTTTGTTGTCTGACCTGCCTGGAGGTTCCAGAATGCTCCTCAGAGTCTAGTGATTTCCTGGGAGATGACTGGTTTTGCGTGGACCCTGCAAAAGGGGCTTGGCCTTGACTTCTGAAATCGATGCTTTTGTACCTCCTCTGCTGAGTGCCCTCTGAAGACCCTGGGGGACAGCTTTACACAATGACTTGCATAGACTCTCATGCACTGTTCCCCATGTTACATAAGCCAGGTTTCAAGAGAGATTGTCAAGGGCAGAGTGTCAGGGTAGTCAATCTTGTCAACCTGACAGGATCTAGAATCACAGTGGAAAGAAACTTCTGTGAGGGAGTCTCTAGATTAGGTTAATTGAAGTGACAAGACCCACCCAGAATGCTGGCAGCTCCATTCCATGGGCGGGGGCCCTGGACTGAATAAAAAAATGCACCGAGAGGCCACATTCATGTCTCTGCTTCCTGACCGTGGGTGCAGTGTGACCAGCTGCCTCCTGCTCCTACTCTCATGCGTTCTCAGCCATGGATGGTGAATTGTATCCCCTCAGACCATAAGCCAGAACAGACCCTCCCTTCCTTAAGTCACTTTTGTCAAGAATTTTGTCACAGCAACATGAAAAGTAGCAGCTGGTGATTGTGAAAGCAAGCAAGCTGTCTTAGCCCAGACCCAGCTCAACTTTGCAACTTCCCTTGAAAGCCCCAGTCAGCAGTGAGGCAGCTTAGCCTGGTTGGTATTTGAGTCTAAGTAGCCTAAGGCTTTGGAAATGTTGCCTTCCCGCTGATGCAGCCATCCCCACCTTTTATTAAAAATGTTGTCATTACATTTGCTTGTTATTTTATCTGTATATGTATGATTTATGTGTATGCGGGGGCATGGCACAATGTGCATGTGGAGGTCAGAGGACAACTAAAGGATTGGATTCTTTCCTTCCATCATGTGGCTCCTTGGGATCCAGTTCCTGTCGTCAGGCTTAGTGGCAAGTGCCTTTAACTCTTTTTACCCTTGCCTGGAGGGCTTTTTCTTGTTCCAGCTGCAGTGTCCTGGGCCCACCCTGGACTAACTACATCAGCTTTTCAGGCTGTTGGAATGTGGTTTGAGGAGTGGGGACTGGCAGTGGTAGTTTCCAGAGTGTAGATCCAGTGCCAAAGACTTTCAGTCTACTGGAAACCATGTTCTAATAAAGGATGTGCTGATATCTGGAGGAACCAAACTCTTTTCAAAAGCTCCAGCAGTTGTGAGGTTAAGAATCGAACTGAATCAGTACTTAGGGTTAGGATTCCATATGGTGAGGGTTGCTGGACGTGGAGGACGGAGGTCTGGACCTTGGGTGGGAGAAGCTTTGGAGAAATTTCTGTGCGTCTCTCCACTGCAGCTCTGTCTGCTGAAGCCCTGTGGTCCACCATGGATTTGCCAGAAGTTTGGCTCCTCATACTGGTTGATCTAGCCTGGCAAAGGGCACAGTTCTCATGCTTTTGGTTCATTTCCAGTGGATCGGGCAACAGTGGACAACCAACGGGAACATGGTGTCTTCTCTAGATCTTTGGCTCTCGAGAAAGAAAGACAGGAGGCAGAAGCTTGGGGAACTGGAGCTTGGGTTTAAATTTCCACCCCATGCCTAAGTGCTTGTTGGATTACATCGTGTGTAAAACATCACAGGACAGGTGGGGACTTGTGGGAGTCATCCCTGGCATCAAATAGGTCAATGCTTCACCGAATCCAGACACATGGTGGGAGTGTGGATTGCTCCCCAAGACTTTTGTGAACCAAGACTTTGTGAACCAAGAATGTTTAGCTGGCTTGTTAAAAACTTACCTGCTCTTAGTGTCTTCTGTTGTATTTAAACAATAGAGTGGTTGGCATCATTTTTCTTAGGCATTTTAATATCAATCCTGTTAAAAAGCATTTATTGTTAGTTCTCTTGAAAGAGGTTCTTAACTGACTACACAAGATCAGGGTCAGAACTGGCTTAATTCTGTCCTTTAGCCTTTGCATGCCAAGGCTAAAGCTCTACATGTTCCTAAGACAAGTGCTTTGTGAAAAGGCTGCTGCCGAACTGTGTCTGATTGCTTTTTAGCACTGGCTTGCACGCAAGAGGGAGGAGAGCCAGTAATCAATGCCTTGTCAAGGGCCAGCATAATTTTAGAGATGGCCAAATATGTGTTCTGTTTGCAAAATCGCCCTTGGCTTTGTTCCTTGGAGAATGGTTCTCCCTCAGAGTGTGGAAGCAAGCGGGGACCAAGTTGTCTTCAGGCCAGGCCACCCTCATGTAGTGAACACCTACTGTGTGCAGGGCCTTATGGGAGAGCATGCAAAGAAGAGATGTTCAGGGTCTTCTGGGGTCAGATGAAGTCAATTTCATCTGCGGTGAGATGTTAAGAAGGTGATGAGCAAAAGGTGCTGGGGACCCAAGGATAGGCGGGTTCCTTCTAGTCGGGGAACTAGAGGGGGCTTCATGAGCAAAGGTCAGGTGGGAGAGATCAGCTGGGTTTTAACAGGTGGGGATGATACAAGGGAGGCCAAGGAAATGAATTACAGGCAGAGGGAACAGCACAGATGCACTACTGGTGGGAAATACAGGGGTGGAGGGACGGGGGAGATGGCACAGTTGGAAAAATGCTTGCTGTACAGGAAGTTGATCCCCAGCATGTGCAGAAAGCTGGGTGTAGTGGTACATGCTTATAATCTCAGCTCTGGGGAGGTGGAGACAGGTGGATCCCTGGAGCTTGATGGCAGCCAGCCTAATCAGTGAGCCCCAGGTTCCAGTGAGAGCCTTCATTTCAAAAAGCAAAGTGGAGGGGCTGGAGGGATGGGCCAGTGGTTAAGGGCACTTGCTGCTCTTTCAGAGGACTGGGATTCGAACTGGGCACCCATGTTGGGAGGCCGACAACCAACTGTAACTCTAGCTCCAGTGGATCCGACACCCTTTCTGGCTTCCGCAGGCACCCACACAGATGGTGCACACACATACACATATAACATACATACATACACAAACACATGCATAAATAAATAAATAAATAAATAAATCTTATTAAAAACCCCAAGGTGGGTTGCTCCCGAGCGATGGCAACATTGACTTTTATTCTCCACATATGTATATATGCACACACATGTACATATGTACTCGTACCCATATGCATACGAATGTGCACATGCATGCACACAAAAACATACACAATAAAAGAAAAAGAAGACAGAGGTAGTGATTGGTTTGGCTGGGTCATGACCCTGGAAAACCAGGCTGGGGCCCAGAAACGGATATCTTGGGGTGCCATGGAAAGACATTGGTTCTTTTTTCTCTGTATGGATGGGGGAGTCTCTGGGGGTTAGAGGGATGCAGATGGGAACAGAGCTGTGCTTTGGGGAAGTGTGTTCTGTTGGGAGCAGACAGCGTGGCCATAGGAAGCATGCAGGGAAGGCAGGCAGCTGAGGGGAGGGTTAGAGCAAGGTAACGGAGGCAGAGGAGGTGAGAGCTCAGAGATCCATTGGCAGAGCTTTGATGGGGAAGGGATCCAGAGGTCCAGTCCCACTACAGGAACTGTGTATCTGGGGCCACCTTTTCTGGAGCTGACAGCACTGTCTGGCTCATGGGTGGAGGGGATATCTACCAGAATGGGGAGGGGGCTTCCTTAAACTTACGTCAGACCTTTCTCATTTGAGTGGGTTTGTACTTTGGAATCTTCATGTGTTGGGGTGGTCTCCATGACAACCAGACACCTACAGCTAGCTGTGTCGATGGTGATGTTTCCCACTGATCTACTTTTGGTGATCTGTATCTGTTAGGATTAGATTTGATGGAGAAGTACTGAGACTTGAAGGATAGCCTGAACAAGAAAGATTCCTCCCCTGTAGAGTTCCAAAGACAGTGACTGGGCAGGTAGGACCATGGAGTCAGCAGGGGCCAGAGGCTGGTTTTACCCACTGCTTTGGCCCTTCAGAGTACCCTTTGTCTTTCTGGTCCAAAGCAGTTGCTAAAGCTCTGGTCATCACATTTGCCTTCCAGGCGGGTAGTGGGGTTCTCTGCAAGCCCTGCATGGTGGCTCTTCTATTTCATTGGCCAGAACTTACTCATGTGATCAACCCAGCTGTAGAGACAGTTGGGAGACACGGCCCTTTAGCAAAGCAGCAGCCCAGATAAACTTTGGGATTCTGTTACTGAAAGGAACAGAAAGTGAAGTGGGCAGCAGGCAGCGAGCACGCTTGGCCACAAAGTCTAGTACAGAGAACGTCGAGCCAGCACTGTTACTGGTTAACACTGCCCCCCGCCCCCATACTCTGGGCCAGAGGACAGTGTTGACTATTATTCTAATGCCATCCACCTTGGACATGCCTAGTAGACTAGGTTTGCCGGCCAGTGAGTCCCAGGGATCTACCCAACTCTGCCTCCTTAGTGTCGGGATTATAATTGCACACTCACACCCAAAGTTTTATGTGGATGCTGGGAACTGAACTCAGGTCCTCATGCATGTAAGTACTTTACGAACTGAGCCGTCCCCCAAAAGCCCCTTGTGAGTTAAAACACTCTAGGAGTAGAGCTGGCCTCAGACACTGCAGCCTGTGGGCCCGAGGAAGATCCTGGTACCTGGCTGGCTTTTCCCTGTGTGGCTCCTTTATCAAGTAGTCCATAGGAGAGCTGCTTTTTTCCATGGACTTGTCATTGATGCTCATAGCTGGGTGTAACTGTCATGGTTCTGGATGGAACCTGGCCAGGCCTGGGTCACTTCTCCAGACCTCCCTTCTTCCTTGACTAGAGTAAAAAACAAAGACCAATCCTGACTGAAGTGAGAGGACGAGTGGTCCCTCCAAAGGAAGATGGGCGTTGGTGCCTGAAATGCAGGTGTGATGATGCTAGGTGACTGCAGTCCACACAGTGTCACTCACAGAGGATGCACCTGCAATACACCGTGGACACGCCCCACATACTTCAACACGTGGCCAGGGTCCCCATGCTCTTAGAGTGTGGCTAGAAACCACCTTAATATGTAGTGGTTCAAGCCAATGATGGCTTATTATTTATTAGGGCTTCAGGGTGGCTGGGATTAGCTGGGAGGCTCTTGTGCTGATCTAGCCTTACTCTGAGGCTGTGGCCACCAACAGCTCCTGCAGATCTGGGGTAGATGAGGGCATCACTTGTAGGTTTGGGGTCCTGGTGCTACCTGCTGACTCCCCTCTCCACATGGCTGCTCAGGAATGTCACTCATGGTTTTTTATGTACCTGTGGGAGAGTCCCAAGAGGTTGGGTCTTGAACTGCAGGGCCTCTGAAGACCCAGACTGGAACACAGACCTGTTTCATTCGCCTTTTCTTGGCCGAAGCAAGTTATAGGACAAACTCAGATCCAAGGGATTGGGGAAGTTGACTCAATTCTTAGAGAGAGGGAACCTGCAAAACACAGGGCTTTGTCAACCTGACACGACCTAGAATCACCTGGGAAGAGAGGCTCAATGAGGGGTTTTTGGTCTACATTGGGTTGGCCTGTAGGCATATCTGTGGGAATCATAGTAAGTGAATTGATGTGGAAAGGCTCAGCCCGCTATGGGTAGCACTGTCTCCTAGGCAGGGAGGGGGTCCTGAACTGTGTGAGAGTAAAGACATCCGAGCTGAACACCACAAGCAAGTGGTGCATTCATTTCTCTCTTTTGAGTATGGATGTCCTGGTACTAGCTGTGTGACCTTCCCAGCTTGACTGTCCCACAATGACGAACTGTAACCTGTAATTGTAAACTGGAATAAACCCTTCTCTCCCCTAAGTGGCTCTTTGTCAGGGTATTTTATTACAGCAACAGAAACAAAACTGGAACAGGGCCCCTGTCCTGCCATCTACACCTCCCCTTTGCTGGACCACACTCTGTCCAGTTTGCCTCCAAGCTCCCTTGTGCACTGGCCCTCAGCCAGAGAGACAAGAGCTGCTCTCAGCTTCCGTTCAGTCCTCTGATATGAGCATCTAAGGAGGAAGAAATCCCAGGTCCCAGGCCAGCTCAGCCCATCCTCTGTCTGTAAGCAGCAGCAGAGCTAACCCTTTAAGGGCCCGGGTCAGTCACGGCTGTTCAGATCTGCTAGAGGGAAATGTTTTGGTTGCATTCTTGGTCCTGGGGCTGTGTTGTTTCTGAAGCAAAGAATTCGTTGGTAGATGAGGCAGCCTCCTACGGCTAGCAGAAATGTCATCTCCCTAGAATCTCCCCAGATGAGTGGGGTGTGTGGTTCCCAGAGAACAGGGCTCTCCAGGCTGTGTAATTGGAAGAGGCAGGGAGAGATGCTCCTTTACAAAATATTCTATGTAGTAACATTCATTTTGTTAACCTGAACCTGTGTTACATGTATGTATGTTTGTATGTATGTATACAGGGTCTTGATATATCATCCATGTGCTCTTCATTTGGTGATCCTTCTACCTCAGCCTCTTGAGTGCTAGGATTACAGGTGTGTGTTAACATGCCTGCTTTGATTTTTTTTTTTTTTTTGAGAGGGGTCAGGTTCTTAACATATAGTCTAGGCTGGCTTTGAATTCATGGCAGTCCTCCTGCCTCAACCTCCTAAGTCCTGGACTTGTAGGCATGAGCCTCCATGCCCAGCTTTTATTTTTTTTTCCCCTTAACAATCAAGAAGCTTGCTTTAAGAATCAGGATCAGCTTTCTCTTTGTGAGGGAGACTGTGTCTCATTTTCTGTGTCTGGCTTGCAGTTGTAAAGTGCCCCTTGCTGAGGGTGAGAGAGATGGAGTAGCTCACTTGAGCCTCTCCTGTAGGGCGGTGGGGCCGTGGCAGCCAGGGGCAAGCCCTGGCTGCTCTCATCACCCCCAAAACATGGTGTGAAGGATGGAGGGCCAAGGACCCAAAGAACTTGCCCAGGTTTGTTGGTTGCCAGGCAGATTCTGAAGGGAGCCAGGCATTTTCTTGGTACATTCCACCCTTTGGACATGGATGGCTTCCAGCCCCAGGAATGGGATCGTGGTGGCCTTGGGAGCACCTGGCTCATGCTGCCGATTTCCCCCAGGGAGATAAACCCTTGTCTGGGCCATTGAGGCCTAGAGGTAGAGCTCTGATCCCACACTAATATAGTGTCTCAGGTAGGGAGTCTGGGGCCTCTGGGTACGTTTGTAACTAAGCTGTTTGCAATCTCCTTGATTTGTGATTAAACCACAAGTCCTTTAGCTTCCAGGCTTCTCAAGCTTCCAGGAGACCAAACTTCCCCTCAGGTTGTGTCCGTGGTGGAGATGAAATCCAGTCCTGACTGTTTAATGCTTCTATATTCTCTGGAGAAAAGACAGTGCAAAATCCCAGGGAGGCAAGCGTGCTGATAGCCTCCCAATGGAAGTTGATCTTTGCTGTCTGGATGCACCGGCTTTTAAATCTCACTTGGGACTTTGGCCTGGGGCCTGAGCCATAGTGCTCACTTTATGCAGTATCTTTAACCAGCAATAGGCCACGCCTCTCAAGGTGAGGAAGAATCTTGCATCACCAGCAAAGGGGCAGCTTCATGCCCAACTAGATGCCCTGTCTTGCCTGTCTCTTCTCTGCCATTTCTTTGAAAACTTCTCTGTGTCCGAAGCTTTGCTCTTCTAGTGAAAAATGAGCTGTGACAGCCCTGGAGGTAAGTGAGTTAGCTCCCTGGGCGGCTGGAAAAAACATATCTGTTACGTTCCATAAACAAGGGGGAAATGGATTAGTACAGCATTTAAGATGAGAAAGGGACACAGCTATTGCCTGGGCACACACTTTAAATAGATTCCAGATGTGAATTTGCCCAGCACTTTGTAATTATGTGTGAAGACGTCGGTGGGGCTCTTAGGGGCTCATGTACTCTCCCCACCCCCGTATCATTAGGTGACATCATTTTATTGCTTTGTATTTTTCAAAGCCCTTTCTTATCCATTACCCCTCTGATTCCTGTAAGGAGCTGTTTTTGTTATTTGCATCTGGTAGATGAAGAGTGGGTTGTACCCTGCTGTGCTGGGCTCTTTAGTCTGTCCTGTTCATGGGATGCTCAGGGCTCTGGGAGGAAAGGAGTCTCCACTGGTCCTCCTGGTCCCTAAAGTATATATGTGTGTGTGCTAGGATTACAGGGGCATGTCACTACGCCCAGTTCATGTGATGCTGAGGACTGAACCCCAGGCTTCATGCATGCTAGGAAAGCATTCTACCTACTGAGCTACATCTGCAGTCTTTGTTGTTTTTTTTGTTTTGTTTTTTATTATTTATTTATTTATTTATTTATTTATTTATTTGTCTTTTTGAGACAGGGTCTCCTTGTAGCGCCACCTGGCCTGGAACTCTCTTTGTAGACCAGGCTGGCCTTGAACTCACAGAGATCCACCTGCCTCTGCTTCCCGAGTGCTAGGATTAAAGGCGTGTGCCACCACGCCTGGCCCTTATTTCATGGTCTTTAAAAACATTTTATTTATTACTTTTATTTTATGTATATGTATATGTATTTTATGTGTATTGCCTTCATGTGTGCAAGTGCACCTGTGTTGTGCGATGCTCATGGAGGTGAGAAGAGGGCATTGGAGTTATGGATGGTGGATAGCCACCATGTGGGTGCTGGGAACTGAATCCAGGTTCTCTGTAAAACAGCCAGTGTTCTTAACTGCTGAGCCATCTCTCCAGCCCTCATGTTTTTTTTTTAAGACAGGGTCTCATGTTGCTCAGGCTGACATGGAACTCGCTGTATAGCCCTGGCTAGTTTTGAACCCCTGATCCTCTTGCTTCCACCTCCTGAATGCTGAGATTACAGGCATGTGCTACTGTGCCTGGATCCAAAAATATTTTTATAGCAAGTGTTGGGCACTCATGGCACAAGTGCTGGAGTGTGGCTTTCTGTCTGCAGCCTCAGCCCCATTTCTTTGGACCCCTGTGTGTGCCAGAGCGTCCATCAAGGATCTCAGAGCAGGCATGGAGAACCTTCTCCACTAAGTCTATAAGGAAATCATCTCCTTGATTCTCCCATGAAGGAAGAAGGTAATTGAATGCAAAGTCGTTACATCTCTGAAGTGCTTTGAATATTGTCCCATTATTTAATTATGATGAATTTTCAGGATGTAGCCAGGCCAGGAAATGTCTCAAACCATTGACTGGGTGAGCTCAGGGCAGGGCTGGGGGCCTGGGGTGGAGCCTTCTTCCTAGCTCACAGATACTCTCATATTGGAAAGGACTCAAGACGCTTGGCTTGGGTTTGAACCTGGTTCTTCCACTCATTAATTGGGCGAGCTTAGCCTCTGCCAGCCTTGGTCTTCTCATCTGTAAAGTGGGTGTAATGCTCTCGCCTCCTTGGCAGCACTGCTGTGCACCAGACAGGAAGGCTATGAGTGAACAGTAAGTGCCCACCCAGTACATGTTGATGATTGTGATAGCGGAAATGGAGGTTACCCTGCAGGAAGCTCTGCCTAGTGACAGTTAGGGTTTAGGTCAGCCTTTGTCTTCTAGGCTGTCCTTGATGCTAAGTGCACCTCTTCCTCATCCTAGGTGATTCCCTTCTTAGAACCCACAGACCCCTCTCTAGTACTGCCAAGCTTCTGCCCTCTTCCTTGTCATAAAACAAAACAAAAACGGGGCTGTAAAAGATCACTTATTCGAAGCTTTTTCTTGTCATTTTTGGGGGCTATATAATACTCTACCACATGACTTCATTGTGATCTTTTTTTCACCTTTATTGAAATGAGATTAAAGTCCACAAGATACTGATATAACCATACCATTAAGTTTTTTCCCCTTATTTGTATGTTATGTATGTGAGCGTTGTGCCTGTGCATGTATGTAGGCGCACCATGTGTGGAGGCCAGAAGAGGGCATCAGACACCCTGGAACTGGAGTTAAGCACAGTTGTTGACTACCGTGTGGGACCAAACCCTGGTCTTCTGAAAGAGTAGCTAGTACTCTTAAGCACTGAGCCATCTCTCCAGCCCCTAACCATGCCATTTTTTAAAAAAAATCTTTTTGAGACAGGGTCTCCCTGAAGCCCCAGCCCCAGCATAGTGGCCTGGAGCTCACTATGTAGACCAGGCTGGCCTTGAACTCACAGAGATCCTCCTGCCTCTGCCTCTGTGGTGGCCTGTGCCACCACACCTGGCTAACGATGCCGTTTTTAATGAGTGACTTTTTGGACACTTAAGCTGGTCTCATGCTTTTGCATCACTGCTTCTACCCCCACTGCTACCCACCCTTAAATTTAGGGAATAGATTTGCACAACTAGAAAGAGTAAAAGTTAATAAAGGGCTTATAAGGAAAAAGCACAGCCAGTCTAACTCCGTGCCCTGTGGGCCTGCTGTCCTTTCTAGAAGGGATCACTTTCGTTCGTTTCTTGAGAACTCTCCCACAGCATTTCTCAGTGGAGCTATTCTGCAATATCTGGCCTTGGAAGCCAGGGTTGGTCCATATTGCTTCACATTCTCTACGCCCGTGCAGGCCACATGTCCTTCTCTTAGTGTGTTAGGTTCCTGGTCTTCCTGGGCCAGCCCTCATTTCCCTCTTCTCTCTCTGGGTCGACACATGGCTGCTTTGTTCTGCTTTGTGGGGAATTTCCTCAACTCCTAACTCCATCAAAAGACTAGTAATAATCAGATCCATAGAGATTAAAGACACATGTGCAAACATCTCGGTGAGTTGTTCTGTATGAAACAGTGTATTTTAAAATGAAGTGGAGATCTTTTTTAAAGGTTAAAACCTCAATGTTATGTCTTATAGGGTTTATACTGAGTTCAATAATGTCTAACTATTAATTCAACTGTGAATCTAAAAATTTACAGCCTATTTTGAAAGAGATGCATCTTTGCTCTGGAAATTGTTATCGAGTATGTTAATGCTGTAATGAAACTCTTCTTCTAATCATGTGGTTATTAAATAAATAATAGAAAAAGTAAATGTTTCTTTGTGGCTATTTTCATAGTTTTTCAAGCTTTCTTGTTCTCCCCTTAATCTCCCTCTTTTTTAAAATCTTTTTGAGACAGGGTCTCCCTGAAGCCCCAGCCCCAGCATAGTGGCCTGGAGCTCACTATGTAGACCAGGCTGGCCTTGAACTCACAGAGATCCATCCTGGCCTTCTCTTGGGCTCATTCCATACATTCCAGTCTCTGGTAGGAGTGGCAGGTGTTTCTTTTTACATGCCTTCCGTCTGAGAGCCATCTTTTTCCTGTTTCATGGCTATGGTCCCCATCAGCAGTGCTGGAGCCTCACAATGAAACACCATTTCCAGTTGGTGGTAGGTGGTGCCGAGGATTCCTAATAGCCGCAGTGGGATGGATCCAGGGACCAGTTTTACAGACAACAAAAGGGAGACCTCGGGAGCTGACGTAGTGTGCCGCAGCATCCCGAGGGAGCTGACATGGTATGCCACAGCATCTCGAGGGTTGTCCTCAGCTCTCTGGGAGTCTAGGCCCCTGCTAAGCCATGATTTAATTCTCTCATGTTCCTTTGATGACTGGCAAGGTTGGTCATCTCCTCCGTCCCTTGATGCTTGGCGTTACTTATTTGCTCCCTTTTCCCAGGTGTGTGTGTGTGTGTGTGTGTGTGTGTGTGTGTGTGTGTGTGTCTGTGTCTGCGTCTGTGTGTGTATACACATGTGTACTCATGGACAAGCATGTGCCATGGAGCACATGTGGAGATCAGAGGATATCTTGAGGGACTTTGTTCTCTTCTACTGTGTGGATCCCAGGGATTGAACTCAGGTCTCAGGCTTGACAGCAGGTACTTTAACCCACTGAGCCCTGGCTCCAGCCCTGAATTACCATTTGCATCAGAGGCTTTTGAAATTAACCATTTAAGGTCTGAGTTTCACCCTCTACTTCTGCTCAGGGCTGAGCCTTCCACCGCTTTGCAACCTTATCTCCTGGTGTCCATCCCTTCTGCCCCCAGCACTGCAGGTTTCCTTCCCAGTTCAGGTCAGCGGCCACTGCCTTGGCCTCCTCTCCAGCCTGTCTGTCTGCAGTGTCTGCAGGCCCCTCTGTTCTAGGCGGCTGGCTGGCTGGCTGGCGGACAGCTCACCCGGCAGTTTCGGCACACACTGCGCTCCGGCCCATCTCACTTCCTCCTCATGCTGTTCTGCACCTGCTCTGCCCCAAGGCTTCTTTTCCCAGTCAAGGGCACCACAGGTTTTCAGGATGGGTATATGGGACTTCAAATCCCTAGGAACTCCACACGTAGATCCTGAGGCTTTGGCTCAACCCCTCGTCTTAGGTCGCTGGCTGCCATAATAGTGGAAATGGATGTAACCACGTGGACATGCCGTGGTGCCCGGCATGCCTGGGCTAGCTATTCTTCTGGGGGTTTACAAGGATGAGCCCATGTAGTCCTCCTTGGGCTAACCCTGGGAGATATCGCCACCTCAGGGCGGGAGGACAGGTCCAGTAATCACACCTGCTGGCTTTGAGTGTTGGCTCCTACCAACTCTGACCTGTATCAGGTCATACAGGTTGTTGCTTAACCTCCCTGAGCCTTAGTTTCCCCCATATGACATACGAGGTTCACAGTAGCACCTGACTCTCTTTTTGTTTGTTTGATTGTTTGGTTTGTGAGTTGGGCTCTTGCTGTATGTGTACCCTAGGTTGGCCTCAAACTCATGGGCCACCCTATTGTTTAAATTTGTTCTTTGATAATTTCATACATGTATATAATGCATTCTGATTGCTCTCACCCCATCCTCTCGTCTCTCTCTAACCCCCGTCATCGCTCCCCGCCCCCGCAAGGATGGGTAGGGCCCTGTGAGCCCCTCCCTGATCCATGGTTGACTGATGACAGGCCCAGTCTTATGTAGGCCCAGTGCAGGCAAGCTGCTGTGAGGTCATGGCTGCATTGACCGCCCTTCTCCCTGTCTTCCGCCTCTTCCGTTCTTTCTTCTCCCTCCTGGTGATGGTTGTTCCCTAGAGGGGTGGTGTAAGTGCCCTATTTATGGCTGAGCTCTCAAGTTTGCTTACTCCCAGTACCCTGAGCAACCAAGTTAGCACTCACTGCTGTTCACTGCAGAGATGATTCTCTGGTTAAGGCTGAGATTAGCTTTTGTCTCTAGGCATAGATACTTGCAAGGCAGTTCAGACTCCATGTCAGTTAAACTAAATAGTAGTAGTTAAGTTTCCCCTGAGGGCCTGTGGCGTCCCAGCCTTGGGCTTTTTTTTTTTTTTTTCAACTAAGTTTATAATACCAAGCATGTATTCCCTCTTATGGAGCAGGCCTCAAATCCAATCCAAGAGTGGTTGATTATTCCCATGACACCTGTGCAACTATTGCAGCAGGGAGCACCTCCTGCCTGGCAGGTTGGCAGTGTAGTTCAAAGGGTTCACAGCTGGGTAAGACTGTTCATACCTGTTCTTCCCCAGCAGCCCACACAGCACTTTCCAGCACAAGAAGGTAATAACTCTTTTTTATATTTTATTTATTTTCATTATTTTATGTGCATGAGCATATTGCCTCCACGTATATGAGTGCACCCATGTTGTGCAATGTCTATGGAGGTCAGAAGAAGGTGTCAGATCCCTTGGAACTGGAGTTATGGACGGTTGTTAGCTACCATGTGGGTGGTGGGAATTGACCCAGGTCCTCTGCAAGAGCAGCCAGTGCTCTTAACCACTGTTATGAGCCGTCTCTCCAGCCCCATAACTACTTCTTAATATCAAGAAGATTAAGAAAGTTTCTCTTAACATAAATGGTAGGATTGCTGTCTATTCCATTGTATTTGTGAATGTTACTGTTATTTTAGCTGTTATAGGCCCAGAGAGGTTAATCTCATACTTAACATTTCCCAGCCAGTACATGATGGCATTTATTTGGACTTAAATCCAAGTAATCTTGACTCCAGAGTTAATGACTTCTAATATTCTATCACCGTTTTTTTTTTTTTTTTTTTTTTTTTTTTTTTGTGTGTGTGTGTGTGTGTGTGTGTGTGTGTGTGTGTGTGTGTGTGTGTTTTTGGTC
>NW_008336853.1:3672727-3683916 GCF_000622305.1 Nannospalax galili
GTCTCCCTGTAGCCCCAGCTGTCCTGGAACTCACTATGTAGACCAGGCTGGACTTGAACTCAGAGATCCGCCTGCCTCTGGCTCCCAAGTGCTGGGATTAAAGGTGCGTGCCACCACTCCCAGCTCTTTTTGTTTGTTTGTTTTTAATGAGACAAAGTCTCAGGTAACCAAGGGTGACCATCCATCTGTCTCTACCTCTTGAGTGCTGGGACTGTAAATAATGTATACTGTCACTTCTGGTTTATACAGTACTGGGGAATCAAACCCAGGGCTTCATGCATGCTAGACAAGCGTTCTACTGACTGGACTACATCTGCAGTCTTCTATTACCTTTCAGAAAAAGAACAACAGGGAAAAAAGATGGTAACTGTTCTGCACCTGTAACTGTACCCAAGAATTACTGTGTTAGACAAAGCACAGGACATCTAGTAAAACTGAATTTCAGACAGACAACGAACACTCTTTTTAGTGTATGTTCCAGATACTGTATGAGGTATACAAAGAAACACGCAGTTGTTCATGTGACATTCAGTTGAACCGGACTTCTTGTAATTTGTTTCCTAACTCAGCCACTCCTTGCCTTTACACGCCTTTCCATTCTGTCCAGTTCCCTCTTAAGATCCTGCCGTATTGCTCTGTACCTCTGGCCCTTCATCTCCCAGAAATCACTCCATGGTCCTGATGGATTCCCTCACGTTCCTCGGGAGGGGTGGACAGGAAACACTTTGACAGCCCATGGATATTACTTTTGTGTAATCCTGACCATAGTACCTGACAGATACAACGTAAGGTCATGAAGGGTTGATTTTGACTCATGGTTTTGTAGCCAGAATGCTGGAGCTCCTGGCTGTCAACTGCAGGTGCCAGTGAGTAGAGACAGGAATCGAATTTTAATACTGTGCTTGATTCAGAGAGCCAGCAATTGGAGAAGATCGTGGGTTAACATCCTAAGAGTCTGCGTAACGTCTCATCCCCATCAGACAGATGATCCAGGGGGAAGGTAGGGAATGGAGGCCGGCAGTCACTCCAGAGCTCAGTGCTGCCCCTCTGGTAGGTGGCCAGCGTGTTTCTGGGACTTGCAATGTCTGTCCTTCTCTTGTTATCGTACCTTGTGCCCTTCCATCACTTTCCAGATGTCTGATCTCAAACAGAGTCTAATTAATGTCTTTTAGAAATAACCTTGTATTCTTTCTGAAAAAAAAGATTTATTTTTTCAATTACATTTACCTATGTGTTTGTATGTGTGGATACATGCACTTGAGTGCAGGTGCACAAGGAGTCCAGAAGAGGGTGCCCCCTATAACTCCCCTGGAGCTGGAGTTATAGGCAGTTGTGAGCCACCCAACATGGGTGCTGGCAACCGAACTTGATTTCATATTATTTTGTGACCTGCTTTTAACCAGGGCTTCTGTGTTAACCTCTCTTAACTGCTGAGCCATCTCTCCAGCCTTCAGTCTTGCAGTATTCAGGGTCTTCTGGGATGGGATGGGATTAACTCAGCACAAACCAATAACAGTATATATGTGCTAAACTATTAGTAACATGTGCTGATTCTATTTTACAACATAGCATACAAATGTGTCTTATAACACAGACTATGAAAGTGTTTCTCTCTATCTTTCCCATCCCCTTCTAGTTTCAGAGGGCTTCATTCCCTCATGGTGGGGAATACATGATGGCACAGCTGAGTTCATGGTGGTGGGAGCATATGACAGAGGCTGTTCATATCACGGTAGGCCTGAAGACACAGTGTGGAACAGGAAGTGGACAGGAATAACATTTACCCAAGGACCCACTCCCAGTGAGTTGTGTCTTCTATCTAAGCTCTGTCAAGTTTCCAGAACCTTCCAAAATAGCACCATCAGCTGAAGACCAAGCTGTTTAAAACACAAGCCTGTGGGGTACATTTCATACTCAAACCATAACACTGTGTTTTCAGTAGAGAGATGGCTGAATGTTTAAGAGCACTGGCTGCTCTCGCAGAGGACCTGGGTTTGATTCCCAGTGCCAAGATGTTGGCTAACAGCCGTCTGTAACTCCAGTTCCAGGGGATCAGGCATCTTCTTCTGGCCTCCTTGGGTATTGTACACATGGGGTGCACTTGCATACATGCAGGCAAAACACTCATACACATAAAAAGAAATGAATAAACTGCTGTGTTTCCACGAATGGTGGAAGGAAATGTCAGCTCTTCTGGAGCGGGAGGAGGTAACTTGCCTTCTTGACCGTGAAGATCCTGCCCCTGAGCCTCACTTTTGGTTAGAGTTGAGACACAAGGCCACTCTTGAGGGAGTTGCACACCGCAGGAGAAAGTGCGTCCCTAGATAGCTGAGATTTCTCCCAGTGGAGCCAGGCAGCTCACTCTGCTTCCCTCCTTCCAGTGTGGACAGGGGCTGTCTCCTTGGCGGCCAGATCGAGGACAGATTGACTCAGCTTGAGCAAGTGGTGGTGTTGGGATGGGGAAGCCTGGCCAGCTGGTGCAATTGTCCATCAACAGGCCCCTGGTGAGAGGTGCTGATGGATTGGTGGCTGGGTGCCATGCGGGAGCTATGGGGGCAATGTGTTCACACCCTCTTGTTGGGCAGCTGGTGAAGAGGTTTGGTAAGCATGCTTTCCCCTCTACCATCACTCTAATCTTTTCCTTTTGTCTTCATGGATTTAATAACTTTGGCAAGCTTGATGATTCTGGGAGTCTTCGGTCATTTAGCTCTTGTGGGTCCACCGTGAGAACCGGAGTAATTAGTATACTTGCTGTTCTATTAATGCCAGTCATGGAGGAGGAGCATTGAAATCAAACCCGAAGACTGAGCACTGGGGTGGTGGAGATGGCTCAGTTGCATGAGAATTGAGTTCAGATCCCCAGCACCCATATAAAAATCTGGACAGGTGCCTGTGATCCAGTGCTGGGGAGGCAGAGATGGAAGGGTCCCTGGGGCTCACTGCCCAGCCAGCCGAGCAGAATCACTGACTCTCGGGTTCAGAGACATGCCCATCTCAATAAAGAAGGTGGTGGACAGTGGAGGAAGACACCTGGTGTCGACTGGTCTCTGTACACATGCTTATACACACACACACACACACACACACACACACACACACACACAATTAAAAAATGAGAGGCAGCTAAGTATTATTTGACTTGGAGCATAGTAGTCTTCCTGATTCCCTTGCCCATGGGTACTGCAGTTCGTGTGGGCATCTCCCTACAGAGGAGCTACTTGTAAATGTTTGATGAGTTGCACTTGGGCTTAAATTCAGAGCAGGACCAGGCTTGGGGCTAACTCTTGCTCTCAACTCTGCGTTAGTGTCATAGTAGGGGTCAGAAATACATCTTGGTCAGTGCATTTGAAGCCCAGACACGTGATTGCTTTTGCTTTAAGAACCATATGGCCTAGGACTTCATCAATGAGGGCTCATAGTGGCTGAGACTGGATGCTCGGAGGTCCTTTTGGGTGTGATTGCTAAGCTTGTCTAGTCCTGCTGGTACTCAGGGATTGAGGAGAGCTTGGCTCTCAGCTCTGAGCCTGGGCCTTGTTAAGCACTTAGGGATTACACTGGGTGACTCGAGCATGTTGAACTGGGACCGTTTAAGCTGGATGGATGCCAAGCATGAGATCCATCTTCAGCAAAGTTGGCTTATGAGAATCTGGGATGCATGCATCCGTCCAAAGACTTAAAAAATGGATGGGAGACCTTACATACAAAATGCCCAGATCTTAAAAGTTGCCTGTCCAAGGAGGTTGGTTTTAATATTTTTAAACAAAAATATTAATTGCTGCTCTATTTGTAGTTACCGTCCATTGAAATTAATTCAAAGCTCTGAGAACAAATAACATGCATCATGGAAGGATCTCTTTTGATGATGAATGGAGAAAAATATAAAGAAAGTAAACGTGGGCTTAAGAGATGGCTCAGTGGTTAAGAGTACTTGCTGCTCTGCTGGAGGACCTGGGTTTGGTTCCCAGTATCCATATGGTTGCTCAGAACTGCTGTAACTCTGGTTCTAGGGAATCTGATGCCCTCTGGCTCCATGGGCATCTTCAGGCATGTGATGCACATAAACCTACACAATAACATATAATTCTACAAATAGCAAACAAATATAGAGTAAATTACTGGCCAGGCAGATGAGATGCCAGACAGAAGACAGGTTGATAATAAAGGGATCCCAGTAGCACTGGGTGTGACCGACATGGCAGGACCAAAATTGCAAGGGTCTCAGATTTAAACATATATTACATTTTATTCTTTAAATATATGTAGATTTAGCAAAGCATGCATAAATTACAGCCTAGTTCTCCCTGTTCAGTGGGAGGGGAAGTCCTACTTCCATTCAGAAGCAAAGGCCACCAAGCATTGGAGGCTGTGCTGGGCTCAGTGGGCAAAGCACTTGCCAAGCAAGCATGAAGATGCTAGTTCAAATCCCCAGAGCCATGTGGCGCTTTGCATGGTAGCACACGCCTATAATCCCAGTGCTTTTATGGTGACATGGGAAGTGAAGACAGGAGCATCCTGAGAAGAATGTGGGCCAGCTAGCCTGTCACACACAGCGATGAACAGCAAAAAGACCCTGTCTCTAACGAGGTGGAAGGTGAAGATTGACACCTGAGGTTGTCCTCTGACCCCCCACATGTGGACTGTTTCATGTATATGTTCTTACATACATGAACGTTTGTGCCCACGCACACACACACACACACACACAGCATCAAGGACTGTTTCTGTGGGAGTCACAGAGTTATCGTTCTGGCCTAGAACTTTCTATCCTAGCTCCATTTTCCTTTCTCTGCGGTAATAGATGTGAAGTGAAACTCAGCAGGCGACAGGAATGCAAAAAACAAAACAAAACAAAACAAAACACAGTTATCGTTCTGGCCTAGAACTTTCTATCCTAGCTCCATTTTCCTTTCTCTGCGGTAATAGATGTGAAGTGAAACTCAGCAGGCGACAGGAATGCAAAAAACAAAACAAAACAAAACAAAACACAGGTTCTCAATGCATGACCGTGGCACTGAGAGAGACTTGAGTGCAGAGGCCCCGAGTATGTATGACCCTCATTCCCCAGAGCTGTGCTGACAGGAATACAGTGTTTGTGCAGGCGTCTTTATCTGGACTGCAGTCACTCCCCACTAGCTATTATTCGTGTATAGAGTTTTGGCACCAACTATAATTATGTCAGATGATGACTTGAGTTTTCCTGCCAGGGAAATAGACAGAGTCCAGAGCTGTGTTGTTCATTGAGCATGTTGGGCTCACCTTACTCAGCTTACCAGCAGATAGGGATGCGTGGCCTCGGCCATGGGGCTGGTGATGACACACCTCAGGCAAGAACCTTGGGCAGGTTAGAAAGTGCAATCCAGCTCCAGAAGTTCCCCAGACACTTGCCATTTCCCAGACACTTGCCACTGTTAGGGAACTGCTCTAGTGTGACACTGTGTTTTGACAACTGGGTCCACACGTGTGACTATCACTTAAACGAGACAGAGACATTTCTGTCATCTCAGGGAGAGCTCTTGTTCCCTGAGTGGCTGAGTTCGCCTCCTGGCCAGACACTGAAGACTTCTGGGAAGCTAGCGTTGTTCGTCCTTGTGCTTACGTGACATCATGTGTGTGTTGTGTGTGTACACTCACACCATGCACATGGTATTTGTCTTCTTTGGCTCACCGTAGCAGTTCTGAGATGCATCCAGTGTTGCTGTCTGTTTGGTAGTTTGCTCCTTTTTATTTTTAAAATTTTATTATATTGAGTTACATAAGGCCTTTTTCATTTTGAGCATATTCTCCCTCCTATTTATTTGTTTATTGATTTATTTAATCAACTTATTTACTTATTTTAAGACAGGGTCTCATGTAGTGCAGGCTGACCTTGAACTCTGTGTAGCCCAGGATGACCTCGAACTCTTGATCCTTGCTTCCACTTCCCAGCTGCTGGGATTACAGGCATGTACCACTGCACTAATTCTTTTATTTTTATATTAGCTCATTACGTAGACCAGGCTGGCCTCAAACTCATGATCTCCCTGACTCAGTTTCCCAGTGCAGTGTTTACAGGTCATGTTGCTATGCCCGGATCTCCTGCTTTTCTTAGTAAGGAGCATCTTGTTTTATGAATGTGCTGCAGTATGTTTTCCATTCTGCTGTTGAGAGATGTTTGGGCTGTTTGCTGTTACCCTGGATCAGGCTGCTGTGAACACTCTTGTGTAAGGCTTTGTGTGACCACATGCTTTTATGTCTCCTGAGCAACTCTTGAGGAGAGGAATTGCTGAGTTATATGGTAGCGGTGTGCGTGTGCGTGTGTGTGTGTGTGTGTGTGTGTATGTGTGTGTGTGTGTGTGTGTGTGTGTGTGTGTGTGAGAGAGAGAGAGAGAGAGAGAGAGAGAGAGAGAGAGAGAGGAAAGATTTTTATTAAGCATAAGTTCTCTTCTATAATTTGGGGTATGTGAGTCGAGCTCCTGCCCGTCTCTGGCACTGGGTGGGTGTAGCTGACAAATGTTAGGTCATTCAAGCAGGTCCGTGACAATTAATAACTGTAATTGCAGCTGAATTTAATTGATCATAATTTTGAGCTGTTAGGTTTAATTTTGTAAAATTACATGAAGCCGATAGATTCCAAGGGTTTGTTAATCACATTGCATGAGGCAGATGAAGCCTCCTTCTGAACTTGATTCACACTTGAGCCATGACTAATCATTCACCTGCTGGGTTGGAAAGCTGACTCGATGCAGAGCTCATGTGTCCACGCAGCATGGGTTTCTGATCACATGACTCAAGATTGGCGGGCCATGGGGACCTCACTCTGGAGGGTCATATGTATATTCCTTCCTTCTTTCTGGCCTCTCTCCGTCTTCTCCACCTCACGTTTGGATCCTGTGTGTATCCCAGCAGCTGGTCCCTCATTTCCAGCCTGTCCTCTTATGGCCATCCTCTTTCCTGATGCCAATGCACCCTTCCAGGTGCCCCCTTTGTCTCCCCCTAGACCCCTCCTGGTGGCCTGATGCCAATCTGCTCAGTCCCACAGAGCTTCTTCGGCATCACCTGTGGGCCTGGGAATACTGGCCCAGGTCCCGTCTTGCAGAATTCCTTTCAGTACATTGTAGGGGCGCCAACACCTAACAGTGGAAAGTCCCAGTGATTCTGGTGTGCAGAGTTGGAAACAACCCCTCTCCCCATTGTCTGAAGGTCAAGTCATGCTACCTGGCTTTATTCTCTCCCACGCCACCTTTTTTATTGTTGTTGGATTTTTGACATAGGGTCTCAAACAGCAGTCTGGCCTGTAACTTGTGAACTAGCTAAGGGTGACCTGGGGTCTCTGATCCTCTTGTCTCTACTCTGGAATGTTGGGATTGTAGGTATGCCTACTATGTCTGGCCAGGCTTGGCCCTTCCCTTCCTCTCTCCCCCTCTCCCCCCTCCCCCTCCCTCCCTCCCTTTCTCTTTCTTTCTTTCTTTTCTGTTTTGAGACAGAGTCTTGCTCTGTACCTCTGGTTGACTTGGAGCTGTCGATGTAGACTAGACTGGTCTTGAACTCACAGACTCATAGAAATCTGCCTGCTTCTGCCTTCTGAATGTTGGAGTTAAAGGTGACCTGGCTCCTTAATCACACCCAACTGTACCTTTCTGTACCAGCACACACATTCTTCTTCTGTCAAGGAACTGGAGCTAAGGAACTGAAGTTAAGGGTGGTTGTTAGCCACCACGTGGGTGCTGGGAACCAAACCTGGGTCCTCTGCAACAGCAGCCTCTGCTCTCAACCTCTGAGAAAGCCACCTCTCCAGCCCCAAGGAGTCTCTTACTGTGCAGCATAGTCAGCTCCCGGTGAAGGCAGGTACAGATCTGTTTTGGGTCATTTCTCTTTTCTCTTTATCACCCCAGAGTCTCAAATAAAGTAAGCTACAGAACGATCGTTGCTTGAGTATTTGTTGATTAACTTGAAAATGTTTATATCTGATTTAGAGATAGAATTTAGAGACATCATTTGACTCTATACCTTGGGAATAATTATTGCCTTGATTTTTATGCATTGCAAGTTTGTGCCTATTAGGTATCCTGTAGCCTGTGCGTGCGTGTGTGCGCGTGTGTGCGCGCGCGTATGTGCGTGCGTGCGTGCGTGCGTGTGTGTGTGTGTGTGTGTGTGTGACGCGCGCGCACGCGCGCGTGTGTGTGTGTGTGTGTGTGTGTGTATAGAGCCCAGAGGTCAAGAGATCAACCTTGAATAGTGTTCCTCAGGAGCCATCCACCTTACTTTCTGAGACAGTCTCTCACTGGAACCTGGGGCTCACTCATGAGGCTATGCTGGTTGGCTAATGAGCTTTAGGGATTCACCTGACCCTGCCTACCCAAAGCTGGGATTTAAGTGCAGACCACCACACCTCACTTTTTATGTGTGTGTTGGAGATCAAACTCCTCTGATCCTCATGCTTCCTCACCAGGCACATTGCTAACTGACTGTCTCCCCAGACCTTCCAGGAGCCTTGAGGTTATAGCTCATGTTCATTTCCTGTATCACATGTTTACCGAGGCTCTAGGCATCAGGCTGTGAGCTGAGTGTGGTTATTTTGCCTTTGTTCCCATCTTGTGTAGACACCCATCTTAGAGGTGCAGATAATGATGCTGTGGTCCAGTGGGCAGTAATGAAGTGTGCACAGTGACTTCCTGTCCCCCTTTTTTCTTTGAGAAGGAGATTTTGTTTTGTGGTTCCAATTTTCTTTCAGTATTTAAACTGCCATTGCAGTAATAAAGGGAATGCTCAACAGCACCCATCATGCCAGATGTCCCTCCAGGAGCTCTTCAGAAATTCATTTCTATTTCCAGAGTTGAAATTGCTCAGAGATGAGTGCTCACACAGAAATGAAAAGGCTCACCCGTGGTGGGCTAGGGGCTCAGCTGGTTGTTGTTATTTTGTGCTGGTACCTCCAACACTAGAGGGAAATTAATAGCACTAGGAAGTATGGATCCCTGTGGCGTTGTATTTGAGAGCAAGGATCATATCATGAGTTTTGCTGGTTGTGAGAATTATAGAAGGGAAATGGGGCATTTGCTTCAGGGAACATGAGAAAGCATTTACAATAGCTGCTTCTTTTAGACATTTCCTGAGTGCCTTTTCAGCTCGATGTGTGTGCATGTGTGTGTGTGCATGTGCACGTGTGTGTGCATGTGTACATGTATGTGGAGGTCAGAGGATAACTTTGAGTGTCATTCCTCATGTGCCTTCCACCTTTTGTTAAGACAGGGTCTCTCATTGGTCTGACCAGTGAGTTTCCAGCCTATCTGTGTCCTCCCCCATTCACCTTTGCTGGAGATGTACAGTGTGTGCACCACTACACCAGCTTTTAAAAAGTGAGTTCTGGAGCTTCAACTCAGTCCATCATGCTTGGGAGGAAGAGCTGACTGACTGAGCCAACTCCTCAGCCCCTTTCCAGACTCCTGGTGTAAGGCTCTGATTAGGGAGCCTCAACATGCAATCCAGGGGACCGTAGGGCAGAAGACTGAAGACTGAGTCCTCACAGCCAGGATTTTTGTTTTGTTTCATTTTTCATGTTTTTTTTTTTAAATTTTTACAAAAACTTTATTGAGAATTTCATACATGCATATAAGGTGTTTTGATCAAATTCATGCCCACTCCTTCCCCTCCAACATTCCCCACCTCTGAAGAGGTAACCCTAAATCTTTTAAGGATTAGATACAAGCTCCTAAATACTTTTGACATTTTTGGCCTTTGGAACAGAGTATGTTGCTAACAGGCCTAAGGACATTTTGACTTTTAGCCAAGAAACTAGGGTTACCCAAATTGCCAATAGGGAATAGGGACGCCAACTGCTCTGGTTCCATGCTGAACAGGGACTCAGGGTGAGACAATTGGAGTACCCCTTCAGTGGGTCTATCTAAAAGACTCCCAAATTGCAGCCAGGATATTTTGTCCCACCAGATTTCTGCTGTGAAATCAGGATGAGGATGTGGGAGGATGCTTGGGGTCCCCCATCCACATACAGGTGATTACCTTTCTTCCTCTTTCTATCATGATTCCCTCCCCTGTGGCTCGGCCATGGTTGGAGGGGGGGATTGTCCCTGAATGTCAGGAAGGTTTTCTTGGATGTAGAGTATAGGAGGCATCTGAGGGTCTATTTGTTAGTCTTCCTCTAGTCTTTGTGGTCACATCTTCACTATCGTTTCAAAGGCTCTGGGAACTGTGGGGTGATCCACATGATCCATTATCATGTGGATGTCAGAGGATAACTTTGTGGAGTCGGTTCTCTTCTTCCACCACTACATGTGTTCTGGGGGTCAAACTCAGGCTTGTTTGGCAAATTCCTTTACCGGCTGAACTTTCTCGCTGGTCCCCAGCTCACTTTTGAGTTTCTTCTTCCAGAGCTGGTGTCAGCCTTCCCAGGGGTCTGTCAGCCCTTCTAGCTCCGGTGACATCTTCCTGTGCGCCCTTTCTCTGTCTCTCTTTGTGCCTGTGGGTCCTTCTTGTTCACGGACCTTCACTGGCTCAGTACTGTCATGTGCTGTCACTGCCGCAGGGAGGTGGGAATGAGAACTGAGCTGGAAGTTGTATAGCCTCACACTGTTGGGTTCCCAGTGGACCCCTTCATAGCCAGCACTGGAAAATTATTAGAAGGTGACTGTCCTCTGATTAGGTGTACTGAGTAGGTGACTGTGAAAATTATTTTTTGAATGTATATGTGTATGTGCTGTATGCTTGTGTGTGTGGTGTATGTGTGTGCAGATGTCTTGTATGTATGTGCATGTGTGGGGGCTGTGTATCTATGTGTGCACTTGAGTAGGCCAGAGGGAGAGGCTGGATGTCCTGCTCTATAATGCTCCACCCTATTTCCCTGAGACAGGGTCCCTCACTGAGCCTGGCTGAGGTGGGGCCAGAAAGCCCCAGTGAGCCTTCTCTCTGCCATCTCCTCCCCGACCCCCAGCACTAGTGTTAATGGGTGTGCTGCTACCTGGCTTTGCATAGGTGCTGGAATCTGAAGTCAGGTGCTCATGCTTGCTTAACAAGTGCTCTTTCCCACTGAGTCATCTTCCCAGCCCCAATTTTTAAAAGAATTTAAAGGGGCTGGAGAGATGGGTCTGACTGTTCTTGCAGAAGACCCGGGTTCGAATCCCAGCACCCACATGGCAGCTAACAACTGTCTGTAACTCCAGTTCCAGGGGATCTGACAGCCTCTTCTGTCCTCTGTG
>NW_008336853.1:3684167-3710936 GCF_000622305.1 Nannospalax galili
AGCACTGAGTGCTCTTGCAGAGGACCTGGGTTCAATTCTCAGCACCCACATGGCAGCTAACAACCATCCGTAACTCCATTCCAGGGAATTCAGTGCCACCTTCTGACCTCCATGGGCATTACACAGCATGGGTGCATTTACATACTATTCATACACATAAAATAAAAACAACAAATAAAATATTTAAAAACGTTTGTTTCATTTGCTTAAGTGAGATGAGTTAGTGAAGGTCTAGATTTGATTTTTGCTCTAATGACTGCAGCTGCTTCATGAATAATCCCTTTCCCTAACTTTGAAATGTCACAATCATTATTAATAAAATCAGTTTACTTGCTAAAACCAGCAAAAACAACACCAAAAACCAAAGGAATACCAAACACCCAAGGGAGGGTCCACAGCTTTCTGGGTGAAGACTGTGAGTCTGGAGGGCAGGCCTGCCTTTCACATTCCAACTTGGTCATTTCCAGCTGAGTGTCCTTGGTGAGTTCCTGGATCACTTTGACCTCTACACAGGAGGCTGTGGGATTCAAGATGGTGAAGCCTGTTGTCCGTGTGACTGTCACACACTGAAGTCCCAGACCTATGGCATTCCTGACCCCACAGAGTACAAGAGGGTGCACTTGGCCTCCAGTCTTTGCTGGGTCATCCACATTACTGGAATGACCTTTCTCAACCTTCCCTCCACCTTGGTAAACTAGTTTCTAGTAATAGTTTCTAGTAAGCTATTTATTTTGGAGACATTTTAGATTTTTCAGGAAATTTAAAAAAAAACACAGTTTCTGTGTGTTTTTTGTTTGTTCTAATTCCTCATGCAATCATATTAACACTGAGTTACTTTGCTGCTGCTGTGCTGAAATACTCTGACCAAAAGCCACTTAGAGGAGAAAAGGGTCCATTTTAGCTCACAATTCCAGAGTGGGACACAGTCCATCATGGTGGGGAAGGTGTGGTGGCAGGAGCTGGAGGCCGGCTGGTGGGAAGCAGAGTGATTGCATTTCACCCACAAGCAGAAAGAGGGCCGGAAGTGAGGGCAGATTATAAAACCTCACAGCCCACCCCCAGTGATGTATTTCCTTCAACAAGGCTCCACATCCTAAAGGTCCCATGACCTCCCCACATGGCACCACTGACTGGGACCAAGTGTTCAGATGCATGAACCTATGGGGCACGTTTTTCATTCAAATCACAGCACATTGGAACTTGACAGCCACAGAAGCTCCAGACTTTGGCTGTCACCTGCTCCTGTCATTCACGTCCCTCTTGTGCTCTGGGATCAGGGTGTGCATTGCATGGAGATTCTTCACTGTGGAGGAAGGCATGTCCTCCATCTAGAGACATGGCCAGAAGTCTGGTGTGTGCATGCTTAGTTTTGAGGTTCCAAGCTCTAACTGTGCTCCTGGGAGGAATGACACTGTGAGTTTCTTAATTGCTTGTTTACCTACCTACTTCTAAGGCACTCAGGTGCTTTAACGGATTTAAATGTGTGCGGTTCGATTCATCTTCCAGAGCAGGGTTTTAACGGGCTCATTTCCACTGTTTATTACTTGCCGAGTTTTTTCTAAGTTCTGGGCTTTTGAAGTAACTAACATTAGGGAACACCATAGGGTCGGTTATGTTTAATTACTCTTGAAATCAGTTCATCCTAGACTTTATTTTTTAATTTTTAAAATGGACACATAAGCATTATATATGTTTATGGGGTACAGCGTAGTACTTCCACAGATGTATACAGCAGGCGATGATCAAATCTGGGTAATTTTCATGTACGTCACCGTAAACATTCAGTCTTTGTTCTGAGACCATTCAAAATCCCTTTTTTTTTGTAGCCGTTTTGGAATGTATATAACATTTAAAAAATTTATTTTCTTATTTTTGGTGCTGTGTGTGTGTGTGCATGTGTGTATGTGCGTGTGTGCATCTGTGTACATGTGTGTATGTGTGTGCATACATATGCATTTGCATGCGTGCATATGTGAGTGCATGCTTGTGTGTGTGTGTATCTGTACATGCAAGTGCAGGTGTCCATGGAGGCTAGAGGATATCAAGTGTCCTGCTCTGTCACTCTGCCATACTCCCTTCAGACAGAGTCAGTGTTAGGCTGGCCGGCAGCAAAGCCCAGGCAGGCATCCTCCTTTCTGCCCCCCGCCCCCCCAGCACTGCATTCCACGCAGGCACATAGCCACTCCCAGCATTTTGTGCGGGTGCTGGGGATTTGAACTTGGGCCCTCATGCTTGCACAGCAAGCACTTTTACTGCACTACTTCCCCAGCCCATCTCTGGTGATATATGTGTTACATTCTTGTCAGCCATGTTCATCAGACACAGCTGAGTGTATGACGGAACATCAGAGCTTCTTTGCCCTAATTGTAGCTCTGTATCCACTGACTGATCCTCCTCATGGCCCTCTTCTCCCGTCTCTCTCCAGTCTCTGGTAACCACAGCTCTGTTTTCCACCTGTAGGAGAACAGCTTCTGTGGGTTTCATACATGTCTGAGAACTTGTCTTATTGGCTCCCTGTCTGGCTTAACATAATGTTAACATAATGTCCTCCAGTTCCATTGTTGTTGTTGCAAGTGATAAGATTCCATTCATTCCCTGTAAGGCTGTGTAGTCGTCCATCGTGTGTGTCTACTATGCGTTTTTTATCCATTCATCCATGGTAGACTCTTAGGTTGATGCCATGTCTTGGTTACTGTGAATAATTCTGTAATAAGCAGAAGTATGGCTAGCTCCTTGACATACTGATTTTATTTCCTTCAGGTATCTAATCTATCCAGCTGCATCCTGTGCAAATTATTATTATTATTATTTTTTTTTAGCTTTCTGAGTAACTCCAGTAACTCTACTGCTGGTTTTCTATACCAGCACACCAGCAGTGTGTGAGCTGTCTTTTTTTTTTTTTGCTGTGCCCTTACCAACCCCTGGTGTCTTTTAGTTTTGCTGCCAGCTATGCTAATTTCAACCCAAACTTATTCCAGGGTCCTTTGCCTGGTGAGAGGAGGTAGTAACTTAAACCTGGGCTTTACTCCGTAGTTTTCAGAATTTCATAAAAGACTCTGGGTCCAGGCACGGTTAAGGATGGCATTGACTTACTCAGGGATTGGGGCTGTCCGCCCTGCATGACGTCACTTTGCTCTGGGGTCTCGGAGAGCCACTTTGTCTCTTGGGGGGGGTCTCACTTATCCAATCTGTCAAGTGAAGTATTTGAACGAAGCTGTCTCCCTAAAGTTGCTTTCCACACTACCCAAATCTGAGATTGTATCAGTGAACCAATCAGTGGATTATCCACAATGCTTTGCAAAGTCCACATTGTCTTCACACCTATGAGAAACTTCCTGATTTTAAACAATTACTCAGCCAGCATTTGTCAGAAGAGCAAGGGCACACGAGTGTGAGCCTGTGCAATACTTAATTTGGAAGGTTAAAAAAAAATCACTTTGAAATGTAGGAATAGATGCAAAAGTGAGCGCTGAATCACTTCCTGCTCCTGTGTTCTGACTTTTCCACCCCCGCTCCCCGCTTCCTCAAGGATGACAGAGAACTTGTTCAGGCAACAAATACTAAACATGTCTCTGTCCAAGACTGTTCTGCTGGGTGGTGCCAGCAAACAGAGATGCTCAAAGCACAGGCCAGATCCTGGGATCTGGGGCACAGAACAAATCCAATGAGCTGGATAAGGGCCCACCCAGAGGGAGCTGTGCGGGCTTGAGAGACGGAGGTGCATGTTTAGTGAGAACAGCTTTGGGAAGCAGGAGAATCCAAAATAACACCTGCTTGCTAGCTCCTGGGTTGGCGTGGTGGCTCTGTTGTCCCCTGTGACTCTTGCCTGGTTCGGTGGCACCATTGCCAGTTCGCCAAACCGAGCAACAGAGAACTCATGTTTGTGGGGCCACTGGACCAGTGAGGGGAAGAGCCAAGGTCCAGACTCAGATCTGGTTCCCAGTTCTGCATTTTTCTATCATAAACATGGACTCTAGCCAAAGGAGGAAGATGTCTGGGAGAAAGGGGCCCTGAGGTGGGTCATGGCATTGCCACAGACAGTCATAGAGTCCCCTCAAGGGGGAGGGAGATGATGGTACAAGGTAGGTTCCTCAGAGCTGATCAGGCCAACTCTAACTTTTTTTCTTTTCTAAAGTTATGGTGATATTTGCATAACATGAAGTTGGCCACTCACTGGTATTCAGAACATTATCAGTGTGGAAGGACCCTATCTTCCACTCCCAAATATTCCCACCATACCCAAGGGAGATGCTGTTTACCTTATGCAGTGCTTCTCTCTCCCCATGTTCACCATCCCCCGGCAGCCACCACTCTGTTCTGTCTATGGATTTCTGTATTCTCGGTATTTCATAAATATGAAGTCAAGTCTCTAATTGGGCGTCATCTCTCCCCTTTAACTGTCTGCTCACTCCCTCACAAGGATCCTTGGCATGATGCTTGTCCCTCCCGTGTTCAAGATCCACTACCCCTTCAGTGTCCTTAATTCAGTCACACCTGCAGGAGTTCTTTTACCACCGAAGACCCATGGAGCAGTCACAAATTTTGACCTTTAGCACATGGTCATGTTGTTTACTACACATAGTCTCGAAATAACTTTTTTGAGGGCCCCACCTCCATTCAGAAACCCAGTGCCATGTACAGATTGCTTTTATGCCATTGGGACTGAGATGCAGAGGGATGGAGGGGAGTTGTGGCACATGTTAGCATCTGTTGAAAACGAGAGGCGTGCTGTGACTGAGGAAGTAGTTAAAGTAATGCTGACAAAGTTGCTGCATCTCCTCACCCCAAGGGAGCACTCAGACAGGGTTCTGAGGGTCAGACGAGTGGCTCTCCTGGCTCTTATGGCTTCGGAATTGTCGGATGTGAGACTGTGTGGAAGGATCTGAAACAGACAAGGAGACAGGTTACTGGTTGGGTCAGGTTTACAGAGAGGACAGCCCTTTGCTCTGTGTCGCTGTGCAGGCCCTCTTAGAGGTGAGCTCTCAAGGTGTGTCGCTGTGCAGGCCCTCTTAGAGGTGAGCTCTCAAGGGCTGTTGGATGCTAAAGCTTGCGAGGTGAGTTTTAGAACAGGGATGGATAGAGATGGGGAGCCCTTGGGCCCTTTTGTGGTCTTCCTGACTGCCTGGCTCATGGTGTTGAACTGGTCAGCCTCTGCATCCATCTGGTTGAGAGGACACATGTTCCTTCTTTTGTGTGTTTCAGAGGCAGGTGCAGATGTCCATGGTTGGCACTAAGACTTTTGCTGAGAGAAACCTGGTCCAGAGCAAGTGGTTCTGTGTGCATGACGGCTGGCGGGAGGGAGCTCACGGATCCGTGCATAGATTTGTTCTTTATTGCTGCTGTCGTGATGCCTGGTTCTGTCACTCCGAATGTTATTTTGGAAATGGGTGATGCAGGTGTTTTTTTAAGGCAAGGCATAATTAAGTAAATTTTAGAAATCCATTCAACATTTTATACGTCGGCAATGACTGTTAACGATGAGTGGTGGGTGGCCTCTAGCCACAAAGATGTCATGGCATGTATGAGGGTGATTGGTTAATTCAGTTAACAGTGGAGAACAGTTTGTCAAAGCGACCTGGCTGACATCTGAGGCCAGCCTCGTTTTCCTCTTCTCGTCATTTACTGTACCCTTGCTTGATCTGTTTCCTGGAGCTATTCAAATAAATACTTGAGCCTGTGGGGGACATTTCTCATTCAGACTATCCCAGAAACATGTTACCTTTATATTTGAGATTCTTTTCTTTTCTTTTTGATGTGTATGTGTGTGTTTGTGTGTGTGGATATTCACATGCATGCATGTACACGCACATGTAGAGGCCAGAGGTCACCTCTGGTGTCATTCCTCAGTTGCCACCCACCTTGTTTCTTGAGATGGGGTCTCTCACTGAATTTGGAGCTGGCCAGTTTGGCTAGGCTACCTGGCCAGCAACCCATATCTCTCTACTGCCTCGACTGCCAGGGATGCAAGTGTGTACTGCCATCCTCAGCTTTGGATTCCAGGGGACTGAACTCAGGTCTTCATGCTTGCCTGGCAAGCACTTCACCAACTGAGCCATGTCCCCACCTTGAGATTCTGTTTCTTTCCCTACAAATGGCAGCAGAAACCAACATCTGCCTCCTGGGATAAAACAAGATATCAAATACAAACTTTGGTCCCTGGAAATGGCTGGTGATCAATAAACATTAGCTCCTCTCTTCATTTTTAGAGGAAATTGAAGAAGCTAATCTGATGTTAACATACTGACATCTTCAAACATTTTGAAGGTTGTCACACAGCATACACGGGACGGTTCTTGTGTGTGTTGGGGGGGGAGCGAGAGCTGATAGGTGAACATGGAAGGGAGACAGATTTCAGTTCAACCTCAGGAAGAACTCAGTAACAATCAGAGCTGTGTTCTAATGCAGTGGACCTCATGAGGTAATGAGCAATTTGTCCCGGAAGTGTTTGATTAGAACAAGAGCTCGCAGTAGCGTTATTACTAACATCTGGGGCTGGGTGATTTTTGTTGTTGTTGTTGTTGGACTATGCTGTGCATTGTAGGATGTTTTATCACTAGATGCCTCTAGCAACCTCCTCCCCCACCCCCACCCAGTGACAACTGAAAGTGTCTCTTGACATTGTCCCATGGAGGGCAAAATCACCCCTGGATGAGCACTCCAGAGTCAGAGGCCAGATGACAGCAAACCAGACTCCGTTCTCACAGGTCAGCTCTGTCCTGCCCCAAATGAGGTCTGTTGATATTTATTTCTATGATTTTATTAGCATATATTATACACAATAGTGGGTTTCATCATGATACTTTGTGCATGCATATAATGCATTTTGATTATTGTCACCCGTTGCCTCTCTGTGCCCTTCTCATTCCCTTGAACCCCTTCCTCTTCCTGACTAGTCCCTTTGTCCTTTCATTTCCTGAGAATTCTAGTTTTTTCATGAGTATGTGCCCATTTGTATATGTACCACGTGTGCCTGTGGAGGCCAGCAGATTCCTCGGAACTGGGGTTATTGGTGGTTGCAATGTGCCCCATGTGAGGGCTGGGACCAAACTCAGACCCTCTGCTCTTACCACCGAGCCGTCTTTCCGGCCCCTTTTCATGTCTTTGTTGTTGCTGTCGACTCAGCCGGTTTCATTAGGGTTGCTGAAAGGAGCGTGGTGGACAACCTCCCAGGGGCTATACCTTTGCCAAATTGAGTTCTCGAAATGGGAATCCTGGGAGGAACCTTTGTTCTGGGGGTGGTCTTTTGGTTGGGATAGTACTACCACCTAGGATTAAAGGCCTGGGAAGTTGGAGGGCTTCTTTTAGGCCATAGAGAGTACCCCCCCCACCCCGGCCTTGGCATGTTGGTTTAATGGTGCATGCTCTCTGTGGTTTACAGGTCATGTTAGCTGCTTCCTACTGGTCTCTGCTGGCACCCGCGGTTGAGATGGCCACGTCCTCAGGGGGCTTCGGTGCCTTGGCCTTCCTCCCAGTGGCTGTGGGCTTCACTCTTGGAGCAGCTTTTGTGTACGTGGCTGACCTCCTGATGCCTCACCTGGTGAGTACTCAGTGTCTCTGGGGTGCTGGGCCAGGAGCATCCAGCTCTGGGCAGTAGATTCTTTCCTGTTCAGTGGTGGAGTCTAAACAGATGAGGCACTGGAAGAAGTGAGTGACCCCACCTTCCACAGAGAAAACACTCATTTGGTAATATGACCATTACCCCAGGTGATTAGTTCAGATTCGAATGTCAGATTTCATTAAATATATAAGTTGTGGCTGATGTGCTGTGTGCCACTGTCTGAACCTATATAAGCAGCCTTGCTGGGGATTTGAACCAGCAACCCCTGGGCAGTGATGATTGGGGATGAGTAAGCACGCTGTTCACCAGCCCACGCGGCCCCCGATACCCGGGGACACTCAGACGCACAATGGGGAGTCTAGTCAAGCAGGGACTCATTTATTGCAGGTCTTACAAAGCTTATAAAGGCACCTGGAAATCCCCCCTCCCCCCCTGAGGGTGTATCTTAAGGATGGTCATGTGCTGATCACACACTCCTCAGCAGTGCAGAAGTATTCTTCAGACTTTCAAAGCAAGCCAGGCCGCCCCCCAGTAACTTCCTTTGGAACCTATGCAAGGTGGGGCCTTTAGGTCCCCACACAGCCTGGGGGAAGGGAATGGCTACCGTTGTGATCCTGACCCTCGGTGAGCTGATCACATCAGGGAGATGACAATACAGAAGCCGACAATACAGAAGCCGTTTTATTAGTACACATCCATACTGACCAACAGGAGGTGAGGGCAGGGTACTGAGAGGTTGGAACTTGCCTCTGCCTTTTGCTTAGTCAGCTGTGTCTCAGCTCTGTTTCCTCCTTCCCATCTGAGGACTATAATATATGATAAATAAAGAAACAAAATTAAAAATGTTTTTGAAAATTAAAAAATGCATCAATGTTGTGGGTAGTACTGGATGGCTTCAGTTGTCAACTTGACACACCTGGGAGGAGGGAACCTCACCTGGGGAATTTCCTCTATAGGACTGACCTGTGGGCATGTCTGGGAGGCATTTTCTTGATTGTTGAGTGATGTGGCAGGGCTGCGGGGAGGGCCCAGCCCGCTGTGGGTGATGTCACCCCAGGGCAGGTGGTCCTGAGTTGTATTAGAAAGCAGGCTGAGTAGGGCCAGAGGAGCAAGCCAGTAAGCAGAATTCCTCCATAGTCTGTGCTTCAGGTCTGCCTCCAGGTTCTTCTCTTGAGTTCCTGCCCTGGCTTCTCTTAACTATGAACTGTATCTTGTAAGTGGAAATAAACCCTTTCCTCCGAAGATACTTTTGGTCAGTGTTTTATCACAGCAACAGAGAAGCAAAGTAGGATGGAGGGAACTACCAATTGTAGGTTTTTGTGTGGCAGTCAGACTGCTGGTTTGGTCTTGGGATGAGCACCACTTGTTCTGAGAGAAGCCTGTTGTGAACAGCAGCCTGAAGGATGTGATGGCCAAGCAGAGGGCCAAGGCCAGGTCATGTGATGGCAGCCACAGGCCATTGACTAACACAGTGAATGCTGTTGGCAGGGGACAGGGGTTGATGGCACTAACAGGATAGGGCAGGTTATGTCCTTTTACCACACGCTATACCCCAGGAAATCCTAGAGGGGGGGCAGAAGTACCCCTAAGTTGGTGCCTGGATTCCCTGCCCACCAAAAAGGGGAGACACATGGGACGAGAACATGGTTGAGGACTGTTTCTTCTGTTGGATCGTGGAGTGTTAGGAGCCATGAGATGTGTGCTCCAGGGTGAAGCATCCTCCTGGCTTTTATCTCTCCTCTCTTCCCTTCTCCTTTCCTCTTTTTTTAAAAAAAAAAATATATATATATATTTTGGTCTTTTTGAGACAGGTTCTCCCTGTAGCCCCAGCTGTCCGGGAACTCACTATGTAGACCTGGCCAGCCTTGAACTCACAGAGATCCGCCTGCCTCTGCCTCCCAAGTGCTGGGATTAAAGTCGTGGGCCACCACGCCCAGCTTTAAAAAATACTTTTAAATATTTTATTTATTATATTTTACATGTATGGGTGTTTTGCCTGCATGTATATAAATGTACCACTTGAGTGCCTGATGCCTGCACAGGCCAGAAGAGGGTGTTGGATTCCTGGAACTGGAGTTAAGGACGGCTGTTAGCTGCTTTGTGGGTGCTGGGAAATGAACTTAGGGGCTCTGGAAGAGCAGTAGGTGCTCTTAACCACTGAGCCATCTCACCAGCATCTCCTTTTCTCTTGTTGAGTTATGGTCTCTCTATGTTACACAGGTTGGTCTTGAACTCATGATCCTCCTGCCTCCCACTCCTGAATGCTGGAATTTCAGACTTGTGCTGGACCCCTGCCTCCTTTCTTGTCTTAAATTCCCAACCAAAGGAAGAGAAAGAGGGTCTCCCAGGCACTTGACTCCGGGGCTGTGGGGCTGATGTAAGGCTTATCGCTTGCAGGGCAGATGCACGTATCCTGGACCTGACAGTTGGATATGGTGGTTGGATGGACGGCTGTGATTGTATCCTAAGGAAATGCCATCTGTCATCTGTTTTCTTTCCACTGAAAGCCCGAGTGGCAGTGTGTTTCTGTCCCCAGTCATTTGCTTTCCTTGCTGTGAGATGTAGCTTCTCTGGTGGCTTCCAAAGGTGGTCACAGGGAGCAGGCTATGTATTCTGCTCCTGACTCACCTAGCTGTGTGTGAATGCTCTGTCGGAGGATTTCCTACTTGAACTAGCAGGAGGATCATGACACCAGTGACCTAGACTCCTAAATGGAGGATGTGTGTGGCTCTGCTCCATGGCTCCCTATAACCTGCATTTGGGTCTCATTCTGCCTGCTCACTGGGGACCACCCAGGCTCCTAAGTCAGCCTTTCCCAGTCATGATAGGCCCTTCTGACTGGGACCTGGGTAGGGATGGGAATGACAGAGGCATGAGGCTTGGTGTCAGATGTGTTTGACCAGCTGTCTGAACAGAGGGGCTTTCTCTGGGCAGTGTAAATAGTCATTGACCAATATGTATTGTGCAGCATACTTTTTTTTTCTTTTATTAACCTTTGGTTCATGTTTGTTCTAATATGTGCTTTGAATACAGAGGCACTGACGGGGTGAGCCTGGACAGCGGAGTAGAGGCAGAATGTTGCGGGTGGGGAAGGGAGAGGGCTGAGGAAGAGGCGTCATTACCATTATTGCGCAGACTTCACTAGCTGGCAGAAGCATCAGTAAACATCTGTTCTGGGACATTTGAGAAGAAATTAATTGTCGCTGTTAATGTGAGAAGGGGGACGTCTCATAGACAAGCTTTGTTTCTAATTGTTGCAGCCGCTGAATACAAATGTGGGCTGAGTGGTGCCCAGAGCAGCTTACCAACCTTCACACAGAGGCTGGCTGAAGGTTTCACTGTTGATTTGCTTCCCAGACCTGAAAAGGGTGGTAGCTTGGCTCTTCCCAGGTACTGTGTGGAGTGTGAATTGATGGAGTTTGATGAGGCATCCCTGAGGCTATCCAGCAAGGATTGAGAACCCACAGGGACCACTCCGAGGGGAGGGGGGGCACATTGTTTTTGGCACGTTTGCTGCCCCTGGATTCTTTGAGCTAGCTGCTTTTGACGATGTGGAAAGTTTCTGGGGAGGGGTTCGGCTTGAGATCTCTTTAGCTTCCAGTTCATCCAGTCTTAACCTCAGCTCATCGAAGCTGGTAGCCCCAGGTGCTGGAGGAGGAGGAAGCTGGAAAGCTCTGGCTGCTGCTCACATGGGGTGGAGAATCCCAGGGCTCCTTTCTGTTCCGTGGGCGCCACTTTGAATTTGATGGGGTGAAAGGAAATGCCGGTGGTGTAACTCCCATCATCCTTGTGCCCTCCGCTCTGCGGTCTCCCCGTCAGTTTGCTCCATGCTTTCGCATGTCTACATGTGTATGTCTAAGAATAGAAGTTTGTTTTGCATTTTCTGAAAAAAACAAACGGTAACACGTCTGTGTTGGTGCTGCCTGTTCTCCCGTCTTGGCATCTATCTTAGGGAGGCTGCATAAGAGGCTGGAAGGGGAAGGAGAGGTAGTGGGGGCCTATGGCTGTCTGGGGTGCTCTCCTGTGTGAGACAACTTGGCCTGTAATACTTCCTGGGCAGGCTGGGGGAGGGCAGGAGAGGTTAGCTCCCTCTTTAGTTTATCTGAGTCCCCAGTCATGTTCAGTGTCTGTCAGGTCTCACTGACTAGCAAAGTGGCTTTAGTAAGAACCCGACTGAAGCGGTAACGTGCACCCTTTTTCATAGGCGCCTGGTTTGTGCTGGTGATTTGGCGGGCTGGAGATGCTTCCAGGAACCACATATGATCAGTGTCTGACATGACAGATGCTGCAAGAGGCAGCTTTTGTCCACCAAGGGGGTGTTTGCATATATTTCTCTCCTTTATAGATTTTCCTCATAGTTAACATTCTTGATTCTATTTCACTAAAGAATGAGAGAGAAAAGAGAGCTGTACTGGGCGACCCATGAGTCTGTGGGATAAGGCTGGGTGAGCCTTGTTGTTAGATGAGCTCCGGAACAGCAGTGGAAGGGAGAACAGTCCTCTGCACCAGACTTAGCGTCTTGCTCCTTCTTCCCTCCTGTTGAGGTTTGAGAGAGGCAGTTCTGCTGCGCTGCATGCTCGAGGTACACCTTGGGCTGCTCTGTCGCTGACATTTGACTGTGCTGGATGGATGCTCTACAGCAGGCATCCTTCCTGCAGGGGACGTAGTTGTCTCTCCAGAAGAGTCTGGTGTGTGGGGATGGAAAGGTTGGGGTTTTACAGCCAGACCCCTTGATTGACCGTCTGAGCATATGTATCACATTTTTTCAGGTTGACATAGATGGGTGATTAGAACAAAGATACTTACTGTTTTCCTTCCTTGGAGGCTGCACTTCCAAATACCCAGTGTCAGCAAGGCCGGTTAGTGCTGAGGTCTCTGTCTGTGACTGGCAGATAGCCTCCTTCCCTCTAGGTCCCCACACGGTCTTCCTGTGTGTAGGTAACCCTGATGTTTCTAGGTGCCCATTATTTCCTCGTAGAAGGATACCAGTCCCATTGGTCCAAGGCCCCTCTAGTGGCACCACTTTAACTCAGCCACCCTTTTTAAAGCTCCCATTTCCACATATAGTCACATCGTAAGGTGTTGGGGTTATGGTTTCAACATACAAATCTGGAGGAGTATGATTCAGTTCCGACAGCGCCTTGGCACTTTCTCTTTATTCATTTAACCAGGTAATTAGATTTGTGGTTTGTATCCATGCGGAGGCCAGAGTCACATGCCCCATCGTTTTGTTTGGGTTTGGCCTCCATCTCACTGAGATCCGCCTGCCTCTGCCCCTGGGTGCTGGGGTTAAAGACGTGTACCTTCTTTTTTCTGGTCTGTTTGAGACAGGGTCTCCCTGTAGCCCCAGCTGTCCTGGAACTCACTATGTAGACCAGGCTGGCCTTGAGCTCGCAGAGATCCGCCTGCCTCTGCCTCCTGAGTGCTGGGATTAAAGGCGAGCACCACCACGCCCAGCTCTTTTTTTTTAATTTTTTAATTTTGGTCTTTTTGAGACAGCAGGGTCTCCTTAAAAAACTATTTTTTATTTTATGTGTATGAGTGTTTTACCTGCATGCATGCAAGTACATCCATGCATGCAGTGCCTGCGGAGGCCAGAAGAGGGCGTTGGATCCCTGGAACTGGAGTTACAAGTGGTTGTTAGCCACCATGTGGTTGCTGGGAACTGCAAGAGTGCTGTTAACTGCTGAGCCGTCTCTCCAGTCTCCTATCTTGTTTTTTTTTTTGGAGACAAGCTCTCTAACTGGGACCTGGGGCTCCCTGGTTCATCTAATCTGGTCAGTTCTAGGAGTCTGAGCAGAGCAGCACTTTAGTGACCAAGCATCTCCCCAGTCACTTTGCAGTTTTATAGAGGGTTAAGCTAGAAAGATGACTGGGGTAGAGGAAGCTCATCCTGTGGATGTTGTCAGAGGCCACAGGGCAGGCACAGTGCATTCTCCACCACAGCCCACTATGGGCAGCACTTCCCCAGCACTTGCTGGTGGGCTGCATGGCTATGCCTGAGGGACATGGTGTGCTGAGGAATCTCTGGCTGTGATCAACACTGTTTCTGGGTGGAGAGCCTGCAAGAGTGAGGCAGTGGAGGTCCTGGCAGGTAGGCATCCAGAAAGGTTTCCTGTTCACAGCGTCACTGAGCAGAGTTCTGAGTCTCCTGAAGTAGTTAGGTTGCTTTGCTGCACCAGGGACCCTTGGTACCACGGAGCCACAGGCTCTTCACAGGGAGCAGCGTGGAGGGTGCTGGCATACCTGCCCTCCTGGGCACCGTGTACATGGCAGGGCTCTGGTAGAGGCAGTTTCTCTTGCTCTTGAAGCCATCCACAACCACCCTTGGCTCTAGGAGTGTAGTCAGGTGTAGATGGGAGCCTGTTGGCATGCAAAGGGGATTGGGGCAACTTCCTGATGTAGCGTACTCTGACTCTTAGAGGAAACAGTGCCTTAGGCTGGAGATGTCCCCCATTGGTGGAGCCCTTGTCTAGAAGGCATGAGACCCTGGTTCACTGCTAAGTGCCACAAAACAACAACGACAAGCAAACAAAATCCTCAGCAGCTTAACCGTCCTGTGGACATGCGTGAGTGCTTTTGTAGGTGGTGGGAACGCCCGCCATGAATTCTTTCTTCATGTGTTCTGTTTTCTTGGTCAGGAGGTGTAGGCTGCTTGGTGTATTTGTGTGCCTGTGCATTAGCTGTTTCTATAGTGAGGTGGCAGGAAGGCAGTCTGTAGCTCTGCAGGCAGAGGACCAGAATGATCGAGACAGCCTGCTCTCCAGCTTTTGACAGAGGTTCAAAGATGCACCTGACAATGTTGTTTGTTCCTGGAGGACCCAAAGTGGGACTGGTTGAACATACACACACACACACACACACACACACACACACACACACACACAAATACACACACACACACACACACACACACACACACTTCTATTTCAGCACAGGCTGTCTTGCTGAGGGAGACTCTTCAGGCAACTGAGTGGTTCTTGACATCATAGAATGTCAGGGATTCCTAAATATGAACAAGGATGCTTGGAACCTTCCAGAACTTATAAGCATCCTCCATCTTTTCATACACTAGGCCATAAAGTCATGACTAGATACCTATCCTTTCTTGCCGTGTTGAGTCAGGAGTCATGTTTCTGAAAAATACTCAGGTACCACCATGGAATTGTAAAGGACTGGCAGACAATAGGGTTTGTAAGATGACTGTGGGGAGGTGGGGAAGGTGAAGGCACCGAAGGTTTACCTAAGCTGGTGGGATACTTTCTTCTCATGGGAGCTGGGGCAGGGTCTGGCTGGCCTGTAGCCTATAGCTCTTTTCCTAGCCAGGTCTCGGGCCCTCGGCAGAACTTTCCCAGTTAAGCCATGTTGCCCTATCAACTCCCAGACCGATTAGGCCAGGGAGTCAAAGTCCTAGGGGAACTGGGGAGAAAAAGCTTTAGAGTCCGTGAGGAAATGGACATTGACGTTTGGGGCTAGAGATACTGTGTGTCTAATTTGTGAGAAGAAGGGGGGTCCAAGTAAGGCCACCAGAACGAGTAAAAGATTGTTCTCTTCCACATGGAGCCTTGGGGATGCCTAAGATAGAAGTATCTGGAGCCGCACTTTGCTCAGTGGAATTTAATATGCAAGCCATAAAATCATTAAACAGGACTGCAGCAGTTGGCAACAGGCCTACAGGCCAGTGGATTCTCATTCCTTCCTGTTGAAGAACTGGAGGCTGAGCGTGTGTATCTGTTTGTCTTTCTTGTTAAGCACACAACGCTTTCCTTGTGCAGTGAGGGAGGGGCCTGGGGTGGAGTCGGGCTGATCTCTGGCAGCCACTCCGTCTCTGCAGCAGCGTCCTTCTTTGCTTATAGCTGTCTTCACACACACTTTCTCTCTCTCTAGTGGGACAGTGCTCACTGCATCCCCTCACCCAAGCCAGCTTCAACCAAGAAGCTGGACTTACTGCTCACTCTGAAAGCAGGGAAAGGCCCTTGTGTATGTTCAAACCTGTGCCAGTAGCAGAGCAGAAGCAGAGGACTCTCCAGGCTGGCACAGGTGGAGAGGGTTCTAGTTTTCTCTGAACATAAACCTGCAGGCTCTGATGAGCCTCCCTTAGGGCTGCAGATCTGTCACGGTGGGACATGCCTTAGATTCCTGAGCCAATGCACCTGTTCATTGTGGTAGCTGGGGTGACTTGCTTTCTATTTACTGTATGTTAGGGCTATGGATGTAGCTTAGTGGTGGAGTCCTTGCTTAGTGTGCACAGGGCCTTGGGTTTGATCTCCAACACTGTTCAAAGAATTATTGTATCTTGGCTGTAACAGAGACTTATTTTTGCTCACCTTGAGTCTATTCTGATTATGAGCCTTTTGAAAGATGGTCATCTCTTCTGTGATCCTCTGGCTTCATCAGCCTCTTGTGTAATGGGTGTTGCTGGCTAGTCATCACTTAGCAGGCTGAGCTCCCTGTCATTGCTAGAGGCACAGGGCTCACTGTTCTGCCCTCAGAGAAGTCTGTAAATTTGGGCGGTAGCAAAGTAGGTTTGGGGGGCTGAGACAGTAATATATTGACCCCAGATTCCTTGGCCACAAGATTTTTTTAAAAAAGATTAAAAAAATTTACTTTTATATGTTGGAGTGCTCTGCCTGCATGTGTGTGAGTGCACCGTGTGTGTGCAGTGCCTGTGGAGGGCAGAAGAGGGAGTTGGATCCCCTGAAACTGGAACTAAGGACAGGTGTCAGCCACCAGGTGGATGCTGGGAACCAAACCCGGATCCTCTGGGAGAACAGCAAGTGCCCTTAACTGCTGAGTCATCTCTCCAGCCCCAAGCCACAAGATTTTTAAATCAACAGATAAGGCATATGTTCCCAAGAATGGTCATGGAAAATAGCACACATTCATGTAGGTATGCACACATAGATATGTTTATCCTTACATATGTACAGTTCACAGTGCACATGCACACATATGTGCAAACCTTTTCACATGTGCACACATGAACGTGAGTGTGCACACACATCTTTTCAGGCTGGTGCCCATCCTCTCAGACCCATGGGCTCAGGATGGCAATGTCCACATGACGTAGAGGACTGACTCGGGACAGGCTGACAGCAGCAACCTCTGGTTGAAGCTTGAGTTCTGCCCTGGGACCCGGAAGTCCCAAGAAGCAGCCTGGACTTGGCCAGTGTGGACACAGGATAGGTGCAGCAGATGCTTTGGGCTGCAGGGACTGAGGCAGATTGGGAACAGCATGCTGGCCAGCGCTCCAGGAGACCGTCGGGGCTCTCCCTGTCACCACAGCAGAGTAGAGCAGAACAGGGCCGTGAGCTGGGGCAGACAGGCTCTCTGCTCAGTTCACGTCTCTCCCTTTAGCAACATGATGGGGCTGGGGCCAAGGCAGATGCCACCTATGTGTGTCCCTGTTGCCCTTTCACTTGTGATGCATAGCAAGATAGCAGTCAGGGAGCTTAAATGATACCCAGTACCATGGTGCTGGGGATTGATTACAGGTGAGGGCTGTCTTCCCGGCTTGCCCATGGTGGCCTTCCCATTGTGTCTGCATGTGGGGAGAGGCAGCCAGCGGCAGGGTGAGCTCCCCGGGGGCTTTTCTCATTAGTACACCAATCCTGTCATAAGGGCACCACACACATGACTTCATCTAGCCTAATTGCCTCCAGAGACCCCTGGTGACATTGGACACTGCCAGAGTTCCATCCACAAGTTTTTTTTTGCTGGGTGGGAACATGACGGTCCCACCCAGCAGTGTGATGGTTTGTCGCACTCTCTGTAAAGGACTTGAGGAATTCTTCCGTTTTCAGGGCATAAAAGCGCCCTCTGAAGTTCCCAAGCAGAACTCAGAGTGGACAGCTCTCTAGACAGCATGAGACCCAGAGCCTTCCCGTTTGTTCTCGAGAAATTAAGTTGATGATCTTCTTTGTCCTGAGGTGCCTTTGTTATGTTAGTAACACCTGGTCTAGTTTCCTTTTGTTAGTGTTTACATGGCCTGTCTTTTGCCATCTGACCCTTTTAACCTCTTCGTGTCTTTACAGTTAATAAACAACAGAATTGGAATTGTATATATATTCTCACACTTATTACTCCAGAAACTCAGTGTGACTGTGTGTGCGTGATGTATGGTATGTATGTGTTTGTGTGGATGTGTGCACAAGAATACCTGTGCATGCATGTGTGTGCATATGTGCATGGTGTATGTACCTGGCTATGTGATGTGTGCATACAGGTGTCCATGCATGTATGTGTCTGTATGTGAAGGACAGAGTTTTGATGTCAGGCACTTTTCTTTATTGCTCTCCACCTTATTTATTTATTTATTTATTTATTTATTTATTTATTTATTTATTATTTATTGACAGGGTCTCACTATGTAGCCCCAGATGGCCTGGAACTCCTTATGTAGACTAGGCTGGCCTTGATTTTACAGAGATCTGCCTGCCTCTGCCTCCCAGGTGCCGGGATTAAAGGCTTGTGCTACCACACTCAGCTTCTTACCTTACTTTTTGAGACATGGTCTCTCATTGAACCTGGAGCTCATCAGTTGGCTTTATGGACTGGCCACCGAGCCCCAGGGAGCCTCCTGTCTCTGCCGCCTCAGTGCTCTGGTTACAGGCATGCCCTGCTGTGCCCGGCCTTTTGCATGGTTGCTGGGGCTCTAGCTCATGCCCTCGTGCTTGTATGAGCAGCACTTTACCGAGTCATCTTCCAGCCCTGGGTTTTGCCTTTTTGAGACAGGGCCAGCTGTCCTGAACTCACTATGTAGACCAGGCTGGCCTTGAACTCAGAGATCGCCTACCTCTGCCTCCTGAGTGCTGGGATCAAAGGCGTGCGCCACCACGCCAGGCTGGTTTTGCCTTTTTATCTAGTCAGCTCTCTGGCTCTTAATGAGAATGTTTAGTTAGTTTGTATTTTGTGCAGTGACTGATATGACTGAACTTATGCCTGTCATCTTACTGTTTGCCCCATTTGGGTTTTTGCTGCTGCCGCTGCTCTTCCAGATGCCTTTCCTAGCATGTTGGGGAAAGCGTGTAGTACCCATTGCATTTTCTCTGCTGGATTTAAAAATATATCCCTTGGGGTTTGGGAGATGGCTCAGTGGGTAAGACCACTTGCTGTGCAGGCACCAGCATCTGGAAAGCTGACCATGGCCACACATATACACCTGTAACCCTGGGACTGTGGGGGGATGGAGACAGGAGGATGTCTGGGGCTTGTGGCTTATCTCAAGGGAGTAAGGGCTGAAAGTGATAGAGCAGGACACCCAACGTCTTCCTCCAGCCTCTGCGCACATGCGTGGGACCACACGCACATACATGTACCACACGCACATACATGCACACAAATATATATCTCCTGTGTTGTGTTTTTTATGACTGTCGTAGCGATTACTGTATTCTAGATTACCACAGCTGGCCTTGAGTTACCATTGTGCCATTTCCGATGTCGTCTTAGCGCCTTCTAGCCACGGGCTTCCGTTTTCCCCTCTTGTGTTCGTTACTTTATTTTGGAAACATTTTATTTCTTCTTGTTTCATAAACTATCCAACACATTAATTTTGCTCTAAACAGTCAATTACCTTTAAAGGACAATTTAAAATTGTACGTTTCCCCTTTTGCAGGGCTAACAGTCCCGCACGTCCTGTTGACTAATCCCTGGAACCACCTTTGCAGTGATTTTACTCATTTCTCCACTGAGACTGAAACAGAAAAGCTGGATGGACCTCATTTGCACTGTCCTGTTGTTTTCCTTCTTTTCTCTCCACCCTCGGACTCCGTTTGTTTTCAAACGGAGGTGGTTGAACTTGTAAGGTCAGTGTGTGTGGGGGTGCAGGGAGTGCGTGTGCATATGTACATATGTATGTATGTATGTACATGCATGTGGAGGCCAGAGGTTGACTTGGCATGTATTCCTCTGTTGTTCTCCACCTCGTTCCTTTGAGACAGGATCTCTCAACTGAACCTGGAGTTCACTGATTTGGCCCGACTGTCTGGCCAGCAAGTCCCAGGGATCGTCCTGCCTTGACCTCCACTAGGCTAGAATTACAGGCATGTGCGGCCATGCCTGACTTTTATATGTGAGTTTGTGTTAGGAATCAAACTCAAGGTCCTCATGTTTGCACGGCAGACATGTTACTGACTGAATTATCTCCCCAGCCCCAAGGTCAGCTTTAAGAAAAAGCTACATAAGTTTCTAAACAAAACTTCCTACTTTTCTTTTCCCTTTTTCCAGTATTGATGTCTGCGTCTAGCATCTTTGCTGTATTCTAGTCACACACTTTCTAAGACTTTAATTAGCAGGCACTCGAGTAGGGAGTTGGAGCCTCTTGATCCTGATGTTTAATGGAGTGTTGCCGTGGATGGCAGGAATCAGAGTAATTGGATGATGGCTGAGACACTGGGTGATTCACAAAATCAGCTAAAGGCTGACACTCTTGGGAAGGCCACTAGATTTAGCTTTGGTTCAAGGATTTTGAGGTATTGTCCCAGCTGCCTTGACTCTTCTCAGTTTCAAGGAGACTGCTTACATTTGGAAAATCACTTCTTTACAACAATGCAATTAAGTGCTCTTTGAGAGATTTTTGTATTCTGAAGCTTTTGTGTGTCTTAGAATGATGTGCTTTTAAAAATCATGGCTTCAGAAGCCCTTTCACCCTGAAAGTCTCACTTCAGGGAACTGGAGTGGAGCCAGAAGTCTGCATTTTTTTTTATCAAGTGTCCCAGAAGATTCTGATGTAGGAAATCCACAGACCTCGTTCTAAGAAATATTGTCTGATGGATATTTCACATCAGTTTTAACAACTGGACATTTTGTCGTGTCTGATGTTTTATTTTCCTTCCAGAAAGCATAGGGGTAGCACAGTCATTATCAACTCACAGTGGGGATGGAAACATGACCTAGAGGAGCTAAAAGCTTCCCTGGGCCTAAAACTGTCTTGGTAATGGAGCAAGGACAGAGCTCAATCTTCTCATAGGTTCTTCCCTTCGTGTGCTATGTATCCCTCATGGTGTTGGTTAATACTGATGATCAGCCAGGCATGGTGGTGCATGCATTTAGTCCCAGCACTCGCGAGGCAGAGGCAGGCGGATCTCTGTGAGTTCGAGGCCAGCCTGGTCTACATAGCGAGTTCCAGGACAGCTGGGGCTACAGGGAGACCCTGTCTCAAAAAGACCAAAAAAAAAAAAAAATACTGATGATATACTTGGCCAAACGTAGAGTCACCTAGGGGACAAATCTCTGGACATGCCTGTGAGGGAGTTTCTAGATTGGGTTATTTGAGGTGGGAAGATCCACCTTAACTGGGTGGCACCATTTCATGGGATGGAGTCCTGGACTGAAGAGGGAACCTCAGTTGAGGAATTTCCTCCATCACATTGACCTGTGGGCATGTCTATGGCGATTTTCTTGATTTCTGATTGATGTGGGCGGGCCCAGGCCTAGGCAGGTGGGCCTGGGCTGAGTAAGCCAGAAGAAGCAAGCCAGCAGGCAGTGTTCCTCCACAGTCTGTGCTTCAGTTACAGGCTCCTGCCTTGAGCTCCTGCTCTGGCTTCCCCCAGTGACGCATTGTGTTATGTAAGCTCCCCCAGGTTGAATTTGGTCAGTGTTTTATCACAACAGAAATTAAACTTGGACAGTAACTAGTGCATGTGGTATGAGGTGGGAAAACACCGTCTTTCATTCTCTCTCTCTCTCTCTCTCTCTCTCTCTCTCTCTCTCTGTAACCTCCTTCCTGATGCAGAGGTGCTATTCTGTGCAGCACTTTGCTAAGGATGAGTTATGGGAGAGAACACCTGAGTGAGAACACAGTGATCATCACAACACTCCAATCTACATAGTACTCCTGCCACTGAGAGGTGCTGTTCTTTGAGCTTGGGATCAGAGGGAACGTGGGGTTTCTGCATAGGTTGTGACACGGTCTGGTGATGTTTTTGTCTGTTAACTTGAGAGTGCATACAGGGTGGTTCAGAAGGGGAAGACACCCAAGGTCTAACTGGGCGATGAGTGTCGTGTTCCACCTTAAGCTATTTTCCACCTACTTGGGGCATTGAGAAAAAAGAGGAGAGCTCACTGAAGAGACTGTGGGAAGGGGAAGGCAGGGAAGAGATCAAATGGCTACAGCTACACACAAGAAAAACTGCAGCATGATTCCTAGTCTTCAACTTCAGTGGTTTTGAGTATGCTAGAACAGGATGAATACTCGCTATATGGAAGGGTTGACGGGCATGCGATTATAATTTGGGAAGCGTGGCTTCTGCAAGCACTGGACTGTCCACCAGGCCTGTTGTTGTATCTGTTGATGCCAATGGATCGAGGTGAGGAGGCTCGTAGGCGATGGAGGCATGTGAAACATGGACTCAAGGCAGCATGGAAACTGGAGAGGCTACTACACTGTGGGTGAGAGCCCTCCACAGCAGAGATTTGAAAAAGGAGTGCAGGAGACAGGAGATTGGCCTGGGCTGGCCGCGGGCTTGTGTCCAGACCAGAGGCAAAAGAAGTGTACAGCCAGAGGACCATATGAAGCCAAGACTGGGCAGAGCCATGGCCTCAAACACCAAGCCTTTGAGACTTGGTAAAGTGATGTGGGTTCTAAGGCTGCTCATCTGCCCACCCCAAGGGTCTCAGAATGTTAGCTACTTACACAGCTGACATGTAAAGGAATAGATGTGCTTGGTAATTGTGCTAGGAGAGGAAGAAAGGACTGAAATTTCCCTCTACACTGAAGGCTGGGCCTATTGTTTCTCCAGACAGGCCAGGCCCAGGTTGACTGGCCATCTCATCTTGAGCCGTAGGGGCTTTTGAGAGCACACACTGAGGCTTTGCCTCTGCAGGGCCCGAGGCTCTGGGAGGATGAGGTGGCCTGAACCAGGCTCTGCCGAACCCTGGGTGAGGGGTGAGGGGTGTGTTGCAGGCTGGTGTAGACGAAGTAAGCAAATGTGATGTTAGGGCACCAGGGCTGGCCCGTGTGACTTGTGTGCTTATGATGTCGGAGGAAGGCAAGGGGCAGTGCTGGAGAGGTTTGCGTCAAGGCCTCGGTCGAATTCTGGGCTGGTCTGATTAGGGGAGCAGTGGAGACAGAACCTGCTCCGTGCTGCCCTGAGGGAGGCGTCCATGAGGCCTCATCACCCACCAGGCCCTATGGATGCCCTCTATGAGGGGGACCAGAGAACTTCAGCCCAGGGCCACATCAGCTACAGCCCCTCATTTGCCTAATGTCAAGAGCTGCCTTCGTGGGTTGGGGTGGAGTGTACTCATTCAGCGTCCCTGGGGAGTGCGTTCTGGGAACCTCCTCATCTTACAATACCCAAATACACAGATGTGCAAGTCTCTTCTAATATAAAATGACACGGTGTTTGCACATAAGCTATGGAATCCTTCAATGTATTTAAAACCATGTCCAGGTCACTAGTGATACTGACTACAATGTAAATGTTATCAGCGGTTCTACTGTATTGTGTAGGGAATGACCGAGAAAAACCTGGACATACCCAGTTATGGACACACAAGTGAACAAGATGAGAGGCAAACGGTGCTCAGATGAGTCTCGGATGAGTGTGGTGTGTGTGTGTGTCGGGGGGAGTCTCCAGCAGGCTCTGCCCATCTCCTCCCATTGGTGTGAATTTGATGTAATGTTTACTGAGCTACAGGTTCAAGTTTTTCTTTTTGGGAAGTCCTGGAATTTTCTTTCCCTCCCATATCTGTTTTGTCCTCTCCTGCCCCCCCTCCTCCTCTCAGGTCTCCTCTCTCTCTCTCTCTCTCTCTCTCTCTCTCTCTCTCTCTCTCTCTCTCGCTCTCTCCCCCCCTCCCTCCCCCTCCATCCCTTCCCGTCCTTTCCTTCTCCATTCTTTCCCTCTTCCCCCTCCCTTTCCTTTCTCTCTCCCTTGTCCCTCCCCCCTTCCTTCCGTCCCACCCCCTCTTCTTTCCAGGGTTGTACTTTGTAGCCCCGCTGACCCCAAACTCTGGAACTGTGTATCTTCCTGTCCCAGACTCAAGTGTTTTGGGATTATAGGCATCCCCCCCCAATACAACACACCTTCCTGTATTATTTTACTTTATTATTATTATTTTATGTGTATGAGTATATTGTCTGCATATAGATAAGTGCACCCATGTCATGCAGTGCCCACAGAGGTCAGAAGAGGGCATCAGATCTGCTGAAACTGGAGTTAGGGATGGTTGTTAGGTGCCATGTGGGTGCTGAGAATCGAACTGGCGTCCTCTGCAAGAGCAATCAGTGCTTTTAGCTGCTGAGCCATCTCTCCAGCCCCCCCCACCCCAAATAGTTTTAACCTGTGGTTGATTGACTGCAGATACAGAGCCCTCAGATGCAGAATGCCGAGCATAATTGTGATTGAGGTGTTCTATTCTCTGGGTCTTTGCAGAAGCCAGTCATAAACACACTCAGTAATCATTTTTCTCTGTGTCTCTGCCTCCACTATCCAGGACACCAGCATCTCCTGCGCTGGGTTATCACCCACAGCCCAAAGCATCCTTCACAGCTCAGGAGTCCAATCATATGTCTACCTTAAACTCCTTCAAGGACTCCTGGCCCCTTCCTTAGCAAGCTTCACCAAGCACTCTCCGCCCTGGCCCCTGACACCCCTCACAGCCTTGCGCCCCCCCCACCCCCGCCCCATCCTCCCTCCTGCTCACCAGTCTCTACAGCCCCACACTGTGTGTCCTTCCTCTCTGCAGGCCTTTGTACCAGCTGTCCCCTGAATCCCCTGTCCCCCGTGTCCTGTGTACTGCCCCTGTGCCTGTGCACTGTCTCCATGGTGTTTATTACACTCCCCTCTGCTTAGTCTCCAGGATGTGGCCCCAGAAGGCTCCCCTGACTTGGGTCTCATCCCTGCCCTGTCTTCCTCTGTGGACCTGCTCACCTGTGGCCTGTGGGCCAGGTAAAGACATGCTCAGGTCTGCCTTGGTTTCCACTGTGTCCTTGCTAGCTGAGTTCCCGTCACACAGCAGATCTTCAGGAAGTGGTTGATGAGTGAATAAGTGAATGTGGGTATTAAGAGCAGATGAAATCATCTTATGAGAAGTTCTCCTTTCAGGCTGAAAGTACTTCACCCAAGTGAGTTATTTTGTGGAAATGGATCCATGCCCTTTGCAATTGACTTATTTTCAGCACCACAAACACAAGCCTCAGATAATTAAACGTGCAAGAGAGGGAAATATGAATATTGTATGTGTTCTTTGGTTGTTCATGCTTTATTTACTTTCATAATTATGTTTGCCTGAGAATCTAAAGATGGGTCATTTACCATCAGTGTTTTCTGAACTAAAAGGAAGTGCTGGGCAGAAGGGAGTTGCCTGTGCTGCTCTAGAAAAGTGCTGATGCTGGGACCTCCCTCTGGAGGGTTCACTTGGTCCACTGTGAGGTGTGGGCATATATATATGTGTGTGTGTGTGTGTGTGTGTGTGTGTCGGTCCACTGTGAGGTGTGGGCATATATATATGTGTGTGTGTGTGTGTGTGCATGTATGCATATGTGTATATGCATACATGTATATGTGTACATATGTACACATGAGTATATATATTTGTATATATGTGCATATGTATATGCACACATGTGTTTGTGCATATGTATATCTATATGCATGCATATGTGTGCATGTATATGTACATATATGTGAATGGGCAGAGGTATATATGTATACATGTATGTGTGCATGTATATATATATGTGAATGTATGTATACACATGTATATCTGTGAATATATGTATACATGTGTATATATGTACATATATCTATGTGTGTGTGTATCTCCACCCTCATAGGGTCTCTGACACTCAGCCTAGTTGCCACCCACCAAAGCCGATTTCTCCCTTGCTTTTGTCTAGGAATGGGTTTGAAGGAGCCATTGTAATTGAAATTCTGTACATCCCTCTTCCCCTTTGAGGCCAAAGTCTTACTGCAAAAGACTCCAAAAAGAGACTTTCTCTGCAGATGATTAGTGGACAGTCTCAAGAGGAAGAGGAAACTGTTCTGGGTATATGGATTTCAAGCTTTGTTGCTTTTTTGAGGCAGGGTTTCATGTAGCTCAGCTTGGCCTCCATTCCCTATGTAGCTCAGAATGACCTTGAACTCTTGACCCTCCTACCTTTTCCTGAGTGCTGGAATTCTAGGCATGTACCACCACACCCCCTTTTAGGTGATGTTGGGTATAGAACCCAGGGCCTCCTGCACCTAGGCAAGCACTGTACCAGCTGACCTGGATTGTAACTTTGGACACCAGGAGAATTATCAGGGGTGTCTGACAAGATGCAGATGCCAGGTCTCCACATGCAGTGGCTTGCTTACCAAGCTTCCAGAGTGAGGCCCAGGCATGGTGACATATATATATATCCTCTTAAAAGATACTTTTATTAATTCAAGAATTTCATACAATGTATTTTGATCATATTCAGGTCCCCTTCTCCCTCTACTCACACCTTACTACCACTCTCTCTGACTTAATGTCCTCTGTTATTATTTGTATCTTTTTAAAAGGCCTATAGAGTTTAATCTGTGTTTCCTAAATGTTCTTGGGTGTGGGTCTACCCTTTGGGGTCTGGTCAATCTACCAGGCATCATACCAGTAAGGAAAACTGACCCATCCTCTCCCAGAATCTATCAATTGTCAGTAGATCCTCAGCTAGGACTGGGCTTCCTGCCTACCTCCCCCATCCATGCTGGGTTTTTGTCTGGCTTGAGTTTGCACAAGTCTTGTGCATGCTGTCCTAAGTGCTGTAGGCTCATATATGCAACGTCCCTGTGTGTTCACACAACAGCTCCCTTGTATTCCTCTACCATTCTTGGTCTTTACAGTCTTTTTGCCCCCTCTTCTGCAATGCTCCCTGAGCCTTTGGGAGGAGAGGATGTGACATAGGCATCGTATAACCCCTATTAGACATAAAATTAAATGAGTTTTTAAACTTGAAAAAGATCTCCATTTCATATTAAAATACACAGTTTCATACAAAAAATTCATTTTTAATACAATTGACACTATGATGCACATGTGTTTCTAATCTCTATATATCTGATTATTACTAGTCACAGTCGGTTACTTTCTGAGATCCTTGGCATCTGAGCATGGATACAAACTCGTCAGATAGACAGCCTTCCTCTCCCACTACAGCCTCCATACTCTGCCATCCCTGTCACTGTCCACTGTGTTGTCAGCACCCTCATCCATTCCCCCTGTCTGCCCTTCTGGTAAATCTAGTC
>NW_008336853.1:3711607-3712172 GCF_000622305.1 Nannospalax galili
ACATTTTGAAAGATGCTCATAGTCCCCTGGAACTAGTTGACCTAGGAGGGCAAGGAGCAAAAACTGTCCTTTATGTTCCTCTGACCAAATTAGTATAGGCCTCAAAGTGTGTCTGTTAAACATCCAAGAAGGTTAGTTCCAACAGCCTGGTACTTATAATTACTGTATGTCATGTAGATAAATGTTGGGCAAAGACCAATTGTTCAGATAAACCTTACCTAGACATATATTTCTTGATGTGCTATGTATAATTTGTCAGTAGGTTGTAGGAGTAATATGGTTCCCTCTGGTTTTCAAAACTAGCCAGGCATTATTTATCTCTCTCTTGGCCTCACCCCTCCATCATGGTTTTCCCACTTAAGGTGCCCCCATTTCCCCCCTTTCTCCCTTAATAATACCCTTCTCCTACAGTCCTACCTCCTTGAACTCCTTCTTTCCCTTTATCCCCTAGGTTTCTTGTATACCCTTCCCTCCCCACTCCCTTAAACTACCCCAATTTTTATCCATCTCTCCCTTATTAAAGCCCGTTTCCTACTGTTCTTCTCTTTCAGGTTCTTTCTTTTCC
>NW_008336853.1:3715796-3716801 GCF_000622305.1 Nannospalax galili
TGAAAGATGAGTATTGAATCCTGTCATTTTTTTGTTTATATTCTTGATATAGTTGTACTTTTACATTGTTATACTCTCCTTGGAGTTCTTTCTGCAACGCTTTGGGTATATGCTTTCCTTTCTTCAGCTCTTTGTATTGCTTCTAGATCTCTCTGAAGGGCTGGTTTTGTGGACATGAATTCCTTCAGCCTATTTATGTCATGGAAGATTTTTCTTTCCCCTTCGACTATAATAGACATTTTGGCTGGATATAGTAATCTGGGTTGGCATCTGTGGTCATTTAACACTGGGAATACTTTGGTCCAGGCTCTTCTGGCTTTCATAGTTTGCACTGAAAAGTCAGCTGTGATCCTAATGGGTTTTCCTTTATATGTGACTTGTTGTTTCTCTTTTGCAACTTTCAGAATTGTCTCTTTGTTTGTACGTGTAGTGTTTTTACCATGATGCGCCATGGAGAGTTTCTTTTCTGGTCCTGTTTGTTTGGTGTTCTATATGCTTCTTGTATTTGTATGGGCACGTCTTTTTCTAACTTTGGGAAATTTTCTTCCACGATGCTGTTGAAGATCTGGTCCATGCCATTATCTTGGGATTCTTCTTCCTGTATGCCTATGATTCGTAAGTTTGGTCTTTTTATGTTGTCACACAATTCCTGCATATTCCATTCTTGTGATTTCTTAAAATTTTCATAATCTCTGCTGTGTGGTCTAGTTCGTCCACTTTGTCTTCCAGCCTTGATACTGTTTTCCATTTCATTCATCCTATTGGTGAGGCTTTCTCCTGTTATTTGTAATTGGCTTACTGAGTGTTTCACTTCCTTCTTCATTTCAGCCCAAGAATTCTTCAAAATTTCGCTTGTGATTTCTTAAAATTTTCATAATCTCTGCTTGTGTGGTCTAGTTCGTCCACTTTGTCTTCCAGCCTTGATACTCTGTTTTCCATTTCATTCATCCTATTGGTGAGGCTTTCTCCTGTCATTTCTAATTGGCTTACTGAGTGTTTCACTTC
>NW_008336853.1:3716849-3725750 GCF_000622305.1 Nannospalax galili
AAAAAGAAGTTTATCCCTATCTTCCTTCAGTTCTTTGATTTCTTTTTTTGTGGGTTCTTTAAATTCACTGAATTCTTTCATCATGTTTATAATTGTTCTTTTGTGTTCCATGTCCTGCATTATCTCTAGGGGGTTTGCATTGTACTATTGTTACAGTGGACTATTGGTATTTGGTGGGGATATGTTATTTTGGTTTTTCCTGTTATTATTTTTCTCTGTGATTTTGACATGTGAATTTCTTTTGTAGTTTCTGATTCTTGTGTGAAATGCAGAACTTCAAGTTTAGGTCTGCTTCTTTTTGTGAACTTTATGTGTCTTTGTGGCTTACTTTTTGGGCATGAAAAGCTGGTTCCTCTAAGCTTCCGGTTCTCTCTTTTGATTTTATATTGGAGTGGCCGGGTTGCTTTTGTCATCAGGAGTTCCCACCGAGGCCCAATTCAGATGAGGGTCAGATGTTTTCAGGCTTTCTCCTAAGGTCTGAATCCCTTCAGGAACGATTTCTACCTCAAGAATTTGGGGGTTGGACTGGCCTGGGAGCCTGGCGCAGGAAACATCCTGGTCTAGGGCAGCTGGTAGCTGTGCCACTGAGAGATGCAAAGGCAGATGGGGCGGGAAGAGCCCCAAGGCCTCCTGGGGACTGCACTGAAGAGCTGTGTTGGTCTGGATGCAAAGGATCAGGAAGAGGAAAGGTCAGACCCAGAATCCCAGAAAGAGGCTGGAGGGTTGTGCAGGGCCAGGGAAGCAGAGGGAGTTGAGGGCGGGGCCAGGCCCAGGGGCAGTGCTCCTGGGGCCCAGAGAAGGCTTTATGTTGGTCTGGATGTAAAGGATCAGGGAGCAGTATTGGTTCCCCAGGTGTCTGGGGCCCCAAGACAAGGGATCGGGCAGGGCCCAAACTCAGAGGAGAAAACTGCTTTGGTGATGGGAGGGTGAATAAGGCTGGAGGAGTCAAGGTGGAGAGGGTGCAATGGACTTACCCTGGAGAGGGGCCTGCTTAGTTTGGAGAGAGGCCTGAGGCGGGTCCTGCAGACCCAGGGAAGCAGAGGAAGGTGAGGTGAGAAAGTCTTTCTTTTAGGCATCACCACCTCAGCTCTCCAGCTGGCCCCACTTGGTGAGCTCCATGCCAATGAGAGACCCTGACACAAAAATCAAGGTGGATGGCACCTGAGGGGATGAGTCAAGGTTGTCCTCTGGCTTCTGCATATACTTGCATGTACAGGTATGTACACACACACACACACACACACACACACACACACCTACCTACATACACTGGTGCATACAATTTCTGTTAAACCACCTTGTGTTTGGTATCTTGTGACAGCTGGCGCCAAGGAGTTGTGAAATCTCTGCCTCCTGTCTCAGATCTCTGGTCCTTTGGTCTTCTTTGCACAGGTCAGCGCTGCTGTGTGACACCTTCAGCTGTTGCTTGGCTTTCCAGCATGGTCCTCCCCAGGATCACCCCAGTGTCTGACTGTGCCCCTTCCTCTGCAGGTCTGCCTGCTCTCTAAAATCCCTTCTCTGCCTCCTGCTCTTTGGTGGTTTCTTTGTGAGCATTCTGTCTCTCCATCAGTGTCCACCCAGGACTCTGCTCCACAAATCGTCAGCCCTGGTTGAGGCCATTTGTCAAAGCAGTCTTTTGTAACATTAACAAACAAAACCTCAATTTCTATTATAATTATTCTAGGTCCATCTAGTTTAGGTAATCATGACGTTTCTAGATAATTTGTGTGTATGGGGGGGTGTCTCCCATTGAACATGGGGAAAAACTGAATACTGACTCATACTCCGACACTTGTGTACATAGTTTCCTGACTTGTCTGGGCTTGGGAGGAGGTTTCAGGACCATCCGTTTTCATGTGTGTGGTTATCTGAAGAGGGGACCTCAAAGATATCTATGTTCTAAACCCTGGGATCTGTGAAGATTATCTTATAAGGTAGAAGGCTCTTTGAAGATGTAAGTCATGGACCTTAAGTCGGGGAGGTGATTCTGGACCATCTCTCTCTTGGGCCCCAAATGCAGTCACCAGAGGTGGATTGGAATGTGGGGAGGGGGCAGCATAACCAGAGAGGCTGAGATCAAAGTGTGACAAGGCCAAGAGCCACAAAGCAAGGAATGGATTCCTCTTTGGAACCTCTGGAGGGAGTGTGGCCCTGCTGATACTTTGAATTCATTGTAAAGAGAATGATTTTGGGTTCTGGTCTGCAGAACTGTGAGAGTGCTTTTCTGTGGTTTAAGCCATTGAGTCTGTGACAGCTCGTTAAAGCACCCTCAGGCACTTGCACACTTTACACCTGCCTTTCTCTCTTAGTGTGTCTGTTCTTCCTGTCACAGAATGGAGATGATTCTGAGGTTCACCACTAAGTATCTCCCTCCCTACTTCCCATAGTTAATATCTTTTGAACATCTAAAATCTGAGAAGTGGACTAGGGAGATAGTTTAGTTGGAAAAGTGCTTGTCTTGCAAGCATGAGGACCTCAGTTTGATCCCCAGAACCCATGTGAGAAAGCTAGGTGTGGTGTTACATGCATGGAACCTTAGCACTGGGGAGGTAGACACAGGCAGATTCTTGGGCCTCACTGGCCAGCCAGGCTACAGGGAGAGTTCCAGGCCATTTGAGAACAAAAGCAGTCTCAAATGAAAGGTGGACCAGTGCCTGAGAAATGACACCCAACGTTGTTCTCTGGCCTCCACATCTATGTGCATGCGTGTGCATGTACACCACTCACCTGCACCTGCATACGAATACACACACACACACTCACACACACACACACACACACACACACACACACACACACACACACACACACACACACAATGTAGTGCATATAAACCCCAACGTTGTTCTCTGGCCTCCACATCTATGTGCATGTGTGTGCATGTACACCACTCACCTGCACCTGCACACGAATACACACACACACACTCACACACACACACCCACACACACATACACACACACACTAAAAGCTCAAACTAGATTAATACCTCTTGTACACATTCAAGAGTTTGATCCTTGACTTCTGAATGGTTTCAGAGGCCGCAGAGCAGAGCCACCAGTAGCAGGTCCTGGAGTCCTTCGGCTGGCATCAGGCCTGTGTTCTGCTGTTTGCTGATTGTGGCACCTTGAGTGCAGCCTCTTTGCCTTTAAGCCTCACTGACCCTACGTCACAGGGATTCTTTTTACACTTACATGTTTATCTTGTGTGCCTGTGTGTTCATGCTCCAGCCATGGTGTGCATGTGGAGGTCAGAGGACAACTTGTGGAAGTTGATTCTTTTTTCCCACCCTGTGTGTTCTGGGGACCGAACTCAGGTCCTCAATCCTGGTGGCAGTACCCTTCCTCACTGAGCCATCTTGCTGGCCCTTCCAATGGATTCCTATAAGGACTGAGTGAGCAGGTCCATCTTGTTGATTCTAAGACGCATCCCGTCACATTTTGTCACCCTTTAAAACTGGACTGCATCTTACAGGCAATGACAGGTGTTATGGTTTAAATGAGCTGTCTTCCATAGACTCCTGTGTTTCCACACCTGGTTTCCAGTTGGTGGTGCTATTGTGGGGCCGGGCTGGTGGAGGTGGTCACTGGGGGCGGACTTCTGAATTGTCATCTGGCCCTGTTTCCAGTCTTCTTTCTGCTTCCTGATCTACAAAGATGTGAACAAGCCATGCCACATACTCCCATAATGGGCTGTCCTGCGCCAGCCTCCATGGTGTCTAAACCCTCTGAAATGGGGTCAAGATAAACTTCTCTTCCCTTAAGTTTTTCATCAGGTATTTTGTCATAGTGGTGAGATAAGAAACCAGCACACTCGTCATTGTTGAGGTGGCTGCCTGTTTGTCTTTCTTAGCAATTCCTTGAGTAGTGGCATAGCTCACAGTAGAAGGCACCTTGGAACCAGTGCATGTGGAAATCGACACATGTGTGCTTCTCTCAACCCCAGGACTGTCTAAGAACTCAACAGCTGCTAGCAACTGTTGTTGCCATTTCATTCGTGGTACATAAGCAGAAAGCTTTTGTTGTGATTACCCATCCTCTTCTAGGCCTGGTCATCTTTTACTTCATCCTGCATCCCTCGCCTCACCCTTCTCAGAAGCCTGCCCTTTGCCACACTGTCCTGTCTCTAGTCCCTCCCCTTGCCTTGCTTGGTATAGCCCCCGTTTGGGACTTGGTGCAGGCATGGGGGTAACTCCTCTGACTATGTCTTCCTTTGCCCCACATTGTAGACACCATCTAGGTGTGTACACAAGACCTTGTTTGCTGAATGTGTGTAGCTTAAACACTTTCCCAGGGCCTCTATGCTGAGAACTTAACACTAGTTTTAGTCCATTTTCTGTTGCTAATAACACAATACCACAGACTGGGTGACATAAAAAAACGAGTTTATAAAGAAGTGAGGCTTATGGTTCTGGAGATGCACAGTTGAGGGACTGCACTTGTGGTTGGAAGAACCTCATTGTGGAACAGGGTATCATATGGCAACAGACAGGGGGCACGTACATATGTGTCTTAGTCCAGTCCCATTCCTTCTTTTTAAAAATGCATATGTATGTTTGTGTGTGTGTGTTCCAAGTATATGTGGGGGCCAAAGGACAATCTCAGGTGTCATCCTCAGAAACAACCTCTACCTCCTTTGAGATAGGATCTCTTGTTGACTTGAAACTCACCAGTCAGGCTAGATTGCCTCCCCTGCCCTGGGATTGTAAGCAGGCAATACTGTGTGCATTGTTTTATCCAAGTTGGAACGCAGGTCCTCATGTTTATGTGACACTCACTTTACCGACTGGGATATATCCCTCCAGTCCCTGTCTCCCTCTTCTTATGAAGTCACCAGGATTCAGTCTTGGGGGCTCCATCCTGATCATCTTACCTAGTCCTGTCCTTTTCCAAAAGCCCATCTCTAAAACTATAGCTAGATTAAGTTCTCAGCCTTTTTTATTTTTAAAGTTGTCCTTAAAATTTTTTATTTTTATTGAATTTTTGTGAATTTCATATATTTTGATCGAATTTGGACTCCCTCCCCTACCTGTACTCCTGCTGCCCCCAATTTTATGTACTCGGTTGTGAATCTATGTCTATATGCCTATAGAGTCAAACTTGTGTCCCCAAATGTCCTTTGGTGTGGGTCTGTCCGCTGGAGCCTGGTCAGCCTACCAAGAGTTCCATCCTTAAACAAGACTAACTCTCTACCTCCCAGCAGCCATAAGTTGCTAGTAGTCCTTCAGGTGGGATTGGGAATTCTTATCCACCTCCCCACATCCATGCTAGGATTTTGTCTGGCTTGAGCATATGGGGGACTTGTGCATGCTGTCCTCATTGCCGTGAATTCTTATGAGTAACTTCCCAGCTGTCCTGACAGTTGTTTCTTTGTGGTCATCCACCACCTCTGGCTCTCACTGCCCCCCCCCCACATACTTTCACAATGATCTCTAAGCCTTGGGAGGCAGAAGTTTGATATATGTCCTATTTAGGAATATATAATTAAGTTCTCTGTCTCTTACTGCATCAAGAAGAGGGTGAAAGTTCAGCACACAAAGACTTGGGGACACTGGGACCACACCTAAGCAGTGTAAAATTTTCTTCCCATTTCTTGATTTCTTTTCTCTCTGGTGGCAAATAGGATGTCCTTACTAGCTGTTTTAAAGGCTGGTGTCTATCCATATGGGTCTTGTCCAAACCAGAATGCACATTGATTATTCGAACAGGGAGAATTTAACATGGGATTGTCAAGCAGGCACTAAGTTGTTATCCAGAATCAAAGTGAACTCTGGGGCATCACTGAGTGAAACTCCGGAAGCACACGCCACCCCTGAGCACTGCTGAAGCAGATGAGGAAGCTAAACTTGTTAATACTTAGAAACTTGAGGGATGGGGGCCCTCAGGTGGAACCACAGATGTCTGAGAGGTGGTGCCAGGAAGCTGATGCTGTCCTGGCTGGGGCTCAGGGAAGCTGGTTCCAGACGTGTTGGAAGAGCTCACTCAGGATTCAGCTAGAACCATATGAAGAGGTTGCTGCACTACAGTTCAGAGGCGATGCTCACACCAGCAGCCAGCAGAAGCAAGCTTGTCCTTCTTTCAGCCCTCCAGTGTCCCCTAACCTGTGATGTCACAGCTGACAAGGAGCAGCTGGCTGAGTGGAAATGGAGGTAGAGAAAGGTCTCTGGGCTGAGAGCAATGCGGGGTGTGACCTTCAGTTGGCCCATGAACCCCAGGATACTACAGGTGAAGCAGTGTGACTTCCTGCCCAGTGTTCTGGGTTATGGATGGCAGGCATCGACTCTAGATGGCTTGCCAGGGATAGAGCTAATGAAAGGGCACTAAATAGCTTCCCGTGTTGGAGGGGAAGAGGGAGATGGAGAACCAGGCTCAAGCCTTAGCTTCTAAGAATACATGGGATGGTCAGTGCTGATTGTTAATGTGATGAGATCCAGAATCACCTAGGAAACAAGCTTCTGTGCATGTCTGTGAAGGATTATCTAGGTTAGGTTAACTGAAGTGGGAAGATCTACCCCAACTGCCTGACATAAAGAAGGTGAGCCAAGCACCAGATTCATCTCTCTCTGCTTCCTGACTGTGGATGCCTTGTGACCAGTTGCCTCATGCCCTGCTGCCAGACCTTCCCCGCCATGAGGGACTGTATCCTCAAACTGTGAGCCAACGTAAGCCCTTCTTCCCTTAAGTTGCTTCTTAATTATTTGGTTGCAGCAGCCAGAAAAGCATCTAATAGAATAAACTAAATGAAGCCATTGAACTGCTCTGTTGAGGAAACCAGTGTGGGTCACAGATTTCAGATGCTGCAGGCTGCCCTGTGCCACATCTTTGCCAGACATGGTGTTGGATGCAACTGCTACCATTTTTGTGGATTACTCTCCTCCCCCACCAGCCTCTTCTCTCCCTCCCATCCCGTCAGCCCCACCTCATTCCTGCCAGTCCCTTTCCCAGATTCAGGATTTTTGTTTTGCTTTGTGACTCTTCCACTTTAACCAGTGCTGTCTGTGTGATCATAGATTGGAGGGATCCATTGGAGCCTGGATAGCTAGCTAGAGAGAAAGAGAGGAGGAAGAGAGACAGACAGACATAGCTGATTCATTCTGTGGCAGGTTAACTTGGATCAGCCTGGTTAGCAGAGCCTAGTCATGTAACCGTGCTTGGGCTGCACTAATGCCAAGAAAATTTGTGTATCCCTTTAAGCTCCTGTGAGAAGTCTTCATTCTCCACCCCATAAAGCAGGCAATTCCCTAGACACAGAAAGGGATCAACATGGGAAGAGCCAAAAGAAAGGCCACCGTCTGCTGCCTGGGGCAGTGTCACCAGCCAGAAACTGGACCCTACCTTTAGAGACTTTTTAGCAGAGTCTGCCGTCCCCAATACACCAGACACCAAGGATTGTTTCTTGGAGCGCATCCAAAACACAGGTCTATAATGACCTCCTCATCTGAAGGCTCAGTATGCTCTAGGCAGTGAGAACCCCTTGAGAATTCTGGTTTCAAGGTACGCAGCGGGCCTTGTAAGATCAGCAGTGCCAAGGGGCCTCATACCCACAGAATGCTAAGCACCATGGGATTTCTGGGTTAAAGGGACCCTGGGAGCCTAGTCTGGCCTTTAATTAATTTTCCAGCGGGCTCACAGGGTGGGAAGACAAGTGTTATCATACTACAGATAGGCGCAGCCAGGGAGAAGAGCATACTTTCGAAGGTAACAGTCAGAGGATGAAGCCTTTCCATCCTTAGTGACACCTTTTTTCCCTGTTCAAATTAGTTATTTGATAGTTCTGATTACTCTCCTCCCCCACCAGCCTCTTCTCTCCCTCCCATCCCGTCAGCTCCACCTCACCCCTACCAGTCCCTTCTCCAGATTCCCGATTTTTGGTTTTGCTTCGTGACTCTTTTACTTTAACCAGGGCTGTCTGTGTGATCATTGATTCGAGGGACCCATTGGAGCCTGGGGGGTCATCAGTCGCTATACAACTGCAGGCAGCGGCCCCCCACCCCCCATCCCAGATTTATCAGTAGAAAATAATTCAGTGCTGCAGAACGTCTCTTCTATCCTGCCTGGCTATTGATGGGCCCGTTCTTATGTAAGAACAGGCTGTGTGTTACCTAGAAGGTAACTTTTGAAGCTCTTTTTCCCTTCCTTCTGGCTCTTACATTCCCCCTTCAGGGTTGTTTTGTGAGCCCTAGAGAGAATGCTAGTAATGTCTTATTCAGGGCTGAGTGCTCATCCACCCTTCCTGACACTTGATCTGCGTTGCAATCTCTGCACTCTGCAGAGGGGGTCAGGAAGTTCTCCCTCATGGCTACTTGAACAGTGTTGCTTTCCTTACCTGCTCCCGCACCCCCCATCCTGGATTTATCAGTAGAAAATAATTCAGTGCTGCAGAATGTCTCCTCTATCCTGCCTGGCTATTGATGGGCCCGTTCTTATGCAAGACCAGGCTGTGTGTTACCTAGAAGGTAACTTTTGAAGCTCTTTTTCCCTTCCTTCTGGCTCTTACATTCCCCCTTCAGGGTTGTTTTGTGAGCCCTAGAGAGAATGCTAGTAATGTCTTATTCAGGGCTGAGTGCTCATCCACCCTTCCTGACACTTGATCTGCGTTGCAATCTCTGCACTCTGCAGAGGGGGTCAGGAAGTTCTCCCTCATGGCTACTTGAACAGTGTTGCTTTCCTTACCTGCTCCCTTCTCTGTGGTGACAGAGAACCCCGCCAGCTCTCTCAAGTCTTCCTGTGTGGATTTCTTAGTAGTGGTTTCATCTGAGACCCTTGGCATTTCTTTCTGGGGATCAGTAATTGAGTGAGTTTCTATCCCTAAGAGAAGCCTAAATAGCTTTAAGTGTCAACACCATGCTGTGATGTGAGGCTAGACTAGGAGATTTTTCAAAGCTTTTGCATCTGGCCTTTC
>NW_008336853.1:3725866-3731826 GCF_000622305.1 Nannospalax galili
TCTGGCCTTTCTAGGCTCTGACTTTTCTCTTTCTCACATTACTAATGGCTGCCATGGTCCCACAAGGGCTCTGTATTTTCTGATTCCTTTAGTGCTGACTTTTGGGGCCAGACATATGCTTATATAAACACTTGAAACCAGAGCTCATCTGTCTTTGCTGTCTAGGATGGGGGCCAGTGTACAATGGGAGCTAGTCTATCTGGGGGAATCACAGGAGGCTTCCTGGAGTTGGTGTCTGTGTTTAGACTTTAAAGGTTAAGTCAGCATTTTCCAGGTGAATGGGCTTAATGGGAATTGATTGGGTGAGAAGGAGTATAGGTTTCAGAGGAAGGGAACAGAGTATCTAAAGTTATGTTTAGTAGTCTGACCAGCTAATTGTGGTTGTGAGACAAAGGGTATATGTTAGTTGGCCAGTGCTACTTTGTAACAAACACTATAGTATGTCAATGGCCCACAATAGAGGTTTACTTTCTAGGTGTCTGCAATTGGCTGGATCACTTTTCCTGATATCAGCTGGGCTTCCTCTTGCATCTTAGGATGAGCTGGGGGGTCCACTGACCTTTACAACATTAAGTCTAAGTTTGCATAGATTGGTGGGGTGGCTCTGTTCCAAGTATCTCTCATCTGCTTTGGACCAGAGCATGCTGTTCTCAGGGCAAGAACAGAAGCATATAAGGAAGAACAGACGCTGCTAAGTGTCTGAAGGCTGAGGAACAGATTGGACGTGATGATCCTTCTGTCCCATATCATTGGCTCGCTGGATCACATGGCAGAACCCAGTGTTGAGGGGTGTGTGAACTGGGTTCATTATGGTAGCCCAAGTGAATATCTTTGCCAGAGCTTTGGAATGACTTGGACACAGTCTTACAGATGTAGTTAGCCAAGGTGAAGAGGGCAGGCCCTTAATCCAGTGTGACTGGTGCCCTTAGAGAAGAGAGAGACATAGGAGCAGAGACACAGGGGAACAGCTCTGTGAGGACAGGCAGAGATTGGAGTCATGATGGTAAAGCTAGGAAACACCAAGGATTGCCGAGAAGAACCTCAGACACTGGGAGGAACAGAAAGGATTCTTCTGGAAGCTTTGGAGAGAATACAGTCCTGTGGATGCCCTGATTTCAGACTTGATGCCAGCACTTGGATGCCATAAACTTCTGCCGTTAGACGGTCCCAAGTTTGTGGTCATTTAGTTTGGCAGCAGCTCTTGAACTTAGCAAAGTAAGAAAGTTCATCTGTGCATAGCAGGGCAGTGGTTCCAGGCAGAGGGAAGGAAGTGAAGCTGGGAACCTGGTTTGCCATGGACAGTACAGCCATGGTAAGAGACACAAGACAGGCTGGGCTGTGTCAGGAGGTACGTGGGAAGTTTAGTTTTTATCCTAAAGCAAGCATGAGACAAAGGGGTACAGGGTTAGGGTGTAATGTCTCCAGAGCTACATTTTACAAGATGGCTTTGGAGCTGGGGGCAGTCCCTCATACAGATATAATTTTGGTGGTGTATAGCAGTCCCTCATACAGATATAATTTTGGTGGTTTATAGCAGTCCCTCATACAGATATAATTTTGGTGGTGTATAGCAGTCCCTCATACAGATATTATTTTTCCTCCAGTTGTTGGAAGACATTGGAGTTTTTGGCAGTTTGGGGATATTTTGTACAAGTCAAATTATTTTAAGGTATTTATGGAGAAAAGTAGGAACCATTTGTGAGAGTCCTAAAAGAAGATTTCTATAAAGAGAGATACCATGCTCATTAATGAGAGAACTCATTGAAAGGGGGATTATTTACTTAAAGTTTAAACCAATTTAATTAAAAACCTCTACAACGATCTGCTTTTGGGTGAACTTGTGAAGGTAATTATGTGTTTTATTTGGAAAAACATTGAACCAAAAATAGACAGGCTGCCTCTGAAGAAGAGGATGAGAAGGGATTTGATTCCTAGACACCAAAATTGTTAGTAATTAAAGCAAGATTGAGTGGGTGTGTTGGTGGAGGCTGATAATCCCAGCACTGGGAAGTGGGAACAGAGGATCCAGAGTTTACAGGGTGAATTGGAGGCCAGCCTAAGATGCATGAAACCCTGTCTCAAAAATACCACAAAACAACCTGACATGGTAGTGTGTACCTTCAATCCCAGCACTTGGGAGGCAGAGGCAGGCAGATTTCTGTGAGATGGAGACCAGCGTGGTCTACATAGCAAGTTCCAGGCCAGCTGGGGCTCCAGGGAGACTCTGTCTCAGAAAACCAAAACAACAACTAGGGCATGGAGAGATGGCTCAGTGGTAAGGAGCATTGACTGCTCTTGCAGAGGACCTGGGTTCAGTTCCCAGTACCCACATGACTGCAAACAACCATCTGTAATGCCAGTTCCAGGAGATCGGACACAGTTTTTTAATCTCCATGGGCACTGTACAACATGGATGCACTTACATGCCTTCAGGCAATACACTTATCCACATAAAAAAAAACAGTAAAGAAACTACCAAAGAATCCCAAACCAATCCCTCTTCGCAAACAAATCCCACAAATCCCAAACAGACAAATGCAAACAAACTTCTCTATGACAAAAATATTATATAGTCAATCTGAGTCAAGCTTTTTGAAAGGATTTTTGCTGCTGTGTAGCTGACAAAGGACCAGTGCCTACAATATATAAAGGCTTCCCACAAATCAGCAAAAAGACAAACTATATTCAATTAAAAAAAATGAATAAACTCTTAGATTAGAAATTTTGTTTTGTTTTTTAGAGGCAGGATCTCCATATGGTCCCAGCTGACCTGGAACTGGCTATGTAAACCAGGCTGGCCTTGATCTCACAGAGATCCACTTGTCTGCTCCCATGTGCTAGAACTAATTGGATTAGGAATTTAAGAGGAGAAAACTCTGAAGGACCAGGAAATTATTTAAATTACCACCTATTATATTTGACCAAAAGTGAAAAATGAAATTAGATGATTCTAAGAATGGACAAATGATTTGGACAAATGGGATCATGCAGGCAGTGGTGGGAGTGCAGGCTGGTGCGGCATGGTGAGTTATTTTTCACACCTAATACAGTTGAATGTGCTCATATCCAGTGGCCAGGCAATTCCGTTATAAGCAGTCTTGTCCTGTACATGACAAACCCTTGAATGGTCATTGTAGTCTTTTGTGTGCTGGTGAAAAGCTGGATATAGACAAAAAAAAAAAATCAGTCATCAGAAGGATAGATCATTAAATTATGGAAATTCATAAGATGGCATGCTAGAAGCCATTTGTAAAAATAAGTTGTAGAGTGCTGTATACTGTTAAGTATTGATTATGTATCACTTGGAAACATGAAATAATACTGCATATTATTTTAGAGACATAAGCTATATTAACGTGTGACATTGTTGATGTAGAGATATAGTACGAAGGCTAACCACAGTCTTTTCCAAACATTGAGTATCTCTCACTGGTGGATAGAGAGGGGAAGGGCTTCAATTATTTCTGTAATATTTTATTTAAAATATTGAGGTCGGGGTCTTTCCTCCTAGCATGGGCACTGGCACATTTCTTCTCTTGGCACCCCAGACCTCTGGACTGCCCTCTTGGCCCAGACTCCCCACTTCTTCCTGATCCTTTGCACCCAGACCAACCCAATTCCCCAGTCTAGTCCCCTGGAGCCCTCAGGGCCTGTCCCCTCCCCCAACTCACCTTTGCATACCTGAGACCAGCCTTCATCCCTGGTTGTCCCACCCCCAACTTGGATTCCTGAGACCAGGCTAATTCTCTGACTGCCTGAGAGTCCTGAATCCTACTTCTACCTAGCAATCCTCCCAAATTGTACTGTGCCTGCTGACTAAAGGGATCCAGATCTTAGGAGAAAGCCCTGAGAGCATCTGATTCTCATCTGACTTGGGCCTCTGTCAGAACTCCTGAGCAGCAGGACTAAAGCCATCCAGTCTCTCCAATATAAAATCAAAAGAGAGAACCTGACGCCTAGACCAACCAGCTTTTCATGTCCAACAAGTAAACCATAAAGGCACATAAAGTTTACAAACAGAAGCAGACCTAAACTCAACAAAGGAAGGCTTGAGTCTCACACAAGAATCAGAAACTACAAAACAAATCCACATGTCAAAGTCACAGCAAAAAAATAATAACATGAAAACTCAAATAATATATCCCTACCAAGTACCAAAAGTCCTGTAGAGGAATACAACAAGAACCCCCTAGAGATAACATAGGACATGGAATTCAAAAGAACAATTATAAACATGATAAAAGAATCCAATGAATTTAAAGAATACACAAAGAAACCAAAGATCTGAAAGCAGATAGAGATAAACTTCTGAATGAATTCAGAAAAGAGTTAGAAATATTGAAGAATACTCAACTCAATAAACCAATTTGAAATGACAGGAGAAAGCCTCAACAACAGGATGAATGAAATGGAAAATAGAGTATCAAGACTGGAAGATAAAGTGGACGAATTAGACCACTCAAGCAAAGATTATGAAAAATTTAAGAAAACGCAAGAATGGAATATGCAGGAATTGTGTGACACCATAAAAAAACCCAAACTTATGAATCATAGGCATACAGGAAGGAGAAGGATCTCAGGATAATGGTATGGACCAGATCTTCAACAGGACTGTAGAATAAAATTTCCTAAAATTAAAGAAAGACATGCCCATTCAAATACAAGAAGCAGATAAAACACTAAATAGACAGGACCAGAAAAGAAACTGTCCACGGCACATCATAGTAAAAACACTAAACGTACAGAACAAAGAGACAATAGTGAAAGCTGCAAAAGAGAAACAACAAGTCACAGATAAAAGAAAACCCATCAGAATTACAGCTGACTGTTCAGTGTAAACTATGAAAGCCAGAAGAGCCTGGACCAAAGTATTCCCAGTTCTAAATGACCACAGATGCCAACCCAGATTACTTTACCCAGCCAAAATATCTATTATAGACAGAGGGGAAAGAAGAATCTTCCATGACATAAATAGGCTGAAATAATTCATGTCCACAAAACCAGTCCTTCAGAGAGTTCTTGAAGTAATACGAAGAGCTGAAGAAAGGAACAACTATACCCAAGGGGTTACGGGCAGAAACGTAATGAAGGTATAACTGTGGAAATGCACAGTTACACCAGAATGTAAACAGAAATCAAAATGACAGGAATCAATACACATCTTTCATTAATAACTGAGTATCAGTGGATTGAGCTCCCCAGTCAAAAGACACAGACTAGTTGGATGGATTAAGAAACAAAACCCATCTTTTTGTTGTCCGCAAGAAGCTCACCTCTCTTTCATGGACAGGCACTACCTTAAGGTGAAAGGGTAGAAAAAAATATTCCAAGCAAATGGTACTAAGAAAAAAGAATACACATCTTTCATTAATAACTGAGTATCAGTGGATTGAGCTCCCCAGTCAAAAGACACAGACTAGTTGGATGGATTAAGAAACAAAACCCATCTTTTTGTTGTCCGCAAGAAGCTCACCTCTCTTTCATGGACAGGCACTACCTTAAGGTGAAAGGGTAGAAAAAAATATTCCAAGCAAATGGTACTAAGAAAAAAGCAGGAGTTGAAATTCTTACGAACAGCCAGTGTTCTTAACCGAAATTCTAATCTCCACCTGTAGAAGAATGAAACTAAAACTATATCTTTCACCTTGTACAAAAGTCAACTCCAAATGGATCAAAGACTTCAATGTGAAGCCTGAAACTCTGAAACTATTAGAAGAAAACATTGGTAATGACCTACAAGATATAGGTGTAGGAAAGGATTTTCTAAACTGGACATCAATTGCTCAGGAAATAAGGTCAAGGATCAGCAAATGGGGCCGCATTAAACTAAAAAGCTTCTGTACATCAAAAGAAGCAACGAAAGAAGTGAAGAGAAAACCCACAGAATGGGAGAAAATCTTCACCAGCAACACATCTGACAGAGGTTTAACATCCAGAATATATAACAAACTCAAAAAACA
>NW_008336853.1:3732032-3761025 GCF_000622305.1 Nannospalax galili
GGGAAAGGGGAACACTCATCCACTGCTGGTGGGGCTGCAAACTTATTCAACCCCTATGGAAAACAGTGTGGAGAACTCTTAAAAATGAACTCTTAGAAATGAACCTACTGTTTGAACCAGTTATATCACTCCTTGGCATATACCCAAAGAACTCATCTTATTGCAGAGACACTTGTACATCCATGTTTGTTGCTGCTCTTTTCACAGTAGCTAAGAGATGGAAGCAACCTAAGTGTCCCTCAACTGATGAGTGGATAATGAAAATGTGCTACATTTATACAATGGAGTTCTATTCAGCAGTGAAAAAAGATGAAATCATGAAATTTGCAGGTAATTGGATGGAACTAGAAACTGTTATACTAAGTGAAGTAACACAGACTCAGAAAAACAAACCACATATATTCTCCCTCAGATGTGGATCCTAGCACCAAATCCTTATAAGTGAGTATGTATCCAGACGTAACTACAGGAAGCAGGATAGTGGAAAGGAAACAGGGAGGTAAAGGAAAAGAACCTGAAAGAGAAGAACAGCAGGAAACAGGTGTTACTAAGGGAGATACGCATAAAAATGGGGTTATTTAAATGGGAGAAGGGAGGGAAGGTTATACAAGGAACCTTGGGGATAAAGGGAAAGAAGGAGCTCAAGAGAGGTGGGACCAGAGGAGAAGAGTTAATTATCAAGGGAGAAATGGGGAAAATGGGGAAACCATGATGGAGGGGTTGGACAGTGAGAGAGATAAATAATGCCTAGCTAGTTTTAAAAAACCAGAGGGAACCATATTAGTCCAACAACCTACTGACAAATTATACCTATAACTAGTTCAAGGAACAAAATATATGTCTAGTTAAGATTTATCTGAGAACATTTGGTTTTTGCCTAAGCTTTATCTACACAGCACATGGTAATTAAAAGCACCAGACTGGTGGAACTAACCTTTTTGGATGTTTAACAGCCATACTTTGAGGTCTATACTGATCTGGTCAGAGGGACTTAAAGGACAGTTTTTGTTCCTTGCCCTCCAAGGTCAACTAAGTTCCAGGGGACTGTGGAGCATCTCTCAAAATGTCCTGTGTCTGTGGTGAGTAACCTGTCCTCTTGTTCAGGGAGGCCATGGAGACCCCACAAGATGGACTTGAACCAGTGTCCAGTCTACAAAGAGGAGGGTCAACACAGAGGAAACATTTCCTCTGTGCTTCCAAGTGAAGCCAACTATGGTCAAGCAGGACCTTTGACTTATGTTCACATAGATGGAACTGGTAAAGGATAGGAGCCAGGGGCTCCTCCCAAGCCCATGTGACCCCTGAGGAACAAATTCTCAAATGACCTTAAGAGTAAAAATAAATTGGTTTATTTGGGCCAACCGTATATATGGTCTTAAACCCCAGAAGGAAAGTATAACCAAAGATTAAAGTGATCAGTCACAAGAAACAGTGCCAAATGGGAGGTACCTTCCTTTGAGTTGTTGGCCAGGGTAGCCCAAGAGACTCCCAAAATTACTCAGGCTATTGTCATAGCCCTTGATGGCCTCCCAGAACTTGAAGGTAAGACCCTACTGCCAAAGACAGAGCGTAGTTGGACACAGGAGTTGGAGAAATAGAGCCGCAACTGACCTGGAAGCCACTTCCCCTGAAGGCGAGCTCTCACAGCTTTGGAGAACACTATGAAAGTGCCAAGGAAAAACATCAATGGATGATCCAGTACCAGCTTCAAGACCAAATAACCACAACAGCCAGCACAGTGCACCCCATTGGTGCAGTAGTGGCACTTTTGTCTTGGGGGCAATCAACAGCTACCTAATTTGATTAAAAGCCTACTCAAAGGGAGGAAATCTGTGTGTGGTACTGTAACATAACCTAATACACATGGCCGGAGTGGTCATAGATCTTAGATAGAACCCCCCCAAACTCTCACATTGCTAGACTAATGTGATTTCTTACTATGTGCAAAGTAGTAAGTAATAGTGTATCCTTATACTTATAGACAAATATCCCAGTCACCACTCATCAAAGAAGCTCACTTTGCAGCAGTCAGAGACTAATACCAAGTACCACACCTGGTCACACATGGACATTGTCTATGAATTGCCCCGGTCTAAGTGACACATCTACAATGCAACCTCTACACCTAAGGCTCACAGAACATAGAACAGAGGTAAAGAGGACACTAATGAATCTCTCATTTCTCAGTAATGAAGCTCCTCATGCAGCAGAGGGCCAGGAACACAAAAGGTCACAAATAGCCAAAGTGTAGAAATCAAGAGTCTGCTAAATAATGGTCCTTGGACAGGACCCCTTTATTAAACTTCATCTACCCAAGGCTTAGGGATCTTTGAGGAAGAGGGAGTGGAGAGATTGTAAGAGCCCGGGAGGATGGGCATGACCATATGGAAACAGAGTCCTAAGAGCTCCTGGGAACCTGCTCATATGATTGTATGGCATAGATGTCAATATGCACAAGTCCCATGCAAACTCAGGCAGACAGTAACCCAGCACAGAACTGGGAAAATGAACAGCAGACCCCAGTCTTATCTAAAGGAATGTTGGCAACTGATTGCTACTAAATGAAGAAGAACTGAGCTTCCTAAAGCAAGGGACTTTAGATAGGCTAACTAGACTCAGCAGATGAACTTGCACTGGGGAATGGCTGGGGGTACTGATAACACAGTGGACAGTAACAGGGATGACAGAGTAAGTATATGGGCTCCAGTAGGGGGTATGGGAAAGTGCCATTTTTGATGGGGGTATAAAGATGATTAAGATTGTTTGGGATGTTCCGTATGAAATACAAAAAAATCAGTAAAATGAAAGTAGTTAAAAATAAATTAATTAATTAATAAATAAGTAAATAAAAAAATATTGCGGTCAGGGGCTAGAGAGAGGACTCTGTGGTTAAGAGTGCTAACTGCTTTTCCCAAGGACCTGAGTTCAGTTCCTGGCACCCACGTTGGGTGGCTCATAACTGCCTGTGACTTTAGCTTCAGGGAAACCAGTGCTTTCCTTTGGCCTCCCTGAGCACCTGCACGCACATGGCAGACACACATAAATATACCTCAAAAATAATATAATAAACTTTTAAAATACCCCATAAAAGTCAACTATAGTGACCTTTGCTCATCTAGGTGATAGGTTGGTGGATCTTCATCTTGTTACTCTCTGTGTTTTCCTGCATTCGAGAGTGTTTCTACACGACTCTTAAGGACTATAACTAAGTGATGATGCAGGTAAAACATTTAAGGTGGGCTAATGAGCTTCATGCTTTTGTGTAGTAGTTACCTAAACTCACTATTCTATATATTTTTTATTATTTTTATTTTATGTGTATGAATGTATTGCCTGCATGTTAAGTAAGTGCACCTATATTGTGCAATGCCCTCAGAATTCAGAAAAGGACATCAGATTTCCCTGGAACTGGAATTACTGATGGTTGTTAGCCACCATGTGGGTGCTGGGAATCTAATCTGGGTCCTCTGCAAAAGCAGCCAGTGCTCTTAACTGCTGAGCCATCTCTCCAACCCCTCTTCTATATTTTATAGTGATACTCCCTGGTCCTAGACAGCCTTAGAACTTATGCACCTCAAATTTTTGCATCTAGGTTATAAAAGAAATCTGTAAGATTTTGTGTGCGCACACATGCCTGTGTGTGTATGTGTGTCCATGTGTATGCAGGTATATAAATTGATTTGGGGGTGTGGTGTTATGACAGAATCCTGATATTGAGGACCGGTGAGATGGCTCAGTGAGTAAAAGTATTTGCTGCCAAGCCTGACAACTGAGTTCAATCCCTAGGTCCTACATGGTAAGAGGAGAGAACCACCTCCTACCAGTTGTCCTCTGACCACCACTTGTGTGCTGCAGAGACATATATATGTACACATGCATGTACACACAATTAATTAAAAAAGAAAATCTCGATATGAAAAGGAGTGTTTATTTACCTTGAATCTATTTATACACTATTATTATTGTTGTTGTAATTATTATTAGAGACAGGATCTCACTCTGCAGCCCAGCTGGCCTGGAACTCTGTGTAGACCAGGCTGGCCTCACGGTGGTCCACCTGCCTTTGCCTCTGCCTCCCAAGTGCTGGCATTAAAGGCCTGCACCAGCACACTCAGCTCCCCTTACTTTTGAGTCCCTGCCTGTGTTTCCTGTCTCCTTCCTGCTTATTTTTCAGTTAACTGCTGTTACAGTTTTAAGTTTTAATCACTGAGAATCAAGTTGTCTCAGCTGGGCAGCCTCTGGGGCTACCTCATAAGGTATAGGTTTGAGTTTCAGCATTCTAACCACAAACCCAAGCAGGAGCAGGTCTCCAGTTCTTCACATAACTAATTAAGCTTGTAGCTGCTGCCAGCTCCTGAGGGGGGATGTGTGTGATGTCACACCTTTCCTGTAATGGGAAGGTCCAGGCCTTGACAGCATCATCCGTGAATATTCTAATCATCCAAGTGGCTTCATCCACTACTGCACTGTATAATTTAGGGTGATGTTCACTGAAAGAGTAAATTGCTTGACTGATGAAGACAAAAGAAATTGCTGGAGAGCCTCTTACAAGTGCATTCATTTCATCTGGGATGGCAGTCCCGTCCCTAAGTAATTAAGCGTCGGTCATTAGGTTTCGTCATATACATATGTGAATCACTGACAGAGCACGATGCCAGGGCTCAGATGTTGGCGTGTGCTCCAGGCAATGGCCTGTTTGATGTTCAAGGTGGGAACTTGTCAGTTCCTTAATGACTACAGCATTCTACAGTCTGCCTCTTGAAGGAGTGTGGAACAAGAGAGACTGTCTTCACTCAGCCTGGCTTGATAAACTGCAGGGGTGAGATGCTTGACAAACTGTCATGGTAAGTTAGCAGACTTTTTAAGTCCAATGATAATTTCTTACAGCGTGGATGCCCTTAAAAAAATCCTGTTAGAATTTTAAAAAACACCAAAGACACCAGACTAGATTATTTAAAGGTAATCTATATCCCTAAGACATATCTTGGGATGATGTGGGTAAAAGAGTCTGACAGAAATGGAATTGCCCCTGCTGTTTTCATGTTAAAAGGCACAGTGGTTGCCCCATGTACTGTAAGATACACTTCTACAGCTATCTTGACGAAGTCATTTCATTGCAAATGAAACAATTAAACAATCAAAAGAAGGAAGATTCTAGAAAACACTGGAAACTGTAGCCAAGATCCTTCTGTTCTGCAGGAAAGTCTAGCCTTCTGTGAGGCGGGTCCACTGTTTTCTTTGTTGGCATCTTGTGTTTATTTTTCTGTGGTGGTTAAAAAGCATCCCATGTTTGCCATCTTGTTTTACTACTTTTCCGGGTGCAGCTCAGTCATGTTCAAAGTAATCACATCCCTGTGAAACCAGTTTCCAGAACCTTTTCATCTTGCAGATCCGAAAGGCAACATCCACTTTAGTTTTGTTTACAATCCCTTTTTCTCACTGTCTCCTGTGAGAAGATCAAGAGCCATGTACTCAGTAGGCCATTCAGCCACGCCAGATAACTTTGTATATTTACATTTGCATATTTGCTGATTACTTAATAAGAGACAAACCCAGGTCCCTGTGTGTGGAGCTTCTTGGCCTATGAGGGGTTGGAATGGTATGAACAGAACGATTCTGTTATTACAGTCTTTTTCTTCTTGCATAAAACAGCCTAGTCATTGTTAACAGGAGGCAATTCCTCCCCTTCCCCGTTTCCCTGGGGTTTACTGTGTTCTCAGTGTATACAGTACTGTTGTGAGCCCTGTCGATGTCCAGCTTAGTCTTCATGACCTCAAGAGGCGGATCACTGCATCACACCATTTACAGATCGAAGAATTGAGGCCCAGAGCGGTGATGGGTAGAGGTTTGACTGCAGTGTCCCTACCTCTTGTAGCCAGTCAGCTGCCTCTCAGACTATTCAAAGTTAATAACTTTTCCCCATAATCACTTGCCTTCCATCCCTTGAGCATCCAGAAGCACTTTCACCCAGGGAGCTTATTAAAATAGGATTCAGCTCATACCTGTAATCTCAGCACTCACGAGGCTGAGGCAGGAGGATTCCTGTGAGTTTGAGGCCAGCCTGAGCTACATAGTGAGTTCTGGGTTAGCTTGGGATATAGTGTTAGATGCTAATTAAAAATTAGAAAACAAGGATGGGGCAGTTGCTCAGTCAGGAACCTGCAAGCACAAGGACCTACATTCAGTCCCCAAAACCAATGTGGAAACACCAGGTGTGGTAGAACACACCTCTAATCCCATCACCGGGGCTTGCTGGCCAGCCAGTCTAGCTGTATCCGTGAACTCAAGATCAATGAGAAACTCCCAAAAACTAAGTGGAGAGTTGAGGAAGACCCCGGACATAGACCTTTGGCCTCCACACACACACATGCATACATACCTGCACAAGCCTGTGTGCACACAACACACAAACATGCATTCATACACATGCCCATTCATGAACCTCACAGTTTCTCAATAGATGGCCATTCTCTGCCCCCAGGCTGGTCAATGGAACAAAGCATTTACCCTGCTTGGATAATATTTTGCCAGACTCCATCTCATAAAAAGATGGTGAGTCAATGAGCCTGTGCTGTGCCTGAGGATGGTCCAAGGCAGGGTGGAGGAAACAGGATACCCCCCAAACCCCTCCTCACAGCACGCACCCTGGTGGCCATGTTTGAATCACGTAACATACGCACCGATGTCGCTGGTAGACTCAGAACACTCTGTCACTGCTGTCACTTGGATTAAAGCCCTGTAGTCTCTGGAGCTAATATCATGAAACAGAGACCTTAAAACAATGAACCACAAAGAACTAAAGTTCCTCCAGGAACCGCATGTGGAGAAGGGAGAGGCTGAAGCCCCGTTGTGCCCCTCCCAGGAAGAGAGCTTGTCTCACCTTACATATATCTCAACTTACATATATCTCCTGGCTTTTGTTTCATCTTTATTTGTTTTCTGAGAATTTAGACAGGCATGATGGCACACGCCTTTAATCCCAACACTCAGGAAACAGAGGGAAGCGAATCTCTGTGAGTTCCAGGCCAGCTTGGTCAACATAGTGAGCTCTAGATTAGCTGGGGTTACACAGGGAGACCCTGTCTCAAAAAGTTTTTTTTTAATTTAATATTATTAGTATATGTGTTGAGAGAGAGAGAGAGAGAGAGAGAGAGAGAGAGAGAGAGAGAACCTAGACTCCAAGACTCCTGGATGATGTTGATAACATTGAGGGCCTAGAAGCCTAAGATTAAGTTATAGGTGAGCAGGGCTTTTTTTCTGAGGATGGTGGGGAATGATCTTCCCTAGGCCTTTCCTAGATCCTGGCAGTTCTTTTAGCCTGTGGACACACAGCTCTGACCTTCCCAGGTAGTCTGTGTACCTCTTTCTGCATCCTAATTTCCATTTTTATAAGGATCCCTTAACTCTACAGGGCTAGGGCCCACCCTACTTACCTCCTGCAAACACCTTGCTTCTAAGTAATGTTCCTGAGTACTAGGTGCCAGGATTGTGACATCGTTTGGGAGTCTGCAGTCCAACTTGTGATAGTGACATAGGGCACAGAGACCTGGAGGATTTAATAAGGTAATATACTCAAAAGTCAGATACTGGGTCCCTGTGCGAACAGAAAGGGGACTGGCTGAAGACAAACAGCACTAATGAACGCCACCTGACAGGGTAGGGCACGGCAGCCAGCATCACAGTAGACAGGATTCAGTTACAGCTCAGTGGCTGTTTCTGCTTAGCACCCCTCCCCCCACCATGGATCTCCCGATTGCCTTTCCAAGCGCTTAGGCACTGGGCAGAAGGGCATCCACCATGGTGAGCAGCGAACCTTGTCCAGAGGGGACAGCCCCAGACAAGTTACCGTGTTTTGCCACCTGACAGGGTAGGGCACGGCAGCCAGCATCACGGTAGACAGGATTCAGTTACAGCTCAGTGGCTGTTTCTGCTCAGCACCCCTCCCCCCCACCATGGATCTCCCGGTTGCCTTTCCAAGCGCTTAGGCACTGGGCAGAAGGGCATCCACCATGCTGAGCAGCGAACCTTGTCCAGAGGGGACAGCCCCAGACAAGTTACCGTGTTTGCACCTGCCTCTAGCCTGGCCCTCCCACCATGCTCTGATGAACAAATCGATGCTGGTAGAATTGTTAGAGGGAAGATGTCTTTGTTCCTAACCAAAAGAAAATCGATTCTTTAAGAGAGTTGTTGCTGGTGCAAGCAGTTTACTAACTTTATTGCTTAGCAGAAGCCATTAGCTTTGGAAATAAATGGAGTTGATTTGGAATATTGTTATGTTGCGGATAAACAAATGGCCATTGTCCTTACTCGTACAGCATTCTGTCCCCGGGAGAAAGATGACTCAGGGCTGAGAAAGTGTTCCGTGGCACGGAGGAATCCTGACCAGGTGCTGCAAAGTGTTCCGTAGCAGAGGGGAATCTTAACCAGGTGCTGCGTGACTGGGCCTTTCTTGGTGCCTGTCAAAGGCACAGCCGCATAGAGCACTCCTTACTTGTGAGTGTGCATTGGAATCACCTGGAGGCTGTTCTCAGACAGACCACAGGCAGACCACCGGTAGCACAGACTCAGGATGTCTGGAGGAGAGCCCCAGAGTTTGTATTTTTTTGCAAGTTCTCAGGTGTTGCTGATGTTGCTCCTTGGAGACCCAACTTTGATAACTGTTGTTTTCTTGATTTTAGAGTCCACATATCTAGGACTCTCAGTACCCCAGAATGTTAAGGAAAAGGGATCTAGTTCCTTTGGTTTGCAAGCAGTGCCAGCTCAGCTGCTGCCTCATTAGCAAGTGAGCAAGTCTTATTACAAATAACATTCACTAAAAGTCGTGTGTGTGTGTGTGCGCGCACGCACGCGTGTGTATGTGTGCCTGCAGGAGTGTGTGCACATACGTGTGGAAGCCAGAGGTTAGGTGCCATTCTTGAGGATGGCCACCTGCCTTGTTTCATGAGACAAGGTTTCTCACTGGAATCTGGGGCTCCTTGATTAGTCTAGGCCCGCTGGTTGGCCAGTGAGCCCCAGGAATCCTCTGTCCCTACTTCTGCAGCGCTGGGATTACAAGCCCACACCACCACTCCCAGCTGTTGATGTGGCCTGGGGCGCTAACTTGGGTCTCCATGCTTGCATGGCACCCAGCTGTCTCCCCAGCTCTCACAGTCATTAATGGTGAAATACCTAGACATTTTCTTATCTCCATTCAGTTCACACCAGGTTCTTCAGCAAGGTCCTGTTGTTTGCTGGTTTGATCTGTCAAGATGTGGATGGCCTGTAGCAGCAGTCCTGGTAAGGGTGGCAAGTGTGCATCTCAGCCTGCAGACCCACAAGGATGAAATTATTTTTCTGGGCTCCCATTCTCTGGGGATAATACAGACTCCATCCTGGTGAATTTAAACTTTCCCGTCTCTCCCCACACTCCAGCCTGGTGCATAATTTGAGGACAAGGGATCCTTGGACATCTTCTTTGGGTTCTCTTCGGTCCCATAGTTTAATGGTGAGTCACTGTATCTTCCCTATGTCAGGGTCAGCAAAATTCTTTCTGTAAAGGGCCTGATATGCTTTTGGCTGTGTAGACCAGGGCAGTCCTAGATAATATGTAAACAAATAGGCATGGCTATAAAACCAGGCAGTAACGAGATTCTAGATCCTGTCAAGTTGACAATATTCACCTTCACATGGCAGTGGCCAGATTCTAGATCCTGTCAAGTTGACAATCAAGTTCATGTGCTGGGGCTCAAACTCAAGACCTCATGCGTTCTAGGCAAACACTCTACCAGCTGAGCTACATCCCCTGCCTCACTGTTGGGGATCTTTCGAAGTCTACATGTGAACACTCTGGCTTTCCCTTGACAAGGTAAAATGGTTCCCACACAGTTCACCTTTCAAGGCACGGAAGGGATCACGGTGAGGTTCCTAGTTACTTATTCCAAATCCGTAATGCCACATCTTGCAACCAGGCTCCCCTCTACCCTTCCAGTGCCCAATGCCTACCTCAGCATATGCATGTAACTACGTCGTGTCAACGCTTCAGCCCCTCTGGGACAAGGGCTCCATATTAGCACATCTGTACCAGCTGCGTGCTTTCTTCTAAACAGCTGTGTAGTAGTCACAAGACAGTGACTTGTTCAGGAATATTTGCGTTGTTTCATGTCCTTGGCTTTTAATAAGCATTGACTACTCTGGTGATCCCTTATGCAGACATTCTCATGGTTGACCTTGACTTGATGGAGTCACTTGATTGATAGGACTGAAGTGATATTTCATAGTGTCTTATGTCAATCTGACCATCTTGCTGTGTGTATTTTCTTTTTTGTGACAATGTCTTTCTTTTGGAACTCATGCTGGAAAGAGACCAGACTTACCTTACGTTTACCCAAAGTCAATGGCTTCTTAACTCTTACTCAAGTTGTACTTACTGCAATCATTCAGTTTAATCAAATGCTACACTAACTCAAGAAATCAAGGTGTGCGTGCGTGTGTGTGTGTGTGTGTGTGTGTGTGTGTATGTATGTGCGTGCATGTGTGTTCTTGTGCATGAGTCCAGGCACACAAGTGCCATGGGCTGTGTGTGAGGTCAGAGGGCAGCCTTTGGATGTTGGTCCTTGCTTTTCCGCCTTGTTTCAGAGAAGGTCTCTTCACTACTGGGTAAACCAGGCTAGCAGCCGTGAGCTGCTGGAGACTCTCCTGTCTCTGCCTTCTATCTCCCTGTAGATGCCCTGGGATTATAGATGCTTACAGGACTGTGCCCAACTTTTACATGGTTCTGCAGATCTGGACTCGGGTCATCAGGCTTGTGGGGCAAGCATTTTTACCCTCTGAGCTAGCCCATCAGAGAAGTTTTGATGCACATTCAGCCGATGGCTTTGAATAGATTTGCCAACATCAACTCACCAACTTTCTGTCAAAGAAGTCATGGAGGGACAGCTATGAACAGGACTTGAGACTGTATCGGAGCAGTCGAGAATGGCCGCTTTCAGCCTTCTTGCCAGGCTCCCTCACGCCCTCACACCACTTTAAAGACACCAGTTCTGAAGGTGGCAAGTGGGAGGCTTAGGTTCGGGGTTTTGCAGAATTGATAAAGTTGGTCAGCTGGTATGGTTTGGATGAGAAGCATCCTCCCATAGGCTCCAGTATTTGAACATTTGGTATATGGTCCCCAGTTGGTGGTGCTGTTTGAAGCCATCATAGAATTCCTAGGAGGCGTGGCCTTGCAGGAAGAAGCTCATCCCTGTGGCAGCCTTACCCCACTTCCAGTTTTCCTCCTCTCAGCTTCCTGCATGAAGATGTGAGCTCTCAGCTCAGCTCCAGCCCCCTGCCACGCCTCCCCTGCCATGATGGGCTCTCCCTCTGGAACCCATAAGCTCAGATAATCTCTTCCTAATGTAAGTTGCCTTGGTCATGGGTTTTTACCAGAGTAACAGAAAAGTAACTAATACAGCTGGCTGCTGGCTCCAGAGGTCTCCACTTACATCATAGGATGGCAAGTTAATGCTCATTTTAATGTGTTTGAAATGAAAATATTTTGTGGAGATTTTCTCTTTCACTTTTTCTTGTTCTTTTTTCCATGGCCGGGGGGGGGGGGCGGCAGTGCTGGGATGGACTTCAGGGATTTACACATGCTAAGCACACACTCTAACACCAATCTACACCTCAAGTCCCTCTTCACCTACTGTAAAAATTAACTTAATAATGATTAGTTTGAGCCACATCAGAGAGAAAAATATTAATTGCATGCTTCTCAATACACACAAGCATATCTAATACAGCATGTTTCTTTTTTTTTAAATTTTAGTTTGTGTGTGTGTGTGTGTGTGTGTACATACATGCATGCATGCCAGAAGAGGGCATTGCATCCCTTGGAGCTGGAGTTAGAGGTGGTTGTGACCTACTGGATGTGGGTGCTGAGAGCTGAACCTGAGTCCCCTGCAAGGGCCGTCTTGCCAATCCTGGCATGTTTCTAATGGTGAGATTATTTCATGGTCTGAATTTTCTGTGTTTATATAAAATTTCAAGTTACTCTGGATAGAGCTTGTACCCATTTGCAGTTTCACCAACAATGTGTAAAAATGCTTTTTACCCACACTTCGTCCCTGTAGGCTTTCAGCAAACTAAGGAAAGGTGAAAAATCATATTCCATGTGTCATAAACCGATACAACCGTCGTCCTGCACAGTTCAGTGAGTCCGTGTTTCTCTTTTGCGAGGTCCCGTTCCTGGCTTGTGCTTTCTATTGTACTGTTGTTCTCTTCTTACAGATTGCTTTGGAGTTCCTTATAGAGCGAGGAAATGATCTGTCATGTTTTATTTTTTGCTTGTTACTTACGACTCTGTTTATGGTACTTCTGACCATGTAGGATTTTATTTAATTTGTACCTACTTAAATTTATTATTCCTTCTGGAATGATGCTTCGTAAAGTCTTCCTCATTGGAACTTTATTAAAACATTTATTATTCTCATTTTTTGCATTCAAATGTATATCTTGGTTGTGTGTGTATGTCTAGGCCAGAGTTCAGCTTGGAATACTGTTCCTCAGGAGCCATCTGCTTTTTTTTTTTTTTTTTTTTCAGTTATCTTCTCTCATTGGTCTAAAACTTTCCAAGTAGACCAGGCTGACTGCCCAGTGAGTCCCAGGGATGTACCCATCATCACCTCTCCAGCACTTGGGTTGTGAGCATGTACCACCACACGGCTCTTTCACATGGGCTCTGAGGATGGCACTTGGGTCTTCATGCGTGCAAGGCAAGCACCTCACTCACTGAACTGTCTCCTCAGCTGCATTTGGATACTTGAACCATCACAAATCTATTCAGTTAAAAGAATTGAAGTAGGGATTAAAATTTCTGGGGCTGTAGAGATGCTCAGTGATTAAGGGCACTGGCTGCTCTTACAGAGGACCCAGGTTTAATTCCCAGCACCCACATGGTGGCGAACAACCATCTGTAACTCCAGTTTCAGGGGATCTGACACCCTCTTCTGACGTCTGTAGGCATTGCACAGTACAGGTGCACTTATACACTTGCAGGCAATACACTCAAACACATAAAATAAAAATAAATTAAAAAAATATGAAAATGTATGCAATTCCAGGTGCTGGAGAGATGAGGAGTGCTGACTCTTCTTGCAGAGGACCTGGGTTCAGTTCCCAGCACTCACATGGCAGCTTACAACTGTCTGTAACTCCAGTTCCAGTGGATCCGATGCCCTCTTCTGGCCTCCATGGGCATTGCATGACACAGGTGTACCTAAGTACATGCAGGCAAAAACACTCATACACATAAAATAAAAATACTTTAAAAAAATGTGTGCAATTCCACATGGTCCTGGAAGTTCCAATACCATTGCTGAACAATGTGTCCTTTCTCTGTGGGTATGAAATGCTGACTATATAATCCACCAAGTTAAAGGATATGTTTATGCACTTTAAATTTTATTCTTAATTATGTGTATATGTGTGGGGGTATGTACGTGTGCATGCAGGTGCCTGTGGAAGGTTTCAGATTCCTGAAGAACTGCAGTTACAGGCAATTGTGAGCTGCTTGATGTGGGTGCTGGGAATTGAACTCATGCTCTGGAAGACTAGCAAGCACTCTTAACTGCTAAGTCATCTCTCCAGCCCCTATCTCTGTACTTTTTTTTGAATTAAAGAAGACCCAAGGTGAATAGTGTATTAACCATTAGCCCGAAGCGTCTGTTGAGCACTTGACTGGTGGCTGGGGCAAATGAAGATGTGTTGTAAATGTAAAATACATGCCACCTTTTAGAGGTACACTGGAATATACATGAACTATCTCATTACCAGTTTTTACACTGTTCACTTACTGCAGTGATGATATTTTGGCTCTATTGAGTAAAATAGAATATATCATTAAAATTAATTTTTCCTGTTCCATTTTCTGTGTTTATAGTGGCTCTTAGAAAATTAAAAATTCTATTTGTGGCTCGCATTCTATTTTAACTGTTGTTTGGTGCTCTAATCTTTCCTTTGCTGTCTTCTGAGGCACAATGCTGTTTTAGTTATGGGGACTTTGTATTTTGTTACCTGTTAGCCTCCAGCATTACTTTTTTTGTCCAAAGTTCCTCGGCAAGACCTTCAATATGTTCTTCCATGTGAACTTCGGAATCCACTCTCTTGTTCCCTAAGTGTCTTCTAGATTTTTTTTTTTTACAAGCCTTGGTTCAGATGCGTAGATTGATGTAGGCAGCTCTGATAAGGTGGTAGTGATCTGAGTTTCTAAGAACAAAGCATTCCATTTTCATGTTATTAATTAAATCGCTCTGTGGCACCTGCAGTTTTGCGAGGGCTTTCCTGTTTCTGGCTGACTGTATCCTGGAGGTGTCGTTTCCCTTGGTCACTTTTACAAATGGGTTTTTGTTAATAACATTGTCTGTGTGGCTGTTGTTTTTGTCTAGGAAAACTATTGATGTTCCACACTAATTTTGTATTGAGTGAACAATCTGAATATTTTTATTTAATTTTTGTGTGTACATGTTTGTGTATATGGGTGCGTGTGCATGTGTGCATGTGTGTGTGTATGCGTGTACGTGTGTGTACGTGTGCGTGCACGTGTGTGCATGTGTGTGCACGTGTGTGCACGTGTGCGTGCATGTGTGTATACGTGTGTGTATGTGTGCGTGCACTGTGTGGGTGCGCGCATGTATATGTGTGTGTACGTGTGTGTGCGTGTGCGTGCGTGTGTGTGTGCATCACGTGTGCATGCATGTGTGTATACGTGTGTGTATGTGTGCATGCACTGTGTGGGTGCGCGCGTGTATATGTGTGTGTACGTGTGTGTGCGTGTGCGTGCGTGTGTGTGTGCATTTGGAGGCTACGTTGGATGTTTTCCTTGTTGCTCTCCACTTTTTTTTTTAAAAAAGATTTATTTTTATTTAATATGTTTGAATGTTTTGTCCTCATGTATGTAGGTGTATCACATGCATACGGTGCCCTCAGAACCCAGGAGAGGGTGTCACATCCCCTGGAACTGGAGTTACAGAGATTGTGAACTGCCATGTGTGTGCTGGGAAATGAACTCCAGTCCTCTCTGGAAAAGCAGGAAGTAGTCTTAACTGCTGACCCGGCTCCCATTGCTGGGATTCCAGGCTTCCCAGCCAACCTGGCTTTATGACAGGGGTGCTCAGGGAGAGAACCCGGGTCCTCATGCTTGCATGGCATGCACTGTCCCCACTGAGCCCCCAAACTGAACATTTTCCTTTTTAACAGTTGTTCTTTAGCTGCTTCTCTGAGATTTGTTCATATACAAAAACATCTTCATAAATAATGTTGCCCCCATTTTTATATCTCTTGGTCTGATCCTCTTGCATCTATAATCTGGCTTCCATTTATCAGATGTATTGCTTACTTCCTATGCTTAGTTCTGTTTTCTCCACAACCCCACTCACGTAGTGCAGTTTGCATTTTATTTTTAGTGCTGGGCTATTCTTTTCCTTCCCTGAAGTATTCATTTGAGTGATGGGGCTGCCTGACTGGGAGCAGCAGAAGAGCCTATGGACACAATGGATTATAGAATAAAGCTACAATGCAACCAATAATTAAAAATCTTTTCCTGCCATGCTTGACACTGAAATAAGGGTAGACGTGGAGAGACCCATTAGCACAAGACATTTCCTTTTTTCTTGCTCCTTGAAGAATGAGATTGGCTTTCTCCATGGCTCTTGTGTGAGCATTCTGGCTTCTGTCATTATGTCATTTCAAGGATGTGCAGTCTAGGGGCTTAATAGCTGTTTTGCCATAAAGCCGAGGCGTGATCGGGGGCAGACCATCTTCTCTGTAGAGTTACTTTCCATCATCACTTGATCCCTTTAGGACTTATCAGGCGAGTTCAGCCTTTAGGTATTGCAGCAGACAGGCCATCAACCAAGTTGCTGCTCGGAGAACCGTGGGATTGAGTTACAAAATATGGCAAAAAGATATCATCCCAATGCTTTACTTACTTTCAGGATTTTGTGTTGGGCTGTAGTCCTAGCTCTCCTGGGGCACGTGTGGCTTATGGGCCTCAGGTTGGAGGCATCTGATTGATGTGCAGTGACTGTGATCCCAGCACTATGCCAGGCATCACAGTGAGAGACAGTCAGAGGGCAGCTGTGCTCGACTGAAGTGTGCAGACTCTGAGGAGGCAAACTGGGCATCCCATGGGCACAGGGCACTCTGTGACCTCCACCAAACCCAAAGGCAGTACTTGTATACACTGTGCATGTGAGAGCTGAGGGTGTGCATCTCTGAGCTGGGAGCCTTGAAGAGGGTAGGAGGGGACAAGGGAGAGAGGGCTTTCCACATCTGAGGAACAGCTTCGTGGAAGCTGATGCTGTGTGTGGACTGCTGGCCAGGCCAGGGCAGTGGTCTCCAGGTGTGAAAGGCAGGCAGGTGTCTGTGATGGATGGCAAGAAGCAAGAGGCAGATCTCTGGCTGAGACCAAGGTCAGCTGTTAAGTAGGGGGAGTTACGACAAGAGTATGGACTGTTAGAGCTGGTAGGAACACCCAGTGTCTTTTGCTCCTGGTCCCAGTTCACCCAGAGGTCTTGTCCTCCTGAGCAAGGGGCTGTGCAGTCTCTGCCTGAATGGTGACAGAAAGCTCTCTACCAACCAGGTGACCCTGGCTAGTTTCCTGTGGCAACGTCTATTAGAAAATTACTGGAAATTATTTTTTAAGTAGAATTGAGCTTCTTGGGAGCCAGTATTTTTTTTTTCTGTTTTGTTTTTTAAAGACAGGGTCTCCCTGTAGCCCTGGCTGGCCTGGAACTTGCAATGTAGACCATGCTGACCGTGATCTCACAGAATTTCCAATTCTTTGTAATGGGACTGAAAATGTGCACAAGCACACCTGGCTGTGAGCCAGCAGTGGTAAAGACCAAATATAGCCAACAGAACTTGCAATGTAGACCATGCTGACCGTGATCTCACAGAATTTCCAGTTCTTTGTAATGGGACTGAAAATGTGCGCAAGCACACCTGGCTGTGAGCCAGCAGTGGTAAAGACCAAATATAGCCAACTAAAAATCTCTATTTTTCTCTCTCTCTATTCCCCCCTCCATTTTGCTTACACATGTTTACATGTGTATGCATGTGCATGCTGGTGGAGGCCACAGAGGTCAATGTCTGGTGTCTTCCTCAGTCGCTCTCCACCTTATTTTTTGAGACAGTCTTTCCCTGAACCAGGAGCTCACTGAATTAGCTCAACTGGCTAGTCAGCAAGCCCCAGAGAGCTGTCTGTTTCTGCCACCCCTTCCCTAGCACTGAGATTATAGACATGTACCCATGTACATGTACATGTACTGAGATTACAGACATGTACACATGTACAGACATGTGCCCAGCTTTTGAAGTTGGTGCTTAGGATCCAAACTCAGGTCCTGATACTTGTATGTCAAGCATTTTACCAACGGAACCATCCACCAAGCCTCAATGAGGACTTCTGGTCCCTCATTGTGGTAAATGGAACCTGGTGTCTCAGCTTGGTGATGGTCAGCTGAGTGACCACTGCCCCTCCTAGGTGAGGTTAGAGCTCCTCTCCAGCCCTGCCTCCTACCCCTCTTTCATCAGCCCTCAGACTGTGAACTCACACTTGTCCACTGAGGTTTCTCATCTGGAGCCTGGCAAGCACTTGATCTTATAACCCTTGTCTTTTGAATTTTGGAGATTCTAGGTAATACTTAAAGTGATTAGTAGCTAGACTCTGATCTTCCTGATTAAAAAAAAAACCCAGATATTCTGCAAAATTATTTCTGAACGTACCTAAACATTCATATATATATATATGAAAAGTTCAAAGTGGTGACACTGGTATTGTGTAGCCACAAAACCCTAATACTCTTTTTCTTCAGGGCAGTAGGAGCAGTTTAGCATTTCCCTCCATAAAGAAAGTTTTGAAAGCAGAAGTTTGACTGACTGGGAGTTAGTTTAGTGTAACAGTGACGGGATCGTTGACACATCTCATAAGGTGCCCTTGGAGGGAGGGAGGGAGGTGCTGTCAATAATGACATAAGCCACAAGGAGAAACCTAAAGATGAGAGAGACCTGACGACCACTTTGGTACAGAGTCTTGGCATCAACTGTTGAAGAAGTGGTTGGTCATCTGCCGCTTGCTGTGTGGACAGTTTTCTGGGATGGAAACTTAGGATTCCAAAGGACAGTGTTGTCTGGATCTGAACATCTCGAAGAAGAAGGCAGCATTTTGATTTCTATGTTAAAATGAGACCAAGGCGGGGCTGGGGATGTAGCTTAGTTGGTAGAGTGTTTGCCTAGCATGCATAAAACCCTGGGTTCAGTCCCCAGCGCTGCATAAAAACCAGGCAAGATAGCCTGTAATCCTCACACTCAGAAGGTAGAGGCAGGAAGATCAGAAGTTCAAACTCACCATCCTCTGCTATATAGGGAATTCAAGGCCAGCCTGGACTACATGAAACCTTGTCTCAAAAGTAGATTCTAGAATTCTCTTTGACTTTGCTGGACAGATTTTTTTTTTTTTTTTTTTTTTTTTTTTTTTTTTTTTTTTTTCAAGCCTGCCCCTTTCCCTGAGTTCCATGCTTACAGCCAGACAGGTCTTTAAAGTAATCGGCAGCTCCATGCTCCCAAACTGGGAAGATGCCCCGAGCTGCGTTTCTGCCGAGCAGCCCAGCCTTCGCGATGGGAATCAGCGTCTGTGGACGACTGCTTCAGAAGTCAGAGGAAAGCGGTACAACCAGGAAATGGAAAATGATTTCTTTTTCAGTTCACCTAGGATCTTACTTAAAAGAAGCAAAGTTGGAGGAGGCTCCCAGAGACTCTGCCCACCGTCCTGTTTCGGCCTTTGTTGCTGGCTGAGCTCCGTGGCTGAGGATGGGAGTCCACATGCCTGTTTACAAGGAGAGCGTTGCAAGGACATAACCTCTTTGATGTGCTCACTCCGCGAGGTTTTCCGACTTCAGCAGTGACCTTCCTTATTTACCATGGCGTTTTCTGAGCCAGTGAGGGACAGGAGACATTTTACCAGCTGGGAAGCCATTTAAGAGGGTCCCACTGGAGATTTTGGTGGGTTTTAGTTAACGCGGCAGTCTGAGAAGAAACTGACAGGGCGATAGTACCCCGGTGGCCAGTCATGCAAAGCTTCCGTGAGCTGTAGCAAGTGTTTATTTTTGTTGTTGTTTGTGTGGTGCTGGCGATGGAACCCGGGGCCCTGTGCATGCTCAACAAGTGCTCTACCCCTGAGCTACATTCTCGGCCCTATAGTGAGTACGTTTGATGCAAACAAATCAAAGGCCATCTGGCACGCGTTTCCTTGCCTTCTCCTGGGCTTGGATAGCAAAGGGACAATGGTATAACCTCTTAGTGAACCGTGCTCCAATCGTGCTCCACATGTATCCACTCCTTGTGCTGTGTTGGCAGAGACTCAACACGCCAAAACCAGTTTGGGAAAGCAAATCCCAGAGGGGCTCTCAGATGCCCTGTGTAGGCAGAAATAGAAATGGTCCATTTGATGATAGTGAGCTCTGGCAAGGCCTGGTCTCTAGCCTCAGTGAGGTGGAAGTCCAGAAGCCTGAGTCTGGGGACATCACTGTGTGTGCCTAGGAAAAGGTGGCTGGGGCTGGGGAGATGGCTCAGTTGGTAAAGACCTTGCTGTACTAGCATGAGGACCTGAGTTCGGACCCCAAGAACCCATGCAAAAGAGCCAAGCATGGTTGTACCTATCTGTAACCCTAGCTGGAGGGATGGGGATGGGTGGGGACAGGAGGATGTCTAGAGTTCCCTGGCCAGCCAGCCTAGCCATTGGTGAGTGCTGGGTTCAGTAAGAGACACTGTCTCAGAAGATAAGGTGGAAAGTGATTGAGGAACACACCCAAGTGTCAGCTTCTGGCTTCCACACGCATGTACTTGCACACCCATATTCACACGTTTGGGCATATACACTGCACGCATTTGGGTGCGTCATTTTCTCAAACAAGTGCTGGTGGCTCTTTTCCCAACAGGTCTCTTGAACATGCTCAGTGCTCCCCTCCTCTGCTGCCAGCGGCTAATCCATCATTGGCTCGTCCCTGGGTTTCCCCTGCTAGGAGCTGTCTCCCTGATCTCCCTGGTCTCCCTGTTTCCGTGTCCTGTAGCCCAGTCTCGGCCTGGCAACTGGAAGGGTCTTCAACACATAGAAGTTACATCATTCCAGCCCTCTGTTTACGAGCCTTTGACCACTGTTCTTTGCTCTTGGAATTAAGGCCACTACCTCTGCTCCTTGAGGCCTGTCCCACATTGGGTCTTTTCTGCATGCTGTGCCTTCTCTCTGAAATGTTCTTGCAGCTCTGAGCATGCTGTCTCAGTATTAATAGCACATGCTCCCTGAGATTACCCCCCCCCCACACCAATGCCTGCTGCTTCTCACTGTTCATTTCTTTTTCTACAACTTGCCATCATCTTTATTATCCAGTTTGTTTATTTGTCTGATTATACTTGTTTTTAAATTCCATTTTTATTTGTGTGTCTGTGTGTGTCTGTGTGTGTGTGTGTATTGGGGCGCACATTTGCCATGCTTCACTTGCGGAGGTCAGAGGACAACTTGAGGGAGTCAGTCTCTCCTTCCGACCATGTGGGACCCAGAAATCAAACTTAGGTCATCAGGCTTGATAGCAGGTGCCTTTACCCACTGAGCCATCTTTCTAGCCCTGTTATTATATGTCTTTTTCATTGTGTTGACTAATCTTGGTTGTCAACTTGACATACTCGGTAAGACGGAACCTCAACTGAGAATGTCCACCCCCAGATTGGCCTGTGCGCTTGTCTATAGGGGAATTTTCTTGATTTCTAATTGATACAGAAGGGCCCAGCCCACTGTGGGCTGTGTCATCCCTGGGCATGTGAGCCTGGGTTGTATAGGAAAGATGATTGAAAATGAGCCTGAGAAGAAGGCCAGTGAGCAGAGTTCCTTCATGGTCTCTGCTTCTGTTCCTGTCTCCAGGGTCCTGCCCTGGCTTCCTTGAAGGTGGACTGTGGCCTGTAAGCCAAGTCAGCCCTTCCTCTTCAACTTGCTTTTGGTTAGTGTTTTATCACAGCAAGAGAGAAATTGGAATAACCACCTGTCTTCACCACTGGAATGGAGGTTCCCTGAGGACAGGGACTCATCAGGCTTGTATGTGTATGTGTTGTCAGCACCAATACATGGTCCATGTGAGCATCTGTTCAGGAACTAGCTGATGAAGAGATGAAGGGAGAAAAGGTGGGAGAGGGCCTGGAGAGATGGCTCAGCGGCTAAGAACACTGAATATTCTTGCAGAAGACCCAGGTTTGAATACCAGCGCCCACATGGCAGCTAACAACTGTCCGTAACTCCAGTCCCAGGGGATCCAGTCTCAGCCTCTTCTGTCCTCCTTGGACATTGCATGACATGGGTGCACTTACCTACATGCAGGCAATACACGCATACACAGAAAAATACAAAAATAATGAATAAAATATTTAAAAAAAGAAAAGGAGGGCGAGATGGAGGGAGAAAGTAAATCTGGGGGCAGGGAAGATGGGGGCTGCACCCCAGAAAGTCAGGGGCAGCCTAGACTCTACTTGATTTGTGCAGCTTGTGCAGGCTAGAGGATGGCCCAGAAGTCTCCCAACAGCCATTTGATGGGAAAGCCAGTGACAATAGAGAGGCTTGGGGATTGACATTTTGTTAGTTTATCCCTGGTGACCCGGTGACTTGGCACTCTTCCCCATTCCGGCAGCTTCATGGGAGGGACAGGCACCTGGGAACACAGGCTCCTGCGGTGAGTCGTTTCCGGGCACTGTGGCTCTCCCAGGCAGTTGGCCACAGTGTTGTGCCTGCTGTCACTTTATTGCTTTATTGAAGGAGCTTTCATCCACCTGCAGAGTACCCTTTGACTACTTCCCCCAAGGCCACCCTCCTTTCCCCAGTGGTGATGTGGAGGGAGACACACATATATTTTGGTGGCTTATTTTGTGCTGATCAAAGAAGGTGCTAATGCCTAGTGGATCTTTTCTGCGTATCTCCCAGGGTCCCTCTGGCTCTTGTTTGCTTCTTCGCTTTCTCTGTGACTTTTGTAGGTGGCTCACCTACATCTTGTCCCCAGTTTGTCTCACCCTGGCAGGGGGCTGCTCTCCTAGTACTTCAGTGATCCAAGGCAGCTTTCTCTACATCTGCTTGGCCTTCCCTGGCCTGGTATTTTAGTTTGTTCTTGCTGCATGCAAATGACTGCCAGTTGCATGGCATTAAATAGCACCCATAAGTGAGCACGAAGTACTGGTCAGGGTCTGGAAGGATGTGGCCAGGTTGTCTGTCAGAGTCTCTGAGCACTGACATCAGGATGTCTGCTGACAGAGTTCTCATGTGGATCCTGAACTCTCTTCCAGTCTTGTTCCTACCAGCAGAATTCAGTGGGACTGTGGGGGCCCCATTTCCTGACTGGCTGTTAGCTAGAGCCCCTCTCACCCCGCAAGGCTGTCCATCTCCTCCTCACTCAGCCCTGTGCTGGGCACATGTGTTTTTCCTGTTACTTTGAATTCTCTCTCCACAGTCACCAGAGAAAGCCCAGTCAGGTGACTTCCCAGGTCAGATCCACTGAGCCGTGCAACACACTTTGGTCATGGGGTGTCGGCTTGTTGTGATCCCTGGTTGTGGAAAGTTGGGAAGGATGCCTTTGGGATGCCATTTTAGAAGTTCTGCCTGCCTCATCTGGCCTAGGAGTTGAAGTTATGATCTTAAAACCCAACAGGAAGATTTCATTGTCTTTCTGTAAGTTGAGACTCTATTCTAAGCATTTTCTTTCTTAATTTAATTTTTCTTTTATGGTCATACGTACATGTGCTTTATGTGTTTTCATATATATATATATGTACAGAGAAGCAGATACAGGACATTTTAAAATAAAATATTTTTTTTTTCCTGGAGAAATGCGTATAAAGTACCCAAAGAAGAAAACAATGCTAAAGTGGGAAACCTTGCTTCCATTCGCAGGTTTCTGTAAGGCCCGTGTTCACGAATGACATGCATCCTTAGTATGTGCAAGTGAGGCAGGTGAACCTGCTGTGTGCAGTGAGATCCCATTTCATGCCAGTCAGAATGGCTTCAACAAGAACACAGAGAACACATTCTGGTGAGGATTTAGACAGAGGCGATCCTTACACAATCCTGGTAGGGATGTAAACTAGTCTACTCACTATGGAATCAGTATGGAGGGTCCCCAAAACACTAACACTAGATCTGCCATGTGATCCAGCTGTACCACTCCTGCATATTTACCCTCAAGACGCCAAGTCAACATACCCCAGAGTCTCGCACATCAATGTTTATTGCTGCACTGTTCACAACAGCTAAGTTATGGACCCAACCTAGGTGCCCATCAACGGAAGAATGGATAAGGAAAATGTGGTTCATAAACCCAGTATAGTTTTCTACAATCAGATTTTTCTTCTAATGTGTCAGCTCTACTTTAAAAGTGTGTTTCCCTTTTAAAGTAGAAAATTCAGTGGACTGTGAGTGCTGGTCTCAGAGACCACATTGTTCTTTGTGATATCAGGGTACTTGGTTCATTTATTAAGGAAATATGATCTTAAAATTGTGTGGGGAAGGAAGGGCCCTAAAAATCCTTCCAAGGGAGCTGAGAGGTTAAAGTAATAACCAATTTAAAATTTATTCATTCATTTATTATTGTGTGTGTATGGTGTGCGGGGGCATACACATACCATGGCACACGTGTGGAGGTCAGAATACAACTTTGTGGAGATGGTTCTCTCCTTCCACCTTTAGATGGGTCCTAGGGATTCAACTCAGGTTATTAGACTTGCATGGCCTTCTGAGCCGTCTTGCCAGCCCAGTTACAGCCAATTTAATGATTAAAATAGCATCTAATTTTCATATGAATACGGAGATATCATCTGCTGTGTTCACTCATCTTCTCTCAAAGCTTCAGTCCTTGTCCCTTTTCACCAGACCTGCCAAGCCATCTGCTGGGACTTTGACATAAGAAATGACTGCATCATACCGCAGTCATTGTTGGCGTTCTGTTTTTGTCAAAGCAGCTGAACAGATACCTGCTGTCATAGTTTTTTTGAGCTCATAACAAAATACCATTGACTAAGTGGCTTTAAAACAACAGAAATGTGTTGTTTGCCACTCTAAAGACTGGAAAACCCTAGATCAAGGTTCCGGCAGATTTTGTCTGTTGAAGACCTACTTTCTAGTCCACAAAGGGCACCTTCCCTGCTGTGTCCTCAAATGGTGGAAGTAGCCAGGGGTACCAATCTCAAACCTCATCACCACCTCCGAAGTCCTCACCTCCAAGCACATCACCTTAGAGTCAGTCTATCTTCAAAGTGTGAAGTTTGGAAGGATATAGAGAGTCAGATCACAGCCTTTCCTCCTTCCTAACAGAACCACAATGTTTTAGCCAGTTTTTTGTTGCTGTGACAAATATCCCAGAGGACACCTTGAAAGGAAGAAAGATTTATCCAGCCTGTAGTTTCTGAGGGTTCAGCATTAGCTGCTTGCATCATTGCTGTGGTGAGGCAGGGCATCAGGGAAGAAGACCCTGATGGAACAAAGTTGCTCACGTCATGGTGGTCAGCAGGGGAGAGCTGTCAAGACAACCCCCCACCCTCCCGGCCCCCAGAGTATACCCCAGTGGCCTGCTTTCTCTGGTTAGGACCCGCCTCTTAAAATTTCCACTCCCTCCCAAAACAGCACCAGCAGTAAGGAACAAGTCTTTAGAACATGAGCCTGTTGTGGGGGCATCTTAACTTTCAAACTGTGACACCCAGGTATGCCTGCTCCAGCTGTGTGGTCCCAATCCAGCAACTTCCCCTGCAGCCAGAACAGGTGATAGGCTGGTGGAAGTCCACGGGGAGACTTCTGTTTTTCCCTTGTCTTCTTCCCTTCTTCCTTCCTGGAACAGCATGGCAGTACCCGGATGCTGGCCCCCTCCCCAAGCCAGACAAACAAACCCTTCATGTGAGTGGGGCTCTGTGGTAGGGCTTTCTGTTTCCTCTCATCAGTGTTGGTACCATCACTACCTAGTTAGTCTTAACCAGTTATTAGCCCTGCCTTTTGTGCAACAAGAGGTGACTTAGTTTAATTTCTGTTGTGTGATACTATATCCTGATGAAAAACAACCTCAAAAAAAAAAAAAAGTTTATTTGGGTCACAATTCCTGGTCATAGGCCATTACTGCAGCCAAGGCAGGAGCTTAAAGTATCACATCCACAGTCCAGACCTGAGAGAGAGCAAATGCATAGATCCTTGCTCGCTCGCACGCTCAGCTAGCTTTGTCCTCTCTTATTTTGTTCAGGACCCTCTGCCTAGGACATGGTGTCACCCACAATGGCCTGGGCCTTCCTACATCAATTAACAATCAGGATAATCCCCCACAGACATGCCCACAGGGCAACCTGATCTAGTTAAGCCTTCATGAAGACTTTCCTGGTGATTCTATCTTGTGTCATGTTGACAGCTAAAACTAAGCAACACAACAGACTGTCATGCCCTACCCCGCAAAAGGATAAAAAGAAAGGTAGGTGTGGGAGTAGCCATGGTGGGCATCACAGTCTTTATGGGTGCTCAGCTTCGAGCTGAAGTTGGTCTTTGAGCCAAGCAACCCACAGCTCCTTCCTGTTTGACCTACCACAGAGCTCAGTATTTGTTTTTGAATTCTGGACAAAGAAAAAACAGAAAGTTCAAAAGGAGGTCTGGCCACAACTTGATCTTGACTAACAGTAATGACATGTGATGGATGACCACAGTGCTTTCCAGGGCCAGAACCGATTCCTGATTCCAAGTCTCCCATGGGCCTCTGCTGCTCCAGTCTGGGAAGGGAGCCTCATGGACCCCAGGGAATAAATTGAGGAGGACAAAGTTAGAAACTGCAACCTTTTCTAAGCTTCTCAGAGGATTATAATGATGAAAAATAATTATGAAGTTTTTGTTGTTGGCCCAGGGCCCCTGAATGGAAGTAGAAGAGGGTATTGATTAGCTGAATGGCTCTCTACAGAGCCGCTGTGTTTGCCCTCATTCCTCATGAGCAGGCAGCTCTCTTCTGTCTCCATACTTATTGGATTTCAGATGGCAAGGCACACAAATACTGCTTCCGTTGGGTAAACATTGGCTCATGGTTGGATAGGAGTCTGTGGAGCAGATCTGTCAAATGGAAGGGTAGGGAGCCAATCTGTACCACGATAATCTGTACCGTGATGCCCATGCCTGGCTGGGCTGTAACACCCCCCTCCCCCACTGAATTTCACCCTCACTTCTAAAGGGAGCAGTCACAATGGCTGTCGTGCATGGAGGAGAAGACAGAAAGCAATATGCTAGGGATTAGGCTCCTATGTGCTCACTGAGATTCCAGTCACTCATTTGTTATGGTCCCACCGAGCCTGTTTCCCTTTCAATGCCAAGATAGCCTTAGGCATAGCATTTGCTGTAATGGTTGGTGGTAGTGATGATGGTGATGATGGTGGTGATGATGGTGATGATGATGGTGGTGGTGATGACAGCTAATGCTAGTTAAAGGTTTGCTACCTTGCAGGCATCCTGCCAGACTCTTGACACACACTGTGTTTATTCTCACTGTGGAGACAAGCTCAGGTCCCAGCAGATTGGAAGGAGAATTTGGACTCACGGCCAGTATCTTTTTTGTAGAGCAAGAAACTGTTTTGCAAACCATAGATGCTTTGTAGAGTCCTGTCCCTACACGTCTAAATTGAGGTCTGTAGCCCTACCCACACCCCCAGGCTTTCTCTTCTTTAGTTACACAAACTGCAAACCAGTTAAGTGACAGGTGCCCAGTTAGGTGGGTAGACTGTGGTGAGGGGTCAGCATGGAGGGAGCCATGGGTCTCCCTTCTGTCCCTGCCTTCCTCTAGAATGGGCCAGAGCAGCTTGGCATACTTCTTTCATATTCATTCCCCACTCTGTCCAGGAAGTGTCCCTGCCTGCAATCCCTACCCCCACTGCATGTCTTTAAAGCTATTGATCACAAGGGCCAGCCAATGACATCATGATTCCCTGGTTTCTGTGTTTGCTTTTTGACTGAATGGGAAAGAAGAGAAAATGTATTCTCTCTCTGGAGGGGATTGGAAATAAAGAGGTAAGGTTTTCATTACAGCTGGGCACTCTGCATTTCCCCATGGGGAATGTGCAATGGGCCACTTGAGAACTGATTTTCACAGAGAGAGAAAAAGCACCTATGTACATGTGTGTACACATTCATATGTTAGGTGAAGAAGGTTGAATACAGACCTTGATCTTTTCTGTAAGTAGATTCTTGAAAGACAGATCTTTTTATATGTAAATGTGCATTTATGTGCAGGTGCCCGTGGAGGACAAAAGAGTATTGGATGCCCCAGACCTGGACTTACAGGTGGTTGTGAGCCACCTGATATGGATACTGGGAACTGAACTCAAGTGCTCTTCTTAACCGTTGAGCCGTCTCTGCAGTATTACCCTCCCCCACCACTAAGTCTCATTTTTAACTCATGCTCTCAACCGCTCTCAAATTTGTTGTTAGACTTGGTGGTTTTAAACCAGCACTTACTTTGTACTTTATCTTCTTTCTGGACAATTCCCCGCTGTGATCAGAGAAACAGGAGCCCAGCACAGAAAGCACAGGAAACACCATAGGTTTGCAGGGGGGGTGGGGGGGTTGGAGACAGGACAGCAGGCCTTTGAGAAATGGTATCCAGCATACAAGAAAAGCACTGTGGCTGGCCAGCTGTTTTGTGGGCATGGAGTGGCATCAGGGATCCCCGAGTCCCATACCTACAGCAGATGCAGGAGGAAGAAGGGGCCAGAAAGAGCCCAGGACACCTGCTCTGAGAACTCGGGGACCCCTAAATGAGATGAGTCTCTATTCTTCTTTGCCTTGCTTTGATAGGAGGCTTCCTCTCACCTCCTGGGGGAGGTTAGGGCCCTCAGGTGACCCAGGACTCCTGTGTCACCTCACCCAGACCCTCCTGGATTGCTGTCCTCTCAGCTAATCCTGTCACCTTTTCAATAGTCACTAGATGAGAGTCTTCCAGGGTGAATGCTGGTAGATGGCCTGAGCTTGGATTCATGTTGACCAGAGGCTGATAGGGTTCCTGTGAATTTCCTCCTAAGAGCAGCTCCTCTCCTCGAGCTCTCTGTAGTTCAACTCCACAACTGCTCAGATTTCCCTGTGTTTCAGACATGAAAGGGGGAGTCAGTGTTAGTGAGCTAGGCAGAAAGAAGGCACCTGCTGGGATTTCCAGGTTCTTCTGTCCCTGAACAAGCAATTGGACCAGGATATGTGGATGGTGGTAGAAAGAGAGATTGTTTATTAAGGGCGAGAGTAGAAATGGGCCAGGGCTGGAGAAAGATCAAAGTTCAGTTGTGTCTGTGCAGGGTAGATGGGGCCATTTGTGCAGCGTACAGTTCTGCACATGCTGTTCATGTCCGCCTTCATGGGGAGGGTTTTCCAACCTTCCTGCCAACAGCTCCTTTCATGTGGTGATGGTTGGTGTTAGAGGTGGGCCTCTTGGCATGTCTGGAGGGGAGGTTATCTTGACTTAGTTCATTAAGTGTGGGCAGGACCCTTCCCTGGGCTGGGGATCCTGGCCAGTCCGAAGTGGAGGAAGGGAGCCGAGCACTAGGGTGCGTGCATCCGTGCATTTGTTGTTCTCTGTCCCTGGATGTGTTGTAACCAGCTGCTTCCGGCTCCTGCCACTTTGACTCCCCTGCTATGATCAGCCATACTCATCAACTTGAGCCAGAATGACCCTTCTCCTTTAAGTTACTTTTGTCCCAGTGTTTCCTCACAGTAACAGGAAAGGAAACTAAAAAGCTTGTGCTGGTGTTGAAGCCCCTCTCTCAGCGCGTCTCCTGCACCCCCCCCCCACCCCACCGGAGCTGCTGCTTCTGAACGCTGTTCCTTTGCAGGGCACCTGCTACCGCTGTTTCCAGGTCCCAATAAACAGCATTGCAGACACAAGCAGGGGAAAGCAGGACCAGTGAAGCAGAAAGCGGCCAGAGATGAATCTTGACTTCTGGCCAGAGTGGAAACTCAGTT
>NW_008336853.1:3761287-3768279 GCF_000622305.1 Nannospalax galili
TTAAATATGTTAATGATGAGGCTGGCATTCTCTTTGAGGACTAATTGTTCTCAGCATTCAATCTGTCTCCCAGTACCTAGGGAGATGAGTCTTTCTGTGTATTAATACACATATGCCTTCAAGATTTATATGGATGAATGGAAAAATATATATATACATACATACATACATATATAGAGAGAGGTTGGGGAACCAGGGTAAGGATGGGAGGCATGATGACACAGTGTTGCTGTCTCAGGTTCTGGGTGTCTACTTGGGGGAGCAACAGGAAGTGGTGAGTTCCCTGGGGATGTCTTGCTTTTGGCCTAGGATCATCCTCACCTTTCTAGGGCATTTTAATTAGCATGCATTAATTGTGGAGATACTGGCTCTTGTCATGACTTTCTCATACAGCATATTCTGTGTTTTGGCCACGTTCCTATTCTACCCCCTTGGCCTTCCTACTGCTTCCTCCTTCTCACACAGTCCCAGGGCTTCTGTCAGTGGCTATTGAAATGTGTCTGTCTTCTGCGGCCCCCTCCCAGCACCTCTCCTCACTCTGGCTATCCTTTCCTAAAGATGTCCTCATTCCCCCCTCCCTGGTAAGTCATCCAGGAGGATTTCACTTAGTCCTGTGTCCTTGAACTTCTCCATCCTGGTTTCTCAATGTGGTGCCACTTCAAATGCTGATCCTGTGACTCTTGTGTGGTCTTGTTCCCTGAGAACAGAGAGGGGGAATGTCCCCAGGGGCCCCATGCTCTCCAAACACAGGACACTGTGGTCTGTCCTTTGATGGCATTGGCTTCTCTGTGGCACTCATTTCTGTGGGTTTCAGATGGATGAACACAGGCCTCTGGACTCTGAGCCCCAACTCCAGTGGGGACTGATGAGAGCACAGATCCTCGATACTCTGGGAAGTCAGAGAAAGAGGGACAGGGGGAAGAGGGGGAGGAGGAATTAAAAACTATTCTCTTTCCTTTTAATGAACTCTTTAGTGTGTGTGTGGTGGGGGAGGTTATGTCCTCAGTCTGTATGTAGAATATTTGTGGTTGAGGCTGATTGTGTCTTGTCTATGAGTATCTCTGTTGCGTGTAGGCGTAAACACCAGACTTTATTCATGTGTCCTGAAGGGTTATTTAGCATGCGGGTGTGCAAACACACAGGTCAATTTGGAAGGCGAGGCCTCTGTAAACACCCACATGGTTCCTTGCCCAGCTCGCCATCTGCACAACAGGCCAGGTACAGCCCTGGGCCAAGGCAAATGAATGGCAGTCAGGCTGCATTGAGGGAAATGCCAGGCTGTTCATCATCTCCTTCCGTGTGACCTTGCGCATGAGTTAGGTTGGGCTCTCACCTAGTTTCTTTCACGCATTAGAAATAGGGCTGTGGGTTGAGGGAAGGAAGCCTCATGAGCTGGTCCTGGTCTGGTAGAATCTGGGCAAACTGATGCATGGAGCTGAGACATCTTGGTCGGGAGGAGTGCTTCCCCCTCAGCTCATGGCCTTTCTTGGACAACAACTAATTTCCTGAGCATTCAGATGGAACTTGGGGGACTCATTCACCCTTTCTCTCCTTGTTACTTCTGGGATGGGGTGCTGGGTGGTATGTTTTGAGTTTGATCAAGGGTGTTGCTGTTGGGAGTGGGAGGAAGCAGGGGCCGAGGTGGGGAGGGGTTGTCAAGGTTACTCTTGACCCACATGGAGGCGGCAGCCATAAGCTTGAATGGAACAGATCTAAATGACTGACAGGGAGGTGAGGTGGCAGTCACTGACCTTGCTGCCTGATCTCCTGCACGCCGGGCTGCAGCTAGCTCTGCAGGGCACGCATGGTGACCTGGAGAATGGTTCACTGGCCCACAGAGCTGCACCACAGAGCTGCTTAGAGATGTGCTGCTGAGGAGATGCTGTGGAGTAAAGCGGGGCACGCATGGTGACCTAGAGAATGGTTCACTGGCCCAGCGGGTTTACTCTGAAGCTGTACCACAGAGCTGCTTAGAGATGTGCTGCTGAGGAGATGCTGTGGAGTAAAGCAGTCTGAACTCTTTTGCCTCTGTGATGGGTTCATCTGTTTTCTGGAGCCATTTTTCAGGCTTCCCAGGATGGATTCTTTTTCTTGTTTGGGAAAGGAAGCTTATGATATTTTCTTATTTAAGATAGCTCAGCTCTCCCAGCTTCCTAAAGACACATTGTCTTTTGCCTGCTTCCTGGGCTCTGTTCTGATGGGGGGATACCTGCCCTCATGTAGTCTTTGTTTAGACGCCCATCCTCCACAGAATACAGAACACGCCCCTGAGTGTCTTGCCCCTCTAAATAATAGGAATGTATGAGATCCCACTCCAGCAGATCCATGAGTTTCTGAAAGCATGGTCATGTTCAGAATACTCCCATCTTTTCACCTGCGTATGTTTTCTCAGCTCCCTTGTATGTTTGGGAGGTCGTTGCTTTTGACTGATAGTCTTCACGGGGGGGATGCCCTTGCTGGATAGACTGTGTAGAGGCCCATGTGTTAAAGGCTTGGTCTTCAGCCTGTGGTGCCTTTGAAAGGTGGCGGAACCTTTAATAGGTGGAGCTCAGAGGCAGAAAGTGAGGTCATTAGGAGTATGCTTTTGAAAGGGATGCTGGGAGAACTGCCCTTCGCCACTCTTCATGAGGTGATTAGGTTCCCAGGGTGATGTACTACAGGGCATGGGTGCTACAGGCCCAAAGCAACAGGACCAAGGGACCCTAGGCTGAACTCTCTGAAAAGATAACCCCAAATAAACCTTTCTTCCTTATTAAGTTGTTAACTCAGGGGCTTTGTCATTGCTGTGGGAATCAGGCTAGCACATAGTATTACAAGAATCTCAGTTCAGTCCCTGCCTTGAATTGAAGCCTGGGGCATCTACCCGCAGCAGAGTTGGGTGTTCTTTCCCTGTTGAACCTGCCATGTGTGATGATCCCATGAGGAAACCTGCCAGAGAAAAGGCAACACTAGCTCAGCCAGGGGACGTGCCAGCCCATGTCCTCCCTCGGAAACCTCTGTAGGTCTTGAGGGGTCACGATATTTCCGTTGCTAGGCTGGTCACCTGGTCCAGCCAGCTGGAGACCCACCTTGCAACCCAGTGCTCTTTTCGTCAAGACTTACATCTTTGTGAACAGCCTGGAAAGTGAGAGCGGTTTGTTGGAAGGACTCACCCTTCCTAGAGTGGGAATTGAGATCTTCTTCTGGAACCAGAAAGATAGAGCTTGGTGGACAGTTGGGTTTAGACCAGCTGAATCTCCTAGTAGGAATCCCCCACTTTGGAGAGCACAAGTTGAAGTGGCAAGGCCAGGGACATTTTTTTGTTGAACTTTCTCTGTTCAAGATTGTCACCTCTTGAGGTGTTGGTACAGGCACCTCTGCCTACTGGAGTCTTTCTCTGGTCCTCCAGCCTGGTGTCCTTCCCACTCATTAAGCACTTTCCTGTCTTGTACCTCATCCATCTTGGCATCGGCCCATCTTTCCTGTCCCCCAAATCTTGTTGGTACTTCCCTTCCTCTTGCTCACGAATGTTCAAGCATATTGTGCTTGGACCCCTCTGAACACACTCATGTCAGTTTGTAGCCTTTTTACTTTAGTTTCCTATTTCCTCTTTAAAAAACAGGATGATTAGCTAATTGGTATTGTCAACAACAAATAGCTCTCTGTCTGTTTTTTGGCATTAGAGAAGGATTTTATTGCTTCATTTAAATCCTTCACCCCCCTGGAGGTCATCAGCTCTCAGCTGTGAGGGGGTGAGATGGCTGATGGGATTAGAGGCCCAGTGGAGCCCTGAATCTAAACACTAAATGGCTCATCCAGGGACCAAAGATGGCTTTATCAGCTCTGTGTTTATAACTTCATGCTAATTTGTTCCAATCAAACTAATTATCAAGTTTCTCCTACTCTGCAGTGGCCTGGGAGCTACCCTGATTTGTTGCTTGGCACCCTCACTGAGGATGCATCCTTGTAGCAGGACCGAGGTCTTGGCTCACTTACCCTGAGACAGGTTTGGATGTTCTCTGGAATCACTGTAGATCCTGTACCATATGCAGAAAGTGTGTGTGTACCCCAAGGGGTGTCATACCTTGGATGCCTTTGGATTTCCAAGGTCTGTGGGTACTCCTGCCTTCCTGGGCTCCACAACCCCAGACCGTGTTTTAGAGCTGTGTGGGTATAAAGATAAATATGGTCATGGCTAGATTTATTATTGTATATTCATTATTATTCATTTTCCTCCTGATTTGAAAAGAAACTAAACATTTTGTATGGCCCCACAATGGACTTGCTTCCAGGCTCTTATGTCTGAGGACCACTTGCCCCTAAGGATCTCATCAGTGCTCATCCTCTGGACAGCTGAGCTGAAGCTTCCTCCTGGAGCACTTCTAGATTGTTCCATTTTGTGGGCATGAATCAGGAGACATGGTACTTGGTCTGTGAGGTTTGAACTCCAGTTGAGGCTCAAACTGTGCTTTGGAAGTGAGCCATAGTGACGTGGTAGGACACTAAACTTTAGCCTATCATGTTGCTTTAGATTTAGGCTCCAAATAAACCATATTGATCCTAGAACTCTCAAGGGGTTGAGAGGCATGACGGGCATCGTGCTGGATGGAGTTCTGACTTGGCCTCGAGTGGTCCCCCCTCTTAAGCATTCATGCTTTCACACCCACAGGGCTACCAGTCTCATTCCACTCAGCTGACATTGAGTTCACTGAAGGGAAGATGACCCTGGGTTGACAACCTGGTAGATAAGACCGGGTTGTCCTTGAGGCTGAGAAATTTAAAGAGAAACAGAAGTCTCTGCTGGCCTTGAAGGAAGCAGTAGCTGTGCTGTGACTTGCCCATAGAGGAGGCCATGTGGCCAATGCCCAGGGTGGCCTGTTAGGGCTGAGAGTGGTGGCAGGCAGCCAACAAAAGAAACACGTTTATTTGCAAGGTACTCAGTTCTTCCAACAGCCGTTATCCTGGAAGAAGACTCTGAACCTCTCATGGGGCCCCAGACTCCACCTCAGGGTTGATTTCAACTTAGGAGGCTCTGAGCAGGGGTCTAGCCCAGCTCAGCCCTGGGCTCCTGACCCAGTACAGACGAGAAAGGGGGTGGCTTTAAATAACTGGATTTCTGGCAGCTTTTTACCCAGCAATAGGAACCTCCTGGGTACCTTGTCTATCTCGACTCAGTGCTGCACCTTGGAGTCTAGGCGTAGAGAAGAGAGAAGAGGGGGAAGATGGCAGTTTCCCACGTACCCATGGCAGGAAGCAGGAGAACGTTCCCTTAGCAGCAAGCTGCTTCAGTGCATCTCGGCTACCAAGTCTGCATCAAGCACAGATAAGCTGAATAATTAATTCTGCTCCAAGCAGAGAGATGCCACAGATAAAGCCTGTTAAAAAGAAATGATGTTCTTCAAAGCCCCAGTCTTTCTTTTGAAGTGGGCTACATGCCAGTCACATGATTTCCTTAGTGGTAATCCAGACGTTTCCATCCCCACCCATAGCCTGGCCCTTCCTCCCGACTGTCTGGTCACCGAATGGTCCACCAACTTCCATCTTTTCCAGACTGCTTGGTTTGGGCTGACTGTCCCAGTGGGCAGTTTCTTCTATGAAGCTGTCTGTCTCAGCCTGAAAGGTAGCAATTATCAGGAGGCAGAAAAGTTCTTTTCAGAAACAGTTGGAGGTTTCAGGTGCCAGTGGTCAAGGTCATATGATGTGATGTGGGGAAGGCCACTGGCTGGGAGGGTGGGCAGAGGGCAAAGATGGAGAGAGACTTTGTGCAGATGAGAGGAGGCGACTGTGATGTGTATGCCTCCTTACACTCAAGTGCCAGCCCACATCCAGCGTTAGGAAGCCCATCTTTTGGCCTCTGCATATAAGATTTGGAGACATTATGCTAAACCTGAAATGTTTTAGGAGACCAGCACTAGAGCCCTCTTTATGTATTTGGGGGTGCTGATCTTTCTCTCTTGTCCTCTTAATGTTTGTCTTTAAGCACTCTGATGTTGGTTCCCATTGTGCTTGGCTAATACATTTGTGTCCCACCATTGGCACAAGGGCATCTGTACCCCTGCCAAGGATCAAACTCTCTTTGCCTTGTTTCCCATTTCAGGGCATCTTTAACAATAGCAGGAACATTCGCCAACTTTTCTCGGTGGCCTGGAGGTCTGGCCTGCAGTTTGAGTCCTGAATTAGTTGCTTTTCCCGCTGCCATGGCAGAGGCAACTTAAGGAAGGAAAGGTTCGTTCTGGCTCATGGTTCGAGTGTCTAGTACATCTTGCTGGGGAGACACTTCAGCACGAGCTTGAAGTAAGTCCTCTGAAGTCAAGAAACAGAGATTTGAATGCGCGTGTTCAGCCTGCTTCTGCTTTTTCCGTTTTTATTCCGTCTAGGTCACCAGTCCCTGGGATAGTGCTCCCCACATTCAGGGTGGCTCATCCCTCCTCAGTTAAACCTTTCTGAAACTATCCTCACAGATATGCCCAGAAGTGTGTCTTCTAGGTGATTCCAAATCCAGACAAGTTGATGATGTGATGAACTTGCCATGGCAGAGGCAACTTAAGGAAGGAAAGGTTCGTTCTGGCTCATGGTCCGAGTGTCTAGCACATCTTGCTGGGGAGACACTTCAGCACGAGCTTGAAGCAAGTCCTCTGAAGTCAAGAAACAGATTTGAATGCGCGCGTTCAGCCTGCTTCTGCTTTTCCCATCTTTATTCCGTCTAGGTCACCAGTCCCTGGGATAGTGCTCCCCACATTCAGGGGGGCTCATCCCTCCTCAGTTAAACCTTTCTGAAACTATCCTCACAGATATGCCCAGAAGTGTGTCTTCTAGGTGATTCCAAATCCAGACAAGTTGATGATGTGATGAACCATCACAGGTTTATTCCACTGAGTCTTGCTTAGTTACACCTCTCTGTAGTAGGGAGGTAAGTTCTTTGCAGGATGTTCTATACATGGCTGAGGAGGTTGAGGGTCCGGGCTCTATTCTTTGCAAGTCTGCCAGAACAACCTCTTCCTCCTCCCCCTCCT
>NW_008336853.1:3768400-3776761 GCF_000622305.1 Nannospalax galili
TTCCCAAGACTCTTATTCACTTGAATTATCTTGAGTTTTCATCAGTCCCAATGTTATTAGTCAGAAAAGGATAAATTTTGCATTTGGCCAGTAAAAATTTTGTTTCTTTTCCTCTCCCCCTCTCTCTCCCTCTCCTCCCTCTCCTCCCCCTCCTCCCCCTCCTCCCTCTCCTCCTCCCTGTTCTTCTTTGATAGGGTCTCACATGGACCAATCTGACCTGGAACTCACCATCCTCCCGCCTCAGCCTTCCGGTGTTGGAATGGTTGGTATATACCACCATGCCAAGCTTGGTGTTACTTCTAAGGGCCTCATTCCTCCCCACACTTTGCTAGTCACCCATTGGGTACAGCATGGTGCTGGATGAATGGTGGTTTTGGAAATAGAAGATGGGGGTTAAAATCTTGCCTGTATATTGGGGTAGGAGAATTGTGAGTTTGAGGCCAGTTTCAGCTTCATAGTTCATTCTAGTCTTGTGTTTGAAAAGAATATTCAGCCTGGAGGGACGACTCAACAGTGAAGAGCACTGACTGTTCTTGTAGAGGACCTGGCCCAAATGACAACTAACAGCCATCTGTAACTCCAGTTCCAGGGATCAGACATCCTCTGATGACCTCTGTGGGCATTGCATGCACATGATGTGTTTACATACATATAGGCAAAACACACATGCACATAAAATAAAAATAAAATATTGGAGGGAGGGGATCAGTGGGAGTGGACGGGGATAAAAAGAAGGCAGTGTGGGATGAATTTGATCAAAAGACATTATATACATGTATGAAAACATCGATTAAACCCATCTTTATGTACAATTAATACATGCTAATAAAAAAACTTAAAATTCTGCTTGCTCTTGTGATTAATAGTGTGATGTTAAGCAAGTCATTAGCTTCTGTAAACACTGTTTCCATAAATGAAAAAGTGATTTCTAGGGTTGCCACTACGAAGTCCCCAGACTATATGTCTTAAATACTAACGTTATTCTCTTACAGTTCTGGAGGCCAGTAGTCAGAAGTGAAGGTTCTAGCAGGGACTTTAGTCATTAGATTAGGGTCCCCTACTGACCTCATGTTAATTTTCTAAATTTAAAAAATGTATTGTGCATGTGTGTGTATGAATGCATGTATGCCTGCTTGTAGGCATGTGTACGCCATGCTGCATGTTGGAGGTTAGAGGAGAACTTATGGGGGTTGCCTCTCTCCTTCCACCATTTGGATCTGGGTGATTGAACTCAGTTCGGCAGGCTTGGGGGCAAGTCCCTTTACCCACTTAGCCATCTCACCTACCCTCTAACCTAATTTTAATTGAAGTACCTCTTTGCATACCCTATCTCCAAATGTGGCTGCTGAGGCATTAGGGATTTGAGATGTAAATTTTGATCCTAGTGAGGGGAGGGAAATGAGATGGGGTCATGATGCCTCCTGGTTGGTTATATCACTGGACAACACTGAGGATCAGGCATAATGATGAGAGAAGGCGCCTTAGAGGTCAAGTGTGGGCAGACAGCACTGTTCTTCTCATTCTTGGTCCATGCCAAGTCAGTTTCTTCCCAGCCCTATCCATCTTCTCTGCTTCAGCACCCCTGGATCTGACCCCCCTCCCCCCGCCCTCCAAGCTTACTGGTCTCCTGAGCACTTGTCCGCAGTGGCCTGTGACTGGCTCTCTGGCTCTTTGTCATGCATGCTCAGTCTCTTTCTTCCTTTTGGAATCGAGCAAAAGTCAGTTTTGGTTGTCAAGGCCATAGCTAGCAGTGATACGCCAGAGTCTTGCTTTTTAACTCCTCTGCAGTGCTGAGGGGAAGTTCTCTTTGCCAGTGTTGGTAATTGGAGGCCTGGGGTGTCCATTTTCATCTTTCTCTTTAAGTCGGTGTGAAAGAAAGGGGACGTCTGGGTTTTATAGAATAATTGCCTTCTTGGTTTTCATAATCTTCAGCTGGCTTGACTAAAAGGGACAGATGCATGAATTTTCTTTAAGCACAATATACACAGACCTTCACTTGTGAATGTGATAAGACATTTGAAGCCAAGGATTCCATCCATCCATCCTTTCTTTCTTTCTTTCTTTCTTTCTTTCTTTCTTTCTTTCTTTCTTTCTTTCTTTCTTTCTTTCTTTCTTTCTTTCTTTCTTTCTTTCTTTCTTTCTTTCTTTCTTTCTTTCTTTCTTTCTTTCTTTCTTTCTTTCTTTCTTTCTTTCTTTCTTTCTTTCTTTCTTTCTTTCTTTCTTTCTTTCTTTCTTTCTTTCTTTCTTTCTTTCTTTCTTTCTTTCTTTCTTTCTTTCTTTCTTTCTTTCTTTCTTTCTTTCTTTCTTTCTTTCTTTCTTTCTTTCCTCTCTCTTTCTTTCTCCTTTTTTCTTCCTGGATAAAATAGGAGCAAGTTCCAGGAGAGGAGAGGTATTGTGAGCACTGAGCACAGGGTGGAATTGCCCTGAACACATCTTCCTAAAGCTTCATGTGACTACTAATGGCTTTTATATATGTCTAAACCAGGCAGGATTAAGTAGAACTCATGTTCTTTTCTCTAGGAAAGAGCTGTAGGAAAGTCTAAAAGATGACTTTTTTAGAGTCATTGTGTGCTCATACATAGACTTTTCTGTGAAATCCTTTTTTCTCAGAATATCCTATAAAACAGGGAACTCTGGGAATAGGTACTTTAGGATGACTGTTCCAGTAGAGAATTTTGCCCACACCCACAGGTATGCATGGTGTCTTGCTGAGCCTGGGAGATTCAGAGAGTGATAACTAAAACAGGTAGTTATTTTAAAGCACAGAGAAACAATTACTGGGCCACTACAGGGTGCTAACATCCTTTATTTTAGTACATAATTCAAAGGTGGGGTTTCTGTGTTTTGAGGGGCATACAGGAGACGAGGTGGGAAGGGAGGTCAGTGTTCTAAGCTGTCAGACAGCATTTCTCCTATTTGCCTGATATGTGCATTTACTTTAAAGGAAAGAAAACCTCATGCATCCCAGAGTTAATCAAGCTGTGTAGTGTGCTGATGTACAGTATTCTGGTATATAAGCATACAAACGCACAAGTACAAAACTAGGTTTAAACTGGCCTCATGTGTTGTCTCTTCAGCTGTCGTAAAACCCAAAAATGTATCAGTACAAATCAAAGCATCAAAATCAGTTAAATAAAAACCAACAGTGTTTTTATAACGTGTTATATTATAATATTAGCCACTGATTGCAAGGTGCCAGTAGTGCTGATTTCTATGATCAATTCCCTTGGATCCTGACAGCTCTATCCCAGGAAAGCAGCTAGATGGAGTCAGCTCCCTAGTGAAGTTCTAGAACCTTCTGGAGACTCCTGACACGTCTCCAGGGCTTGGTGAATTAAGTGGCCTGCCCTGGACTCTGGGAGTATCTATGTCTGTGAGACTCACCTCTGTGTTCGCCCCATTCATCCTCCACAGACAATGTGGTATGGTGCCCACTCAGCCAAATACACACGTGCAAACCAGCTACTGAAATCCAGCTGTTGGATGACTGAGTCTCTTTTTTTCTTTTCTTCAGGCTATCGTTTAAATGAAAATACAAAAGAAAAAGAAAAAAACCTAAAACTTTCAGATCTCTAAGAATGTGTCCTTGGGTCCTCACTGGAGAATCCCTGCTCCAGATGAAAGAGATTGTGTTTGTAGGTTTAAGCTAGAGCAGTTATTTATATGGTCTATGTCCTTGGGGAGCCGCTGGGGACCTGTGGGGTCAGGTCTTCATGTTGCATGCCACATTTTCTTTTCGTTTTTAATGTTATTGTTTCTTTGTTTATTTATTATTTATTTATTTTCTATCTTATGTGTGTATTTTGCCTGAATGTATATAAACACATCATGTGTATGTAGTGCCCATGGAGGCTAGAAGAGAGTGTCAGATCCTATGGAACTGGAGTGATAGATGGTTGTAAGCTGCCACCACGGCATGCCACATTTTTGTACCCCTGTGCATGGACTGCCGTGGATTGGGAAAGGCCCAATCATTCCTCCCCCGCTGGCACCCATATCATGATTACATGATCTTGTAGCTGCTCTCAGGAAGGAGTCCACAGATTTAGTCTGGCTGTCACTGACTTGGTTTGGTCCATGAGATGATAGCAAATTTGATTCCAGCAGAGACTTGACAAGTACTTGACATTGGAGGCCTCTTTCAAGTTTACCACATGAACAGCTCGCTGGCTGGAGGATGAGTGACCCCACAGAGAAGAGTCCGTGTTTCCCAGATGGCTCTCAGCCAGTCTGGCCCTCAGCCTGCAGACCAGATGTGTGTTCTCCCAGACCATCCACCCCTGGATGAGCCACCAGCTGGCTAGATGCATGAGCCCAGTGGAGCTACAGTAATTGGTGGTGGTTTAAAGCCAACAGCTTGGGTATGATTTTGCTACCTCAGCTATAGGGGCCTGAAACATGCATTTTTGTGGGAAGATTTAGAGATCTGATTGTTCTCTTATCAGGTAGACCAGGAGAAAGTTGCCTAAGAAGGGGCAGAAAAGCCTCAGATTGACTTACATATGTGCAATTTGATGCCATCTGAGATGAGGGCTAGAATTAAAGTCATTAAGTCATCTTTAAGGGTAGAATACAAAGAAAATTACCTTATTTTCCAAGATTCTTGGATTCCTTTAGATTTGTCATTTTAAGGACAGTTATATTTCGAACTAAAAGAAATAGCCTAATGGTTTAGAGAACTGCCATACCCCGTCTCTCTGATACACACATCAGTAGGACACCAGGGTCTCTGGACTACAAGCGTTGAGCCGCCTACCAGGAATGCCTCTTGATTGTCACTGCAGATCCTCTTAGAGCTGAACCTCTGTGGAACTGTGTCATGTTTTAAAACCTGTTCAGTGTGATTAAATAGGCTTGATTATGAATAGCCATTTGACATCAGAAATAGGAGAAGGCTTTGTTCCTCAAAAGATAGTTTGAATAATAGCATATTCACATAGTTTAAGTATAGCAAGTTGGGTAATGACTTGCTTTCATTATGGAACTTGAAGCCAAGGTCATAGATCAGATGGGAGGAAGTTGGAAGACGTGGCCTTGGAGCATCCAGGACTTCCAGGTGGGAAGATCTTATCTGAGCAGGGAGCAGGCTGTACTGTCAGGAAGGGGAGGGGATCACACCCTGTGGGTAGAGAGTACCAGGCTACACAGCCTCACATAGTCTGAGGACTTACACTGATGACTGTCCACAATCATCCTTAGTGTAGAAAGCACCTGCTTGAAGACCCTCATGGTTCTGAGATGACTAGGAAACATGGAAAGCTTCTAGTTTGGTCAACAGATGGCTGACCTGTATGCAGATGTCAGGGGAGGTCAGAAGGGCCATACGGGATCCAGAGGAGGCTGAGTGCATCTGGGGAGGCTTCCTGGAAGAGGGGCTCCACTTCTTCAGCAGGATCTTGAAAGTCTCAGGGGCAGAATAACCAGAGCTTTGAACATGCCTTGCCGACTGCTCATTGGCTACAGCATTGTGGACAAGCGACTGAGTCCCAGTTAGAGGTGCAACCCTGGTGCCCTGGACAAGATGGGAGGAGGACTTGGTCTTCAAAAGCCACAAGGCATTTTGAATTCTCAGTGCTCCTTCTCTCTAGGGATCTCATTGCCTCACAGTCCCTGAGTGTATGGGTAGGCTGAGGCGAGGACACCAGTGATCTGTCTTGGGACCTGAGGCAGGACTGTGCCCCAAGCTTCTCTATCTACTCGGTGTCCCCGTTTGCTTTAAGGCTGGCTGTTCATCACCCCGAGCCAGTCTGGCCCTGGGCAGAGGCCATGCCGGGCTCCCCTCCAGAGAAGATCATCTATTATGTAAGCATCATCCATATTTTAGCTGGTGATCAGGGGCGACATTTAATTTTTTTCCATTATGTGGAATAATTTAAGATTATGAGTGTCATTTTTATGGCAAATTTTCAGTCATTAAAAACAGCATCAATTTTTCAGCATCACCTTGTGTGTCTGGGATAAGTGGAGGTGGCTGCAGGTGGAGGCAGGGCAGGGGAAGCAAAGCTCACCCAGGGTACCCTGCAGACCCTTCCCTATCTAAGCCTGGGGCTCTAAGAGTGAGGTTCCTCTCCAGGTCCCCTCCCTTCATCCCTGGTGGTGCCAATCATTTCCCTGCCCTTTCTCCTGACTCTTTCCCCCTGGGAGTTCTAACCTATTGACAAACCTTACTTAGTCTGAGCTGCCAGGGACCTGGGTAGGTTACAGTTCCCTCAACCTAGATTATATGACACCTTGGACAAAGTTAAGGAGGTTGCACCCTACTCCGTGAGCATGATGGTGGGTGTGTGTGGGCCTGGAAAGGTCAGACCCCACAGGCTACCAGCATCAGAGGCTGACCTGCTTTTTACTCCTTAGGCACAGTAATTGTGAGACACCCCAGGGGGGAAGAACCAGAGCATGGGTGGTGGGAAGCTTGGCGAAGGTCACTTCTGGGACAAGTTGCCTGCTGTGAGATTGGGGCACTGTAGCGCCTGCAGGGCTCTGGCACCTCCTGTTGTCTATCCAGTTGTGTTTTTCATGGGGCTTTTAGTTTGCTGTTTTACCCCCAACCTGGGGATGACTGTATCTCTTCCTTAATAGCCTATGGGTGTATGGTGTATGTGTGTGTGTGTACAGGAGTTGTACAGTGTGCCTGTGGAGGTCAGAGGGCAACCTCAGGAATCTCTCTGCCTCCTACCTTCCTATAAGAGCAAAGGGATTGCAGATGACTGGTGGGGATCTGAACTCAGGTCATCAGGCTTGCACAACAAGCGCTTTAACCACTGAGCTGTCTCCCCAGCCCTAGTGACTTGTTAATTGGAAGAATTCTGGACATATCAGCAACCAGCTGTTGTCTTCCTTACCAGGGAGGCGACAGCAAGCCATGGTGAACAGATTGGGCTTTTAGTACCAGATGTGCATACGTATCCTGAGGCCTTTTGTGTTTATGAGAGGCACACTGTAGTCTTGCTGTCTGGCTCCTGTCTCACCCCTCCCCCTTCCTTTCCTCTCTCTCCTTCTTTTTTCCTTCCAGAAAATGCTGTTCTTCTCTGCTCCTGCCTCTTTTTAGAGTAGGTGGAAAATGCCCTGTTCATTGTGGGCCAGGGACTGGCCCCCAACCATGCCTGGTAATCCTAATAACAATAGCAATGATTGTAGTTCTACTGCAGGAGTGTGGTCCTCTCCAGTTTCAGAGACCTGGGTGGGTGGTGCCCTCTGCCTCCAGCAGCCCACTCTTGGCTTTCTGTACCTTGCTGGGTTTGGGAAGTGGGTGGGACTTGGGGAGGCAGGGCAGGGCAAGGAGTCTGGGGGTAGTAGGAAGGAAAGGGAGTGTTGTTCTTGTAGCTTGAGGAGCCCATGTATTTCACACATTGCCATTTGGTCACTGAGAGGTGGCACAGCAAGCCTGAGCTGTCTGAAGTCCTTGGGGGTCCCCTGTCCCACCGGTGGGGATAGGGAGGAGGGTGATTCATTACCCATCTAAGGAGCAACCAAGCCCTCTCAGAGGCAGAGTCAGGAACAGCTGGCATCCGTTACATGTGCCCTGGAAAAGACCTTGCTTTCCTTTTGTTCATCTCTTGGGGCCTCCGGGATTAGGGGAGGGGCATGAATGGAAATCATTGCAGAGATTAAAATGAATCAGCCCCAGAAATGGAAGGAAGGCTGCCACATCAAGGTAAGGGGCAGGAAGAAGGCATGGCTGCCTGGGTTCCTGTCCCTCCTGCACAGGCCAAGGCTGTTTGTTGAAGGCATCTGCCTATAGAACTTGAATACTCCCTTACCCAGGTACTTCCAGCAGACCAAGCTCTCTGGAGTGGCACTGCTGTCAGCCCAGCACCGTAAGAGCTGCCTGGTGCCCGCAGATGCCTTCTCTTTCCTCCCTGCTCTGCCAGTGACCTCATGATGAAGCCACCTAAGCAGAGTTTGCATCTCCCATTGGGGCTATTCCTGGAAGGGCCCAGGGCCATATTTCTGTGTTTTCCTCATCAGCATTTGCAAATAGAGGATAAAGGATGTTGTGAATGCAAACATGGAGTCTGAGTGGAGCCCAGATGCTAGCTACTGCCTGGGATGGGAGGCAGGTGGAGGATGCTGTAGGGGTGGGGTGTACAAGAAGTCATCCTCAGTTCTCTATGAAAAAATGCTCTGTAACTCCTGTGTAGCACACCTGTTCCCACCCTTCTTTTTTTGTTTGTTTGTTTTCCTTTAAACTCCCCCTTTATTCTTGTTTTTTAAAAGATAATTCCTTTCTTTAAAAACTAATTTATTGAGAATTTCATAGAGGGATATAAGCATATAAGGTGTTTCAATAAAATACACGCCCACTCCCTCTCCTCCAACTCCTCCCTTATCCCTCCATCGCTTTTTTCTGATAACCTCCTG
>NW_008336853.1:3776779-3777915 GCF_000622305.1 Nannospalax galili
CCCCCTCCTCCCTCCTCCTTCTAATGGGGCTTTTTGCTACTCTAACATTGCCCCAAATACTTTTGACATTTTTGGCCTTTGGAACAGAGTATGTTGCTAAGAGGCCCAAGAACATTTTGACTTTTAGCCAAGAAACTGGCTACTTTTCTTTGGGGTCTTTTTATACTAACTGCCTAGCCAATTCCTACCTCCTACTCTTATCACACCATCCTCTGAAGAGGTTACCCAACTTGCGGATAGGAATCGCGACGCAGACCACTCTGGCTTTCTTCCATGCTGAGCAGGGACACAGGGTGAGGCAATTGGGTACCCCTTCAGTGGGTCTATCTAGAAGACTCCCAAATTCCATAATTCTTATGTGTAGGGCGAAAAAGAAAGCCCTTGACTGGTGTATAGGAGATGTGAAGAAGTAAAGGCAAGAGTGATTAGCATTACAAGTTTCAGACAGGGAACTAGAAAAAAGTCAGAACAAGGCAATTTTCGAATGTTCATATGAGAGTCCATTGGAATTTCTTGACAAGGGCTTCCAAAAGCATCTCTCTATTGGGTTCTCCTCATTTTTCTTTTGTCTTCCAAGGCTGGACTCTAGTGATAATTCAGGATTTGCTTTCAGGTATTTTGATAGCTGTTGGAGTGGTTAGAATCAGTTCCCTCTAAAAGGCTTCTAGATAGGGCACATCCTTGTCTAGATAGGGGACATCCTTCTCTTGTTCCTGATTTTAATGGAAATGCTTCCAGTTTTTCTCCATTTAGAATGATGTTGGCTGTGGGTTTGTTGTATATAGCTTTAATTATGTTGAGATATGTTCCCTCCTGTCCAGTTCCCTCTAGGACTTATATATAAATGCATGCTGAGTTTTGTCAAAAGCCTTCTCAGCATCTATTGAGATGATGATGTGATTTTTGTCTTTGAGTCCTTTTATATGATTAATGACTTTTATTGACTTGCATGTATTGAACCATCCTTGCATCTCTGGAATAAAGCCTACTTGATCATGGTGAATGATCTTTTGGATGTATGTCTGTATAAGGTTTCCAAGTATTTTGTTGAGAATTTTTGCATCTATGTCCATTAAGGATATGGGTCTATAGCTTTCTGACAAAATATTCTTTAAACTAAAACTAGTCAGCAGAGA
>NW_008336853.1:3778080-3779249 GCF_000622305.1 Nannospalax galili
CTTTCAATTTTTTTGTGTTTTATGGGTCTCTTTAAGCTGGTAGTTTCTTCTTGGTTTAGTTTTGGTAGTTCCTGTGATTTTAGATATCCATCCATTTCTTTTAGATTTTCACATTTAGTAGAGTATAGGTTTTTAAAATATTCCCTTATAATGGTCTGGATCTTTTTGGTGTCTGTTGTGATGTTTCCCCTTTCATCTCTGATTTTGTTGATTTGGATTTGTTCTTTCTTTCTTTTGGTTAACTGGGCTAAGGGACTGTCTTTCTTGTTTAGCTTTTCAGAGAACCAGCTTTTCAATTCATTGATTCTTTGTATTGTTTTCTTTGTTTCTATTTCATTAATTTCTGCTCTGATTTTTGTTATTTCTTCTCTTTTGCTGGGTTTGGGTTTCGTTTGTTCTTGCCTTTCCAGCGTCTCGAGTTGCAGTGTTAGGTCATTTATTTGGGCTCTTTCTAATTTTTTGATGTATGCACTTAGAGCTATAAACTTCGCTCTTAGGACTGCTTTTAAAGTGTCCCAGAGGTTGTGTTGTATTTTCCTTTTCGTTAAATTCCAGGAATTCTTTTACTTCTTTCTTAAATTCTCCTTCGACCCACTTATTGTTTAGGAGTGTGTCCAATCACCTCGAGTTAGTGCAGTGACTAGGGCTTTGTCCAGTGTTGATTTTGAGCTTTATTGCTTTGTGGTCCGATAGAATGCATGGAACTTTTTTCAATTTTTTTTTGTATTTGTTGAGGTTTGTTTTGTGGCCCAGTATGTGGTCAATATTTGAAAAAGTTCCATAGGGTGATGAGTAGAAAGTGTATTCTTTGGTGCTTGGGTAGAATATTTGAACGATGTCTGTTAGATCCATTTGATGTATGGTATCATTTAATGATGTCTCTCTGTTTATTCTTTGTCCAGCCAACTTGTGTATTGGAGATAGTGGGGTATTGAAGTCATCTACTATACTGAGTTGGGTTAATCTATGTCTTAAAGTCCTATAGTATTTTTATGAAATTGGGTGCACCAGAGTTCGGTACATATATGCTAAGTGTTAAGGATTGTAATATCTTCTCGGTTAATTGTTCCTTTGATCAGAATGCCATTTGCTTGGAATATTCTTTTCCATCCTTTTACCTTAAGGTAGTGCCTATCCTTGAAGGTGAGATGAGTTTCTTGAAGAAAGCA
>NW_008336853.1:3779771-3783658 GCF_000622305.1 Nannospalax galili
GCATTTATTGTCGTGTAGAACTGGAAATACCTTGGTCCAGGCTCTTCTGGCTTTCATAGTTTGCATTGATAAGTCAGCTGTAACTCTGATGGGTGTATGTGACTTGTTTTTCTTTTGCTGCTTTCAGTATTCTCTTTGTTCTGTACATTTAGTGTTTTTGCTGTGGTGTGCCGTGGGTAGTTTCTTTTCTGGTCCTGCCTATTTGGTGTTCTATGTGCTTCCTGTGTTTGTTTGGAGATGTCTTCCCTTGATTTTGAGAAATTCTCTTCTACAATCCTGTTTAAGATCTGGTCAATACCATTAACCTGAAATTCTCCTTCCTCTATGCCTATGATCCATAGATTTCATCTTTTCATGGTGTCCCACATTTCTTTCATATTTTTCATATTCTTTTAAAATTTTTTCATAATCTTTGCTTGAGTGATCCAATTCTTCAACTTTATCCTCCAGTGTTGATATTCTGTTTTCCTGTTCATTCATCGTAGTGGTGAGGCTTTCCCCTGTTGTTTCAAACTGATTTATTGAGTTTTTCACTTCCTTTTTCATTACTACCTGAGTTTTCTTCAGTATTTCTGTCTCTTTTGTGAATTCACTCAGAAGTTTATCCCCATCTTCTTTCAGTTCTTTGATTTGTTTGTTCGTGTGTTCTTCAAATTTGTTGAATTCCTTGATCATGTTTATGATATTTTAAATTGTGTGTTCTGGGTTATCTCTAGGGGGTTCTCCTTGTAGAACTCTTCTACAGGTGTGGTGGAGTGTCTTAGTTTGTTCTTCATTGCTGTGACAAAACACTCTGACCAGTACCAACTTGGGGAGGAAATGGTTTATTTGTCTTACAACTCCCAGGTCGCAGTTCATCAGGGAGCCCAAGGTAGGAACTCAGGGCAGGAACCTGGAGGCAGGAGCTGCAGCACATGGAGTTTGGTGGGGACATAGTGTTTCGGCTTTTCATTTTATTATTCTTTCGTTGTGATTTGGGCATGTGAATCTCTTTTGTTGTTTGTGATTCTGATATGAGAATTAAGTTGAAACTTCTGTTTGTATTATTGGTGTGCCTTGGTCCTTTTTTTTTTGGTTATATAAAGCTGGTTGGTCCAACTTTCAGGTTCTCTCAAGTTTTATTTTGGAGGGAACTGATGGCTTCAGATCCGCTACTCTGGAGCACCCACAGAAACCTAGGTCAGGCTCCAGTCAGGTGAGGCTTCCTTGTAAGGTTTGGACCCCTACTAGCGGGAACTCAAGAGCAAAATTTGGTAAGTTCCCTAAGGGGGAGGCGATTTTGGGAACTCTCAGTCGGTTTGCTGAGTTCTCTGCTCCTATGCCAGAGCGAGGCTGGAAACAGGCACTTGCTGGTGGTCTGTTGAGATCACAGCCACTATACAGGTGGAGATCGGAACCCACCCTCTCAGACTGTCTGCTAAGATCTCAGCCTTATCCTACCAAAGCCAGTCTGCTCTGGGGCCTTGGGAAGGGCCTCATGCAATCCCATTTAGCGGGTTGGGTATGGTGCAATTAGGGAAAGCTCACTACCATGTGGAGGCAGGATCCAGGCACTCTCAGGCACTCCTGTTCTCAGCTCTTATGCCATAGGGAGGCCAGAACCCAGCACTCTCTGGCGGTCTGCCACTACACTGATTGATAATCTGTACTTGTCATCTCACATGTGTAGCTTTGCTTCTATTGCCGGGGATTTTAAATACTTCTTCCCCAAATCATCCCATACCTATCACCCCCTCCAAGGCTCAGAGACTGTATTAGGGTTCTCCAAAGAAACAGAACCCGCAGAATGAATATATATGTATAGAGATCTATCAGCTTAGCTCACAGGATAGAGTCCAAGCAGTCCAACAATGGCTGCACCACACCGGAGAGGCTAAGAATCCATAGTCGCTCAGTCCTCCCGTGTGCTGGGATTAAAGGCGTGCACCACCACGCCCAGCCTGTTTTTATGTTATGTATTTGAGTGTTTTGCCTGCACGTGTGTGTACTTGCATGGAGACCAGCGGTCTATGCCGGATGTCTTCCTTTATCACTCTTCATTTTTTTTTATTGGATGAAGTATCTATTGCTTCGTTATTGATAAACTCATACATAAAACTACTAGTAACTACATGACAATGGAAAATTTCAACCATGCACTATTAGAATATTAGCACTTTAGAATCTGTTATGGGCCTGCCACTATTGCTTACACTTTCAACCAGGCCTGGCTTTTGATAAACATGAAAACCCCTTGATTCAGAAGAATTATGGAAAAAACAATGATACATGCAAATTTCCAACAGAAAATTGAGTTAAATTCCTTAGAAATGAAGTTGAGCGCTCAATATCTACTACAATGCTGCTTCAAAACAGGGAAACAAATCACACACAAAATGGCTAAAATTAGGACCTCTTTTTAGTTAGCTTTTAACAATTTATCTGGAAATCCTAGTCCTTTAGGGTGAAGAATGATTTAAAAGCCTTGGGAAAACGAAAACTGAGATGAGAGTCTCTATGGAGTGTTCTTGGCCACATGTTGAGAGCTGTTTCATCTAAGAGCATAGGTGGTGTAGGCGTGTGGTGAAGACACTCAGGCAGAATGGTCTCTTTTCTGGTTCACATTAATGAACAGCTGTCTGGGGGAAAAGGCGTTAAGGAACAGAGCTAATACAATGTAAACTCAAGCAGTGATGCCCTGAAATTTAGCACAGGCCTCTGCATTTTAAAACTTTTGGCCAAGGGATTCTCCCCAAATGGTATAAAAGCCAAGCAATGTTCTGAATAAACTAGAAACAATTTGCTTGCACCAGCAGCACCATGAGAATGTAAACTCCTGAAGGTTAAGGGTCTCTTCATGTTTGCATATCACAGGTACATAAAGAGTAAACATAAGATGACAGAATGAATACTAATTAATCACATACTCCGAGACCACAAAATCTTGTAGCATATTTTAGCACATAAAACCATCAATGTGGCTGTTAAGGGTAATCTCTGAAGTAACTGGCTGGAATTAGCCACGTCCCCATCTTCATGCATTTGTCTTAATATTGCTTGATTGTCCCTAACACAGACAGCACAGGACATTTAAAGAGAAACAATACTCAATTTACCCTTTTCCCAACCCTTAGGCTTGCAATAAAAGAAATATTTAGAGAATCTCAGAACTGCAAAACTAATCTTTTACTTTTTCTTTCCCTGGGAAAACAAAGGAACACAGACCCAGATCTTTTCAGGAATCATCAGGGTGCTACGTGGCCAAGATGGACATGAGGTAAAAGTAGTGAGAAGTCACCGTCATCCTAATTCCACCACTGTATCTTGACGGGAGCTGTGTAATTCCTCAGATGAAGAAACTAGTTTACTGTCTTCTCCTTGTTAAAAAAATAAAACACACACAGGCCACAGGTTTCATTACATACACATTAAGACAGTTAGAGAACCCAAGACTGGCTATTAATGCCCAGCCCTTTTGCTTACATTTAAACACTAACTTCCTTGAACATAAGCACAGGTGTTTGTTTTTGTTGTTGTTGTTGTTGTTGTTTTTTACAATCTAATCATATACATGACAAACTTTCCTTTTTAAAAATGTAGTCAAAAAGCCAATGAATAAAAAGTCACAAAACATACACCATTCAACATAGCAAGTGAATGACTACTGTTAACATAAACAACTTAGCAAAAACTCTACATGTTGAGTTCACTGGGACTGTAGAAGTACATTTGTTTCTAGATTAAATGTTAGAAAGATTTTAATAGCTATAAACTCTAGAGAAACAAAATAGGGTCTTTAACATTTAACATATATAAAATTGGTATTTTCCACGCAGATATATTCATATACATTCATAGGTTAAAAAAGAAAGTGCCCTTTATATGTTCTTTAACCTAAAACATACTTT
>NW_008336853.1:3788008-3823904 GCF_000622305.1 Nannospalax galili
CAGGTCTGACTCCCAGGTGGGCGTGGACAGACACAGTAACTGTGCCGGGCAGTTCAACGGTTGCAGAAACCAGTGCTGTCCAGTGGCCTTGAGTGAGGTCTGGGAGTGACCGAATTTGATTGGAAAGGAGATGAAAAGAGAACTGGCAGAGAGTAGTGAAGGGGAAAGGGGAGAGAGAGGGAGAGAGAGAGCTGAAAGGAACTGGAGAGGGGAGAGAGAGGGTGGAAGTGTACCTTAATGCCGAATTAGTGGTGTTCGCAGAGGCCAGTAATGACAAGCGAGTCTGAAAGTTTTACGTGCGAGGTCCCTTGAAGTAAGAGCCGGTTTCGGCACCATCTGATAGGTTAAAATGTTGAAGAGAGCGAGCTGATGGCCGAGGCACAGATGGAATTCTCAGTGGGATACAGATTTATTTTGCATGGGGTGGAAGGGAAGGATGTCAGAGAAAGATGTCAGGGAAGGGAAGGATGTCAGGGAAGGATGTCAGGGAAGGGCAGGATGTCAGGGAAGGGAAGGATGTCAGGGAGGGGCAGGGAAAGATGTCAGGGAAAGATGTCTGCTAAGGGAAAGATGTCCACTCACGGGTTGTGAGCTGGGACTTCATATATAGGGGCATTAGGGTGTGGAAGGGGGGAATGTTTGGGGGAGAAATCAGGGAGGGGGAAGCAGGAAAAGCCTGGCTCCCAGTCGCTGCTGTGTTAAACAGCTTCTAAAATCTCTGGTTAACAGGTAGAATCTGCTTATCTTGTCTTTGGAGATCAGAGGAGAGGCAGGCTGCTTCTCAGCAGTTTGTTTCCCTTGACTCCAAAGGTCAAGGTGAGGTCCCTGTTGGGGAGGGGGGAAACTGCTGCTATTTGGAACCCTAACATATACTATACATGCAAAATGGTTATTGCTACTAAAATTCTACCTCTTAAATAGTATTAGTTCATTTTATGGCTTTTTTTTTGCAATAGGAAATATTTCCTGTATACTGTGCTATTTTATATGCATTTCCTTTTCAAGTTTCTTCTTTTCTTAAATCTAAATGCTTTTCAGAAACAGATTCTCCCAGGTACTAAACTACTTGAGCTGAGTACAATTACTTTAAATATATGACGACAATCTGTACGTGGGTCCCTGGATATCTAATACTAGAATGAATCTACCTTGTTTGTAAAGATATGCCACATTAAAAATGGTTTCACATTTCCTATCATACTAAATTCTAGATTCCTTTCTTCCTTCTTTGGAGTTATTATTATTATTTTTTTGAAGAGAGGGTCTCATGTAGCCCAGGCTAACCTCCAACTCACTATGTAGCAGAGAATGACCTTGAACTCCTGAGTCTCCTGCTTCTACTGCCCAAATGCTAGGATCACAGGCACGCCACCATGCCAGGTAGGACTCTAATTTAAAAAACAACAACAACAAAAAAAACACTCCAGAAAACTACTACCAAGTTTTCTGAGCAGCTTTTAGAGGTAGGATTTCCCTTTTGCAAAAAACTAGTCTTTTTCAGTACGAAACAACTATTATTTTTTCCTGAGATTAAACGCGTGCGCCACCTTGCCCTGGCAAAACAACTTTTTTTTTTTTTTTGGTCTTTTCAAGACAGGATTTCCCTGTAGACCCAGCTGTCCTGGATTCTCTATGGAGACCAGGCTGGCCTGAAACTCACAGAGATCTGCCTGCCTCTGTTTCCTGAGTGCTGGGATTAAAGGCGTGTGCCACCATACCCGGCTATGAATTTCTTTTAAATCTTACAGTGACCCAATACAAGATCCACACTTCTTATTGGACATGCTTTTCTTACGTGAGGTTTTGTTGAGATCTTGAATTTCTTCTAAATTTTTCTAATCTATAATAACCCAACCATAGGATTAGGAACATTGCTTCTGAGGCCCATTCTTTGATGAGAAAGTTCAGTTCCAACTGGGGAAAAGTTATATATGCTTTTATAAAAATAAGACTACATAATGTAAAAATGCCAAAGAGTCAGATGATGCTACATAAGACATTTTTGCTTCTTTTTCTCAAAAGAAAGGATTTATATGGAAAGTTTTATTTTTCTCTCCACTCCTCTATGTCCCAAGTAGAAGGCAAGTTATACTATAGGGTCCATCACACCTTACTAGAAAGACTGCATATGCCTCTTTTCTTCTGACCACAGCCACATGGAAAACCAAAGTCTCACATGCTACAAGTGACTCCATAGAAAAGGATGCATTGAGATGAATGAAGCTGACCTTGAACTTCTGATCTTCTTGCCTTAGGCCCATTTCAAGTGAATCATCTTCCTTTCATTTGCAAAATGATTTCTTCCCAGTTAAGCAAAGCGCAGCGGAAGACCCCAGCCAGTTTTTCCCTCCCGAAGACGGCAGTAGACAGCTGCGGCCTCAGGGCTTCTCCCTGTTGAATCCGAGAGGTGAGATAAAAGAAAAGCAGCCTTTCCATTCCAAGTCATGGAGGTGCTGTGTAAAAAGACACCCACATTTCACTGGGGAAAGTCGCTCAGTAAGAGAATCCGGACTACATGCTGAGAAGACAGCACAGATCTTGCCAAGTCCTGAGTTCAGAATTTTGTTCAGAATTTTGAGAAGCTAAGATTCCTCACACGCTCCACCTCACGCACTCAGCCTCTCAGAGCTGGCGCACCCTGGACCGGAGGCCCGCCGCCCGAGGCTTGCCTCATTCCTCCATCTTCACTCCTTCTCCTGTCACTCTTCATTTTATGTTTTGAGACACAGTCTCTTCACTAAACCTGGGGCTTGTCTTTCTAAACTTGTTGGCCAGTGACCTCCAGGGAGTCACATGTCTCTGTCTCCCCAGAGCTGGGGTTACAGACACCGCTCCATGCCTAGCATTTACATGGATGTTTCGCATCCAAACTCAGGTTCTCCTACTTAGATGGTGGGCACTTTACCCACTGGACCATCTCCCCACCTGGGCCTCTAATTTATTAATTTGCCAATGATTAGTTGCTCCATGCCTAGCATTTACATGGATGTTTTGCATCCAAACTCAGGTTCTCCTACTTAGATGGTGGGCACTTTACCCACCGGACCATCTCCCCACCTGGGCCTCTAATTTATTAATTTGCCAATGATTAGTTTTTTATGGTTCCTCCAAGAGAAGGGAAGATTTGTGAGGATATGGGAATTGGCTCTTTTGTATCTCAAGGAGCTGGAATAGCTCAGGTGGATACTTGATGCTTAATTTACAAATGTATTGAAGACAGGAAGGCAGGCAGGCTGCTGTCTTATTTTCCTGTTAGTACAAAGAACTCATAAGTTTCTGGAATTTATCCATATTAATGGGGAGATTGTGGGGTCCTGGTCATTCTGAATCTTTCAAAAGCAGGGTTCCTTAGCATCAGCACTGTTGACTTTTATCTGGCGTGTCCTTTGTTGTGGGGCTGTTCCAGACCTATAGGATGTTGACAGGCAGAATCACCCACACCCACTGGGACATCCAAAGATGTTCACTTCTGTGTCCTATGGCCCCAGGGCACTAAAATCATCATGTTAAAAACAACTGCCCTAAATCAACCTGGTTATCTCCAAGCAGTGCCTTGCTTGAATGGCTCTAGTTGGATGAGCAGCCTCCGGCTGGTGGCAGTGGCATTTCTCCTGTAATGAAGCAATCCCCCATCCTTTTCCCAGTTCTGCATCAATCACATTCATAAAAGAAGGAAGACAAAAGAAGGAAAGTCAGCTGATACTCTTTCGTGGTGAGGCTTGTCTTTTATTGCTGCAGTGAGCCATCAGATGTCAGCAGGAGACATGGAATTAGAAATAATTAAAGCGTATACACAAACAAAAAGCTGTGACTCGGTGGCCTGTGGCACATCACACAGACACCAGCTGTCACCGAGGGTTGCTGAGAGGGGGCTTCTGTGGCGGTGGGGATTGGCCTGCTCAGAACCTCTCCTGTACTCAAGATTCTGTCCCATCTGTGGTGCCAGCCCTGACTGAGATGCTGAGAGCTGGCTGCCACTCATTGTGACAGAGGGGGGTTCCTGGAATTTGACTGTGTGGGCTGGCCAAATGGGGGCTTCTTTTTTCCTTTTCAAACAAAATTAAACGAGGTGTTGGTACAATTATTAAAGTACTCCACAGATGATGTGACATAAAGATTAAGACACTATAGATGCATGATAAGACATGAGGACATACTTATGTATTCATTTTAGCATTTAATTGGAAGGAAATGATGAAATGAAATGCCTGAATAGATTATCTTTTTATCCGTGATCATCAGGGCCATGATAAGGAATGGTCGCATGTGTGTACGTGCGAGCATGTACATCTGTATGTGTATGTTGTATGTAAGATACAGCCTAGCATACCTTTTCTGAAATTATTTTATGAAAAACCTTTTTCCCAAGAAAAGTTTTAGTTTGTCTATCTGTATGAAATTCTCAAGAATAAAGAAAAGTAAAGCAGAAGATTTTAGTTTTGTCTTATAAAGGGATATATTTCTGTGATCGGATTTTAAGCCTTCACTTTTCCCCTAGTAGTGTCACGTACATTCGATGGGAATTTCTGTTCTTGTGGACTATTTTTGCCTGGTGGTGTGATCTGATGTTTTGGGGTTCAGGTGTCCTCCTACCCCCAAGGCTGCTTTAGGTGTGGAACCTTTGGGAAGTGATTTGGGTGAGGGGAGGACACAGAGGGACCCTTTAAAACCCTTCCACCATGGGAGCCACAAAGCTAGAAGGTACTGTCACTGGATCAAAAAGTAATCCCTCCCCAGACAGGAAATCTGCCTGTGATGGCTAGTTTTGTTTGTCAACTTGATGTTATCTAGAATCCTCTGGGAAGGGCGTTTCAATAGGGAATTGTCTAGGTTAGGTTGGCTTGTGGGCATGCCTAAGGGAGTAACTGAAGTGAGAAGACTCCTCTTGCGTGTGGAGAGCCTAGTGAGCACTAGCATGCATGTCTTCATGCACAGCTCTCTGCTCTTGCCAGTGGATGTAATGTTACTAGTGACTTCACATTCCTGAGAGAAGACTCCTCTTGCGTGTGGTCAGACCCTGGACTGAACGGAAAGGAGAGAGCCTAGTGAGCACTAGCATGCATGTCTTCATGCACGGCTCTCTGCTCTTGCCAGTGGATGTAATGTTACTAGTGACTTCACATTCCTGCCACCAGTACTCAGCCCTCCGACCCCCACCCAATGATGGAGTGTAACTTGGAATTTTGAGTGAAGTAAACCCTTTTTCCCTTAGTTGTTTTTGTCAGGGTGTTGTCTCACAGCAACAGGAAATGAAGCTAAGACACGGCCCATGACTCGATTGCTGTCCTCCCAGCTTCAGAATGGCTTCCAGAATGGCCGCGCCATTCTGTTGTTTGTAAACTACCTGCTTTACCGTATTTTATCACTTCAGCCTGAACAGACTGTGACACCTGGTTTCCAAAAACTGTCTCCTGGTTTTTTGCCTGTGGAGTTGATGTTTCCTATTTGCCCTTGGCTTTAAGATCTTTGGGTGCAAATAAAGGTGCTTATGGTGTTGGTTTACGTAGCTGCCTGCCTCATTCCTGTTGAGATCCTGTGCCATAGAATTGTGGTGTCCCCCGATGCCTCCAGACAGAAGCTTATGGCCTAGCATAAGCTTCGAGCTGAAAGAAAACGGTAAGAGCTTTGCCTTATTTGCCAAGAATCCCCAAAGTTAGTAGATGGGAGACTTGGCATCTGGTTATAACTCCTAGCGGGTGTGTGCTTTCTGCAGTCTCACTGTTTTCTACCTTACAGACGCTTTTGTTTGGGTTTTCTCCTCTTGTGATTTTATAAGAAACATGAATAAATGCATCGACTTTGTATGTTGGTTACTCTTCCTGTTGCTGGACCAAATGCCTGACAAGAAACAGCCCGAGGGAGGAAGGGTTTTTCCACTTTATAGTTCAAGGGGCAGATGGGGAAGGCATGATGGAGGAGTGGCAGGTGAGCTTGCAGCATCTGTAGTCGGGAAGCAGGACGTGAGGAACGCTGTTGTTTCTCCTTTCTATTCAGTCTGAGACGGCAGCCCATGAAACGGTGCCACTCACGTTTAGGGCAGGTTTTTTCACCTCGTTAACCTAATCTAGAAAATCCCTCCCACACATGCTCAGGGATTTGTTCCCATGGTGACTCTAAATACCATCCAACTGACAATTGAGATTAACCCTCACACCTTGGATTCTAAGCAAAGGCATTGGTAACTGCTAATCTTCATTATCAACTTGATTAGACCGACAGTCACCTAAGGAGATTGGTGAGACACATCTGTAGGTGTCAGAGTTGATTAACTTATGAGGGGAGGCACACCCTAAATGTAGGGAGCACTGTCCTGTTATCTGGGAGCCTGGGCATAATAAATGACAGAAAGAAGAAAGCCAGCCAAACCAACCAACATTCCCCTCTCTCAGCCTCTTGGATGGCCATGGTGTGAATTGCTGTCTGCTGACATGCCCTCTACACCCCTTGAAATAAATCCTTCCTCCTTTTATGTTGTTCTGTCAGGTGTTGTGGTCATGGTGACACAGAAGTAACAAACAGAGAAAATTGGTACCTAGAGTGGGGTCACTGCTGTGACAACATGACCATTCTCAAGCCTTTGGAGCTGGTTTGTTGGAAAAATTTGGAAGAGTTTGGAGATGTGGCTAGAGATGCCCCAGGTGCTGTAAACATAGCTTAATGGGTGATTCTGTAGGAAGATCAGAAGACCCAAATTCCAAAAGAAATGCAGACAGGAAGGACTGTGTGCATCAGGTTTCCACTGGGAACAAGCACTCTAATGGAATTGGACTCGAGACCATTCATGTTATATTCTGGCAGGATTTTGGCTTCATTTTGCCTATGTTCTAAAACTTTGTGGGAGACTGAACTCAAGTAATGGACAGGGCTGGAGAGATGGTTCGGCAGTTAAGAGAGCATACTGTTCTTGCAGAGGACACCAGGTTGGTTCTCAGAACCCTTGTTAGGAGGCTCAAAGCCACTTGTAACTCTAGCTCTCAGGGGGATCCAACTCCTCTGGCCTCTGTGGGCATGTGCACTCAGACACACACACACACACACACACACATACACACACACACACAAAACCCCCACCCATACATACTCATAATTAAAATCAATAGAAAATTGAAAAAGAAAAAGTCGTGGCCGTACATACTCATAATTAAAATCAATAGAAAATTGAAAAAGAAAAAGTCGTGGACTAGTCAGTCTGGCAGAGGGTATTTCAAGACATTCAGGTGGTGGCACAGTTATTGCTGGCTTCTTTGAGCCAAATTTATAATGAGAATTGGGAGCAGAACAGCAGAGCAGAAGGATCTGAAAACTGGGTGGTGAGCTAGAAAAGGAATGAGGTGCATTGTGGACAAGGACAGTACGGTTTGTAAAGAGATTAGTGCCACTGAAGAGAAGCCAAACACTTTGCCTGAGGCAATTGGAAATTGGTTCACACTTTGCCTGAGGCAATTGGAAATTCGTTCAACCCCACTCACAGCAGACTCTGAGATGTAAGACTGCAAGCTCATGTGAAAGATTTTTTTCCTTGTGAGTAGAAACCCACCAGGGTGGCCTGCTTGCACACGGCTACCTAGGGAATTATTCTCCCAGGTTCAGCCACCCAGGCACTCAGAGGCCGCTGAAACTGTGGTCAAAGCTGATCTGGCCACTTAACCTGGTGGTGGACATTTTTCTCAGCACTGATTTTGCACCGGTGTTATGGAGGCTTCCATCTAGAGTTTTAAGGGTGCCTGGAAGGCCAGGCAGTATATAACAGGGCCAGATTCACTGTGAGGAGTTCCTGAGAGACGATGTGTGACTGAGAGGGAAGCCTGAGCTGCAGCTGGAGACTAAATGATGGTGGAGGGATAGAGACCATCTGCTGAGGAAAGGCAGCAAGTGAGGCTATCCCAAGAGAGAGCCCATGTGGGGTACAAATGGCACAGCCATAGGAGTGGGGCTGCCCTAGTCTGTTGGAACTCATATCAGGACACCAAGTGCCCCAGATACTAGATATGGAACTATGGGATTTAATGTTCTCCCTGCTGAATTTCCTGTTTACTTTGGTTCCGTTCCTATTTGCCATTCCCACAGTCTTCCCTTCTGAAATGGGAGTCGTTACTCTGTGCCCTCTGCCATCAGAAGGATGAGATTTATATTTTGATTTTAGAGGTGTTCACAGCTAAGCATCGTGTCAGAAGAGATTCTGATCAGACTTTCGTACTATGTTGAAATTGTGACTTTGAGGACTTTTGGAGATGGGCAGACTCCACTTGGTTCTGTGAGATGGACATGATCCTATTTCATGCTGGTGGTACAATGCTGTGTTTAAAGGGCGGTATTTTGAGTGTCACGTTGACAAATGGTGGACTTGCGATAACCTAGGATAGTGATGCAGATCATCTCTGGGTGTATCTGTGAGGGTGTTTTCAGAGATGAACTGAGGGAGATGACCCATCCTGTATGTGGGTAGACTGTCCTCCTAGCTCAGGGCCTGGATGGAAGCAGTGGAGAAGGAGAAAGCCAGCCAAGTACTGACATTCCTTCTTTGCCTCCTGCCTGCTGTGACGTGAACTGCACTACTCAGTCCTGCTGGCTTCACTTTGGTAGATAGAATCCTCCGAAACAGCGAGTGAAATAAACCTTTCTTCCCTTAGTTTATGTTAGTCATTTGGTCATAGTGACCAGCAGCATAACTAAAGCAGCTACCATGTGGGTCAGCTGGCCTTACAGGCTCATTGGGATAGGTCAGGAGCTATGTCTGTTGTGCTAATTGTCCAGCGATGGTGAGCTGTGTGGTGAGGTTTGGTGTATGGGCCCCAGACTGACTGTCTAAGTATATGCTTTTTCCATTTGTGGGATCAGTAGTAACTCCTTAGATCTTGTTTTCTGGAAGCTGCAAAGTTGGCCACCCAGATGCTTGTGGCCTTCCTCACATTCTGCCCATCTTCAAAGCGGGGTCTTGCAGATGCTTCTCCTTGAGCTCTTGGCTGACATGGCTCCTGTTTACTTAAGGGCCCAGGGTCAGGATCCCCCAGTACCTGGAAGTGTTGTAGTGACACTGTTGCTTCTTGTTTCAGGGTGCAGCAGAAGACCCCCAGACGGCCCTGGCACTGAACTTGGACCCTGCATTGGTGAAGAAGTCTGATCCTGAGGGCCACACACTGCTCTTCCCTGAGAATGAACTTTCCATCCGGATAGGTAGTGCTGGGCTTCTTTCAGGCAAGCTTTCTGCTGCAGATGCTGGGCTGGGCCAGGGAGTGTCGAACTAGGGCTGGTGGTAGGAGGGTGGGAGGGGTTGCCAGGGACTCTGTTCCTCCAGGCTGCTTACTCACCATGCTCAATGCCAGCCTGGCATTTGGGCAGGAATCCCATCTTTACTCTCTAATTTGGTGAGTGGACAGGAGTCACTCTGAAGGGGATGGGACTGAATTAGGTTAGAAAGGGTGAACATTGATCTCTCCATCTTCCCATCTCTGATGAACCCTGAGTGCCTTCCTCATTTGTGTGATGACTGTCTTCTATCTGATTCATCTGGGAAATACAGCAGATGTCTCTCATGGATTCTGTGTCCAACTAGAAAATGTAAAGACACTGACCTGAGTCACATCTTTTCTATTGAGTTAGAGAGAAGGGTCTCTCTAGAGGAATCAGATAGGAATTAGGGCTCTGGTCTGTGTTCAGAATCTGCCCCACACAGCCAGGGCCTAATGGTCTTTGTCTAGATCTGTCCTGCCTGCTTTATACAAGGACTTGGATGCCTTCTCCTCTCAGATTAATCTTCCCTACATCCCATGACTTCCCAGGTGGGACATAAGCAGGAAATAAATCCATCTAATATGAGCTTAAGTTATAGAGGGTCCTCTGCCCCGCCCCCCCTCCCCAATCTCATTCATACTTAGCCTGGAGTGGCCAAGACTTTGCTGGCTGCTCTTTCCCGTGGGAATGCATTTGCAGGCCGTCTCCCATAAAACTTATTTTTCATGATGAGTCTTGGGCACTCAGGCCTGTCTGTGGATTCTCACAGTAATACTGTGCCCAGCTCCTGTGTACCCCTGTGAGGACTTTGTTGACCTAATTCGGAACTTTCTGTAGGATGGAAAAATTAGCCAGCCTTGGTTCCATCTCCTTCCTTGTCTTTTAAGCCACAGGAGTCTGGAGTAGTGGGTGAGAAAGATGTAGTTGTCAATCAGACAAGGTGAAAGCTGGAGACTTTTTCAGGGGACTCTGTGTGTGTGGGGGTGGGCGGTGGTGGAGACCAGACGACGATTTTGAGTATCATTCCTCTTGTACTGTATACCTTTGTTTGTTTTTACGAGGCCAGGAGGATGGAGTCCCTTATTGGTCTGGAACTTGCCAAGTAAGCTAGACTGGCTGGGCAGAGAGCCCCTGGGATCTGCCTGTCTCTGCTCCCCAGCACCCGGTTTGCAAGTGCATACCACAACAACCAGATTTTTTTTTTTTGGTCTTTTTGAGACAGGGTCTCCCTGTAGCCCCAGCTGACCTGGAACTCGCTATGTAGACCAGGCTGGCTTCGAACTCAGAGAGATCCGCTTGCCTCTGCCTCCTAAGTGCTGGGATTAAAGGCGTGTGCCACCACGCCCAGCCCTTACAACCACCAGATTTTTAATGATGGTTCTGGGGCTTGAACTTAGGGCCTCATGCTTGCACATTAAGCACTTTCACAAACTGAGCTGTCTCCCTAGCCACTTAGTGGACCTTTTCGAGGGGATCTTGGGGGATTTCTGGATCTTCTCAGGCAACTCAGAGTTAAGTGGTCTGGCCGTGTAGAGAGAGCCTCAGGTCACTTACCTTCTCCAGAACACCAGGCAAGCCTGTTACCAGGTTCCCAAGCAACCCTTGGAGCTGTTGTTCACTGTTCTGATACACATGCAATCACAGCTCTTAGGGATCACGAAGATAGTTTTACCCAACCATCTCTTCTCACCTGGGTGCTCCTGTGGGTTCCAGGCGTCTAAGGGCTCTCAAACTGATAATGGCCATTTGTTGACTGGCCTCTTGCAGACCAAGCTTGAAGGGGCATTATTTGTACCATCTGGACTTGCCCTTAAGCTTGTTGTAACCATAGCAAAGAGGCTGACATAATGGACATTTAATGAGAGCCATCAGCCTTTAAAAATAATCTTGGCGGTACTGTGATCAGGTCCTGTAATTGGTTTAACAGGAAGAAGAGGCAGAGAAGCCGCACCATGGGAGGGAAGTTCAGCTGCCCCAAGTGGCAGCAGCTGAGCTGGGGAAGCATTTATGAGACACTTTCCTATTAATGTCTGTGCCAGATATTTATGATTCCAGCTATTCTCAAGGCTGGGGAGATTTGGGGAAATAACGAGGCCAGAAGTTCTTTCAAAAGTTATCTCATTCTCTGTCTCTCTGTTTCTCTTTCTCTTTCCCTCCCTCTCCAATCCCTCCCTGACATAATTTTCTCACTCTCCATCCATCATCCATCTATTCATTTATCCATCAATCATCTATCCATCCATCATCCATCCATCATCCAACCATCCATCCATCCATCCATTCCGTCACACCCATCTTATTTTAATTCAAAATATAATAACAAGCATTAAAAAAATGAGCAGTGGTTTTACTTCCAATCTCAAACCACTTGTGGTTTGGCCCCCAGCGTGCGCGCGCACGTACACACACACACACACACACACACACAGCACCCCCCCACACACTATACTTCTGGTTTATTGTCCTTTTAGCGATGCTGGGCCTGTGCTGCAGCCATCCTTGACCCATTGTTCTGTGCCTTGTGGTTTTGAACTTGACTGAATCTTGGTGTTGTAAGGGGCAACCCACCCCATTCTGGTACTGGCCATGACACTGCATAATTGATAGTCCATTAGATTAATTCCAGTGTTTGCTATTATGAAGGATGTGGCAGAGAACAGAAGGCATTTCAACATATGTGGACAGTTATGTTACCGAGTACATCCTAGAAATGAGGTCAGATTATAGGGGTGTGTGTGTGTGTGTGTATGTATATCTGGGATCCATACATGAGCATCCAAGGGCTTAGTAATCTCTTAAGGTATACAAAACTTTTATGTACCTGTGTGTTTTTATTGTTCTTTGACAATTCATGCATGTATGTAATACAGTCTTTATTGAGAATTTTATATATGAGCACTTTATATTGTTTCTTCCTCTCCCTCTCTGTCCTTAGACTCTACTCATGCTCATCCACTGCCTTTCATATTCATGACCTCTCCTATAATTATTTCCCTCTCTCTCTCCCCGCCACCCCAAATTAGTCCATTTAGTGTTGTGCTTATATATAGGTGTTTACAGTTGGTTATAGTAAGAACTTTTACAATATGGACATACTCTGGACACATGATGTACTTTTACCTAGGCTTGCGACCAAAAAGTTAATCATATCTTCCCTCTTTATAATGTAAACAAGTTCACTGAGCAATGTGTTCCTCTTGTGACCTGGTTGTATGACCTTAGTCTCTCGTGACCCTTCCTTGCCCCAGACTTACAATAATATATGAATGAATGGGGGACTGGAGAGATGGTTCAGTGGTTAAGAGCACTTACTGCTCTTCCAGAGGACCCAGATTTGATTCTTAGCACTTCCATGGTGGCTGACACATCTGACTTTCTGGCCCCTCTGAGCACCAGGCATGTATGTGGTGCACTTGCATACATTCAGGTGAAACGCTCATACATATAAAATAAAAATAAATAGAAATCTTTAGAAAAATAATGTATGAATGTATGTGTGTTTCTTTACATATCAATCACTGCAAACAGAGCTCAGCTCATTACAAATGAGAGAAATTAATAACATCTGTTTGTGATTGTGTGCGTCAGTCTCTGGCTAGGAATCAGAAGGAACATATAATCTTCTGACTTTTTCTTCCCCATTTGAGAGATGAACGCTGGTACTCAGTTCCCTTTCTCCTTTTTAGTCAACCCAGGACCCCAGTCCATGGCTAGTGCTACCTACATTTGGGGTGGGTCTTCCCTCCTTAGTTAACTCAATTACAGACATGTAATGTAGAAACTCCATTACAGACATGTCCGGAGGTTGGTTCTGATGCCTTCACTCTCAGGTCTTGGGTTTCAGGAACAGATGTTTTTTTTTGTTGCTGATTTAAAGAGTGAGAAGGCAGACAAAGCAAGGCCTCAGCACTCAGCCAAGCTTTATTAAAAGCAGAAACACACACAGCAAAGCTCACAAAAGTCAGACTCCCCAGGTGGGAAGGGGACTCAAAGATGGTGTCCAGGTTTGTCTGGGCATATCCAAAACTTTTTAATGTTTGGGGACGGGGTGAATTCCCTTTCTCTCTCCAGGACTGGCTGGTCTGGGCTATTGTGGGGGATCAGATAATCCACACAAACACAGGGAAGCTGATTGGTCCATACCACAGAAGCACCCCTTTCCCCAGATTTGAAAGTCCTCTGAACAGTTCCCCTCTGCTAGGTTAAAAGCTCAGTAGATCTTTGTCTTGGAAACGGAGAAGAATCAGGAAGTTCACTATCTTAAATGTTTACGTGAAGACAACATTAATCTAGCTAGAACCTCTTTTCCCTGTCTGTCTGCCTTCTGGGAATCTGTCTGACTCCTTGTCTCTCATTGCCATGGTGATTCTAAATGCCATTAAATTGACAACCAAGATTAACCATCACTCTGTCCTAGCAGCTAACCATCCTAGCAGCAAACCATCTGTATAGGTCACTTTTCTGTTGCTGTGATAGAAATACCCAAGCAATTTATAGAAGGAAGAGTTTATTTGAGAGTACGGTTCTAGGGGAATTACAGTCCATCATGGCAGGGAGGCATGGTGGTTGGAGGTGGCTGGAGCAGGAGCAGCTGAAGTGAAGCTCTCACATCATCACATAGGCACAAGAAGCAAGAGAGCAACTGGAGATCCGGCAAGGCTTAAGAACTCTCTAAGCCCACCCCAGTGATGTGCTTTCTCCAGGATAGCCACACCTTCTAAAGACTTCCCAAAACAGCGCCATCATCTGGGGAAAAATGTCCAAATACTTGGAGCCTACAGGGGACATTTTCATTCAAAGCATTACATTCCACCCCCTGGCCCCCATAGGCTCATGACCATATAAAATGTGAAATGCATTTAGTCCAACTTTAAAAGTCCCCATAGTTATTATCAGTCTCCATATTATTCAAAAGTCCACAGTCCAAAGTCTCTTCTGACACTCAGGTAAATATCTTACCTGTAAGCCTCTATAAAATCAAAAGACAAATTACATAATCCCAACATACAGTGGAACTGAATACACATTACCATTCCAAAAGGGAGGAATGGAGGCATAATAAGGAAATATTGGACCAAAACAAGACCAAAAACCAGCAGGACAAACACCAAATCCAGTAGTTCCATGTATAACTTCTGGGACTTTACTTCCAAAGGGCTTGGATGGCTTAGTCTCTCCAGCTTTGCTACAAGCAGCACACATCTCTCTTTTGGGCTGGTACCACTCCCTGTATGCAGGTTGTCTTAGTTTGTTTCTTCATTTCTGTGACAAAACATTCTGACCACTACCAACTTGGGGGAGGAAAGGGTTTATTTATCTTACATCTCCCGGGTCACAGTTCATCAGGGAGCCCAAGGTAGGAACTCAGGGCAGGAACCTGGAGGCAGGAGCTGGAGCACAGGCCATGGAGGAATGCTGCTTACTGGCTTGCTCCCCTGGCCCCTGCTCAGCCTGCTTTCTTATGCAACACAGGCCCACCTGCCCACAGTGGGCTGGGCCCTCCCACATCACTCATCAAGAAGATGCCCCTCAGACATGGCCACAGGCCAGTCCAATAGAGGCAATTCCCCGATTGAGGCTCCCTCAACCCAGGTATGTCAAGTTGACACTAAAGCTATCCAGAACATAGGTTTTCTTGGCAGATGCCTCACATCTCTGGCGTCACAGACATCTTCCTGGGGCCTCCATTGTCAACCAGGCTTCACCTTCACACCTTCAAGCAATGGCCTATCGGGGCCTTCTTTATGCAGGGGAACCCCTGCTTCACACTGCCTGGCCTCTGAGCCTCTCTGAAACCGCAGAGGAAGAATTGATGACCCCTTCACTCTTGCATCTTTCATACCTCTAAATCCTGCACCAGGTAAATGACACTGCCAAGTTTGACTGCAAGTTTGGGATGGACTCCAGCCTGCTTTATCCATTCATTTTCCTTTCACAAGTTGGAGGCTTACGTGGGTGTGGTCTTGCCCTGGAGGCACTCTCTCCACTGTTTAAGTTTGAATCTCTAGGCCCCTCCTTAATCACTTTAATCTCCTTAATCACTTTAATCTCCTTAATCACTTTAATCTCCTTATCAATGGGATCCTCTCCATCACATGCCAGGGCTTGGACATTAATCTCCCTAGTGTCTCTTTTTCAATCCATCCCGTATATTTTGTATTTCTTTCTGCCCCATTTGCTTGTTTTCACTGTAGATCTGTGTAACATTCACCATTAATAGCCACACCACCATTTCTATGTTATGTTGTCTTGAAATTTCTTCCACCAGAGAAATTAGTCCATGGCTTTTCAACTTAGCCTCAGGCAAGCTTTTTGGCGGCAGGCAAATTCCAGACATACTCTTTGCCAAAATATCCTAATTGCTGCTTAAGTCCTTATTTCCCTCTGGAACTACATTGTTCTCAGCAGTATTTTCTTCCAGGAGTCTACTACGATGACCTGTTAAGCTCTGCTTATAGCAATCAACCACTTCTCTAGCCCAGCCTTCCAAAGTCTTCCATATTCTTCCAAAACCCCACACGGTCAGGTTCTTCACAGCCAACAGCCCACTGCTGGTACCAATTACTGTATTAGTCACTTTTCTGTTGCTGTGATAGAAACACTGACCAAGCAATTTATAGAAGGAAGAGTTTATCTGAGTGTATGGTTCCAGGGGAATTACAGTCCATCATGGCAGGGAGGCATGGTGGCTGGAGGTGGCTGGAGCAGGAGCAGCAGAAACTAAGCTCTCACATCATCACGCAGGCACAGGAAGCAAGAGAACAACTGGAGATCTAGCAAGGCTTAAGATCTCTCTAAGCCCATCCCCAGTGACGTGCTTCCTCCAGGATAGCCACACCTTCTAAGACCTCCCAAAACAGCGCCACCATCTGGGGAAAAATGTCCAAATACTTGGAGCCTATGGGGAACGTTTTCATTCAAACCATCACAGCATCCTAGTGGCTAACCATCCTAGTGGCTAACCATCCTAGCTGCTAACCATCCTGCAGCAAACCATCCTAGCAGCTAACCATCCTAGCAGCTAACCATCCTGCAGCAAACCATCCTAGCAGCAAACCAGTTTCTGAAACTTTGTCTTTCCCAGATGGTTGCCAGCTTCAAGGATCCCCAGGGAGCAAGAGAGGCTGTTTTGCAAATGTCTTTTAGATTCTTTGACTATAGTTGGGTTCTTGGTGCCAGGTTGGTCTGGATAAGGCTGTTGTTGTAGGATGTGGTCCTCCAAACAAACTGGCCTCCATCTCTATCAGATCAGCTGTTTCAGCCTGCAAGAGACATCAAGTGTGGGCCCGTTGACTGCTGTGTCCCTTCAGAGAAGCAGGGATTGGGAAGGGTGATCGGCCTCTCACCTGTCCTTCCCAGTTCTTTATAAGCAATTCTGCCTCAATTGCTTGTGGCCCCAGGTCTTGGGAGAATGATAAAAAAATATCAGCTCAGGGAGATTAACTGAAGGGAAGAGCTTCATCCATGTGATTGTGGGAAAGCCACCATCCTTGCTGGGTGAAGACTTTCCCGTGTGGCTCTTTGGAGTCACTGACACTCCTCATTAGCCCCTCTCTCATGGTTTTTAGGTAAGCCCAATAAACTCTTTGGTTCCTCAGTGTGAACTTTAGTGGAATTGAACTTTGGTTTGTCTTTGGGGCGTTAGGAGGAGAGGCTAGATCTTTTCTGTGTCTCCCTAGGGAAGGAATTCTCCCAACAGCTGGGGAAGTGCAGTGGCAGAGTGAAAGGTACTCCAGTGGAGAGAAGCTGGAAAGCCATGCAACTTCAAGGCTGGTCTCATAAGACACGTGGCCAGTGTGTAGCCCCAGTTTGTGAAACTGCACAGCAGCCCAATGCCAGCTACTCTCCTGACACTTGAAGCGACATGAGATTAGTATACTTGGAAGGTTCCGAAGCTCGCTCCTGACTAAGTCCATTTCCTGTTGCACTTCCCACAAAGTGGCTGCTACCTGGGTGGCTTGATCCAACACTTGGGTGTCTGTCTGTTCCCTCACAGTTCTGGAGGCTGAAGCCTGGAATGAAGGTGTTGACAGGGGCCGCATTCTCTCTGACTCTCCTTCCCTCTCTTAACTTCTGCCTCCTACTGTCCTGGGCATATGATGTGGCTACCTTGGCTTTGCGTGTATTCAGATCCTTGTACGGAGTGTGGTTTTTATGGAAGATGTGCATGTCAGATACAAGTGAAAGAGAGACGAACATGAGAAAGCCCAGGGAGGCTAATCCTGATGGTAACATAATAAAAGCCCATTTAATTCATTCGGAGCCTTGGAGTCGCTGCCTAGAGCTTTGTTTGAAATATTCATTAAGTGTTTCTGAGGAGTTAGGGAGACTGTCTTCTTATGCAAAATTTAACATTCACTTGGTTATCAGGTTCCATCATATTTACAAGAGTCTGACACATTCATTTCAGCTCATAAGTCTATTAAATGGGGTAATGTGTTTTTAATGTGCATTTGGAAAACAACAGAGAAGAGGCTGGAGCAGCAGCAGCAGGGTCAGGGTATTCCTGCCGTGCTTTTAGTGCTCAAAGATTTAAGAGGTTGCTCCCTGAAGTAGGTAGCCTAATTGTTTCCATATTGTTTTGTTTTGTTTTCCAGATGTTATCCTCCCCCTCGCTCCCAGCTCTTTAAACTAGTAAAATACAGGTTAGCGCTCTGGTTTCAAATATTTAGGATTATTTATTTATTTATTTATTTATTTATTATTTTGCTTGCTTGGGGTGTTTGAATCCCAGGACTTTATATGTGCCAATCCAGGCCTCTTCCGAGCTCTCTCCCCAGCCTTCAGTCCTCGGGATCTTTGGGAGTCTATGCATTAGCTTGTTTTCTTTTTCCTTTGCTATTACTGAGTGTGCCTGGTAAGGACCAGAAACTGCTTTTGACCCTGTAAAACTCCAGCCTTTGAGATGGAAGGAGGAGGCCGAGGGAGGGTGCAGAATTGGGCTTTGACGTCAGGTGAGGTTTGGCAACAGCTACATCGTCTGGGGTGGGGTCGGGCAGCTCCGCCTTGAGGAAAAGGGACTGGGTGATGTGCTAGACTCGACCTGGCTGCCGTGGGAGCAGACCCACCCTTGGACCTTCTGTCTCCTTTTGGGTCATGGGATTCGAGTATTCTGTTCTGCCTTCCTGTGTCTTTCCTCTCTTGGGATTAGAAGAGGAAAACAGCTTGGTATCCGAAAGCTAATGTTGTCTCCAAAGGACCATGATTTCCAGAGCAGTTTGGAGCTGAGTGTTGGGGGACTTGCCAGTGACTCTGAAAGTGAAGCAAGTCTCAGTGTCTGTCCTGGAACCTTCTTCCTGTGCTGGTGGGGAAGGCAGATGTGGCCATGAGGATAGAAGTCCATGGAAGAGTGTGAGATGGCCCTTAGAACAGCCATGGTGCCAGAAATCTCTGCTCTTTTCCCCAAAAGATGGGACTCGCCTACTGGACTTACAGCACCAGCCCTTTGTGGACCTTACTGAGGTTTGGGTCAGAGAGCCTTAGTAATGCCAGATTGTGCTCTTTCTGGGAGCAAAGACTCTGTGCACATAAAACCAGGGCCTCTGCCCTCACGGAGACTCAAACCTCCCTGAAAACAAATACATCAAATACTTGATCTATGTAATGCTCCAACAGCCCTTGAAGTGAGTCCGAGCTTCTCCAGAGCTTACCACATAATCAGACTCCACATCTACTAGTGTACCTGCCCTCCTGGTTTCTGAGAAGGCTGCCACCATGCAGATGTGGGTGTCTTCCTCCCCACTTTACCCATCTCAGTTGGCCCAGTGTGGTGCCAGGCCACACCCTTCCTGCCACACAGCCTCTCTAAGGCTAACTGCCAAGTGAGAGTTTATCCAAGGGTTAGGACCAGCAAAGGAATATCTAGGTGACAATTTCAGCTGTCACTGGTAAAGACAGCCATGCCAAGCCCGAAGTCCCCATCAGCCCCTGGGACTCCCTGTTGGGAGAGCAGGAGAGCCCCTGGTTGGGATAGGGCTGGGTCCTTCCTAACTGTGACTTTGGTCCTGCCCGTCGGGGTTAATGCTCTCTATGTTTTAGACCTGCCTTCCCACCCCTCAGGATAAGGAGACCAAGGGCTAAGCCAAGGCTCAGCTTCTAGATCCTTATTCCTTTTCCAGCCTCCGTCATTTCCCCCAAGGTAAAAGAAAAGGGGATTTTGTACTTTCTGATGTGTTGTTGTCCGACTCATAACCTATGTCCTTGCTCCATGGCCTCCCCAGAGCTAGGGCATCTATATTTGTTAGTTCAGCATTAATAAAACATTATATATCATGTCCAATGATCTCTGATAATGGTTGGATGTGCACCTTGGCGTAAAATAATTTAAAAAATATAAATTGTTAGATCCTAGGCTTCATGATTATTTCAAGAACACCCACACTAATTGCCCAGGAGATAAGGAGTATGAAGAGTTTGTGAAATTTATTTTAAATTCATCAATAGACTCACTCTTTTTATTGTTTACCACTGTATGAGTTATAAAAATATACAGAGTTGTGTAACCATGGCCACAATTAGATACAAACCAGTCCCATCACCTCCCCAGCTTTCCTTTGCCCAGCTCGTCTTCAGCCTCACTAGCCCCTTGTCTAACACGTGGCAACTTCAGGGCTCTGTGGTTTTACTCCTGGGAGTAAGTGGAATCGTACAGCGTGTAGCGTTTTGAGTCAAACTTCCTTCACGGGCGTTACGCCTTTGAAAACACTTCATGATGCTGCAAGGAAAAGAGTTGCTTCGTTTTGTAGCTTAATAGTATTCCATTGTGTGGCTAAACTGCAGGTTGCTTACCTATCTGCAGTAGTCAGATGTGTGGCTTGTTCCCCATTTTGGTAATCGTGCTATAAATATTTATAGCTTTTTGTGTAAACAAAGGCTTTCATTTCTTCTGTAGAGGGATCACTGGGTTATGTGACGAGTGTATGTTGGACTTTACAGGAACTCTCCAAACTGTCTTCCGAAGTAGTTTTCCAGTTCACCAGTCCCACAGAGCCCCACTTGCTGTGCATCCCCATCAGCCCTTAGCAGTACCACCTTTCGTTTTTTTGTTTTTTTTTTTTTCACATCTTTGCTCTCCTAGCGAGCACAGTGGTCTCTTGTGATTTGTGATTCTAATTTGTATTTCCCTAATTCCTCCTTGCTCGGCCTTTTCTCATGTGCTCCTGGGCCATCTGTATATCATCTTTGGTGTCAAAATCTTTTTTGCCTGTTTTTAAATGTTTGTTTGTGTTTCTCTTGCAGAGTTTTCAGAGTTCGTTATCATGGATAAAAATGCTTTGGCAGATCTGTGATTTTCGTTTGTTTTTCTCCTGGTCTCTAGTGTGCCTTTTTATTTTCTAATCATTTCCTTTGCAAACAAAAGCTATTAATTTTGACTACGTACAACTCATCAGGTTTCCTTCAGTTTACAGTGTATGCTTTTGGTGTCATGTTTAAGAATTTGTTACCTAACCCAACGGTCACAAAGATTTCCTTCTATTTTGTTTTTAAAGGTTTTGCATTTACATTTGGGTCTCTGTGATGGTCAGTGTTAATTGTCAATTTGACAAAATCTAGAGTCACCTGGGAAGGGAGTCTCTGTGAGAGAGTGTGTAAATTAGTTTGGCCTTTGGGCATATCTGTGAGGGATTAGCTTGATTACATTAATGGTGAGAAGACCCTCCCACTGTGGGCAGCACCATTCTCTAGGAGGGATCCTGGACTGTGTACGTGTAGAGAGGATGCTGAGCCCTGGCATGCGTTCATCCGTTGCTCTGTTCTGTGGATGTGATATGGCTCCTTTAAGCTCTTGATGCTTTTTCTTCTCTGTCATGATGGACTGCAACTTTGAGCCATGAGCTGGAGTAAGCCCCTTTACCTTTAAGTTGCTTTTGCCAAGTATTTTATCTCAGCAACAGAAAAGGAGCTAAGACAGCCTATCCACATTGAGTTCCTTAAAAATTTTGTTTTATTTTTAATTATGCATATGTGTGTGTGTCTATGTGTGGGCACATGCACATGAGTGTAAGGCCCGTGAACTCCAGAAGAGGGTGTCAGATCCCTCTGGAGCTGGAGTTGCAGGCAATTGTGAGCCGCCCAACTTGGGTGCTGGGAACTGAACTTGGGTCCTTTGAAAGAGCAGCAAGTGCTCTTCATTGCTGAGCCATTTCTCCAGCCTCTTGAGTTACTTTTTAAATAAACAAAGTGTCAGGTGAAGTTTGTTTTTCCCCCACACAGATGTTCAGCTGCCACAGCGCCATTTGTTCCAAAGACTGTTCTTTTAGTGTTTACTTTGTGCTTTTGTCAAATTCAGCTGACAGTGTCTGTGTAGCTCTAGTTTGGGGTTCTTCTTCTGATTCATCTCTGTGTCATCTGTTCACCCGTTCTTGATTATGGGAACTTTACAATAATGTTGAGCTCATGTATTATATACCCTCCCATTTCGTTCTTTTTCACAACTGTATTGGCTGGTTTAATTCCTTTGCCTCTACACACATTTATAATCAATTGGCCGAAATCTACAAAAAAAAAAAAAAAAAAAAAAAAAAAGAATCCTGATGCTATTTTGGTTGGGATTGCATTAAATTCATAAACCAGTTTGAAGAGACAGAATATCTTAAGGCTATTGAGCCTTCCATTTCATAGACCCTGTATATCTGTCCTTAGTCTCTGATTTGTTTTTTGTCAGTGCTTTGTGGGTTTTAGCATACACATTCTCCACATTTGATTAACTTTTTATCTGTGTATGTCTCATGTTATGACACTATCATAAATGCCAGTGTATTTTAAAATTCCATTTCTAATTGCTTATTGCTAATATGTAGAGATATAATTGATTTTTGTATGTCAGCCTTGTATCCTAAGACCTTGCTAAGTTCATTTGTTGTAAGAAGCTTTTGGTATATTGTGGGGAATTTTCTATGTCATGTCTGTGAATGGCAGTTTTATTTTTTCCTTCTGTTGTTTATAGCCTTTTCTTATTGCAATGGTTGAGACTTCTAGTATGATGTTGAGTAGTAGAGATAAAAGCCATCATTACAAATATGGTATTGTCTGTTTGGTTTTAGTCGATAAAAGATGTGCATATTTCAAAAGCCGTTCTTCTCACTGTGGAAATAGTATACCGTTGGAGAAGGCCCAAGAATAGATTGTAGATTTAGACTTGCTGGCTTTGAATTCTGACTTGATTCCTTAGCAGCTGCCTGGCCTCAGAGTCTTTATGGAAACAGACTAAGTAAATATAAAGTGTGCGGCATAAAGCTTATTGTATTGTAGGTTTTCAGTGAATATTAGTTGCTGTGGGTTTTTTAATTGTTTATGTGAACAATAATAAAAATGGTAGGAGATACCAGGAAGCTTGGATGTGAGATTCCTTTGGCCTAGACTGAGGGACGTTGCTGCCCATATGGAAAACTATGGAGGGCTTTGGGGTTTGGAGGTGGATTGGATTCTCTGGTTATTAAGCGCACCAGGGTCTGCAGTGCTTTCAAGGTACCCCTGTAGACAGACAGCTCAGGGATGGGGGTTACACACCAAGAAGGGAGAGATTGTTCACACGGCAGAAGAGGAGCCTTCTCATCAGAGAAATGAATCCCTGAAGAAATTGAAGAAGTGTGAATATGTAGATTAGGAAAAGTACATCATAAAATAGATGTGAAAATTTATGGAGAATTGGGGTGGTAGATTGCATGTACGTGTGGAGAAGAGCGGGAGGCCGTCAGGGCTTGTGATGGTGACGTAGACACATGGCTCACTAGCATTTAGTCAAACGAACTTTGTTAATCTTCCTTTTTTCTCCACCCAGGAGATAGAGCAAGACCTTAAGGTGACCGCTGGAAGTTGAAGAGTTAAGGGTTGAGATCTCTAGTTTCTAAGCTCTGCATCACTGAAAGGATTTAAGCAAAGATTCAGTGGCCAGTGGCCAGGAAGTTATAGGGAACTCCCTGTTGATGTGGCATGAGAGTTGGACCGAGTAACTTGATGGTGAGACTTGTGCTCTCAGATGCCTCACCCATGAGCTACACACCCGAGCCTGTGGCTACCAAGCCTCCCCTGCCTAGCACATGGAGGAAGAGCTCATGTGACATTACGTCTGGGGCGGTGGATGACAGGAGTAGTTTCTGGCGTAGAACTTGGAGAGTGGGAGTGGGAAGTTGGCTCTAGGCTTCTCTTTCTGGTCTCCCAGGTGAGACCCAGATGCAGCAGCAAGTACAGCCACTGGGGACATCAGCCACCTTCTCCAGACCTGCCTTTCTGCCAGGTGTTGTCATGGTACCCTCTCCCCCAACCCCAGCACTCCTCACTGGTTTAACCTCAACTCATCTCTTTCTTCTCCATCCCTCTTAGCCTCCCTTCCTCACCTCTTTGTCCCCTTCTTTCTGTGCTGCACCCCCTTTGTCTCTCAGTGATCTGCCTCTGTCCTTTTCTCCCTGAGGCTGGGGTGAAGTATCTCATCTTCTCTTTCGCTCCTGAGCACTGGGGGGTTCTCTGGAGCCCATGGGGACATTTTCAGCCCCAATAGTGCACCTCCTGGTGATGCCACTGACAGGAAATGCTTTTTGGATATGCTTTCTTCTCCCTCTGTATAGAGATCTACATGGGCAGATGCCGCCCTGGGGCCTCTCTCCACTTGCAGGAAAATTAGATCTGGGTAAAGCTCTCCTCCAGGCCTTTGCTTTGGGCTGGCTTTGCAGAACAGAAGCCCATTAGCCCACAGTGCTGATTAAACTTCTCTGAATGATGTGTCACTGGGGCCTGCCATTCATTTGGGGACAAGTGAGGAGCCTGAATATCCAGGAGACTTGCTGTGGAGAGGGAGCCTCTCCTTGAAGCCACCCTTCGCAGTATCTTGGTGACAATGCTTCATCCCACCCCTCATCCAGCCCTACTTGATTAGGGTCATTAACTACTTGGGTGTCGAACTGTGGGTGCTTCTCCCCTGTTAGCCATAGCTGGGAATAATGTTTTGCCCTATTAATTTTCCCTTTTGCAGTGCCTTACATTCCAACCCTGCTGAACTTGAAGGTTCTTAATTGTGCTGTGTTTCTTGCCATTGTCCTCTGCCTGACTGGGATTGGGGAAGAGGAGTAGGGCCCAGGATAATGTCTGCACTGGCATCTGAGGAGATTCTATTACCTGACCAAGACTTCAGAGTCCAGTCCTTGGTAGTGATTACATTAAGCAGCTGTTGGGCTCTGTCAATTTTAAGGATTCAGCCTGTGGAGAAAAGCCTTTGCAAGACCAGAGGACAGAAATGGGGCATCCAGACTGTAATTGAAACAGCTCTCCCAGAACTAACAAACCAAAGGCCCCGGCTTCCCTGCTAGCCTGTGGGGAGGCCCATGGCTCCTCGACTACTTTGAAATGCTGAGGACAGAAGGCCACACAAAGGCCAGTTTTGATTGTGAGTCTTGACCAGTAGCACAGGACACTTTGACTTAGAGCTTATGTTCTGAAAGTCTGGTTAGGAGAGTTCTAGAAAGGGCTGTGGGAGAGTTTTCCCCTGTGTCTCCTCCAGTCCCTCCCTTCATCCCCACTCTTAATATCCTTACCAAGTCAAGTCGGTATCCCTGTCTCATTTCACTGGTACACTGAAGCAGACAAATGTTCGCCTTTCCCCCCAGGGGACTCGTCAGTACCATACATTAAACACAGACAGCTGTCTTATTTTCAAAGTACAATGTCTTCTTCAAACCAGTTAGCAGTTCTCTTCTTTATAGGGTGTATCATAGAAATTAAACTGCAGTTTCTACGGACTCCGGCACCCTTGGGCACCACCGGTACACTTGGGAAGGAGGTCTCTGCTGTCTCTCTCCCTTTAAGACATAGAAATCTCAGTGTCAGGCTTAAAATGTGAGACTTAAGTAATTGAAAAGTTTCAAGTTGAAGGGGCAAGGTGGCCAAACATCAGAGAGCTTGTAAGGTTTTCTCAGAGTGTTCTGGTCTGTCTAGGTGCTCTGAAGTAGCTAGTCACGTCTTTCTCATTTGGGTTATCGTGTAATGACCCCTGATCCCTTCAGAATGTGTGTCTATGTGTGTATGCTCCTGTGTGTATATGTATGGTGTGTGTTCACGGGTTTGTATGTGGGCCTGTGTTGACATATTTCCTTCCCAGTGTCATTGAACATTGTTACATATAGAGATGAAATCCTCTGTTGCTATCACAGACTGTTTAGCCCCCTGCACATTTTTCCTGAAATCTTGTAGATCATCATGCACTGGAACCATGCATTAATAACATGTTTACTGCAGGACTGCATAGCTGCAGCATGCATTGGGTATGGTGGTCCTTGTCAGCGAATACCCACTTAGATGCACACAGTGCACCAGAGAAAGCTCAGCCTCACAGGAGCTTTCAGACAGAAACAGCACGTGTGGAACTGCCGCGTGTACCTTTCATTCTACTGAACATCATGAATCTAGAGCTCCTTCTAGTCTACTGGACACTACCAAGGTCCTTATTAGAATGTGTCTCAAAATGTGTACTGTAAAAGTAAGGTGACAGGGTTGGAGATGCTTCAGTGAACAACTGGCTCACACCCAGGGCTGGAAAAGCAGGTGTTGCCATCTGCATGGAGTATTTCTGTTCTCAGCTCTGTGTTAGGAGCAGAGACCTCTGTCAAACATCAGCTGCTACACTAGTTCAAAAGGGCATTACTTGTCAGCAAAGTCCTGTAATCTGCTCTTCCCCTGAGTCTAGTCCCCTCGTGTCCACTGGGGTCAGGAGCAAAAAGAGCCACTAAGACTTGCCAGCATCCATTCTGGGGTATGCAGTAATGCCTCTTAGATTGAAAATAAAACAGCCGATTAAAGCAACTGAACAAACGAACCTGAACAAATGACCGTGGATTCCTTGGAAGTGGTCCATCTGGCTTGATGGCTGCTGTGGTTTGGATGCAGTGTGAGTGTGACTTCTAGGAGTTCATGTTCCAGAACCGTGGCCCCCAGTATGTCAGGACTGAGATGAGATGGGGCCTAGTGAAAGTAATCAGATGGTCGGGAGTGCTGTCATCAGGACAATTGCTGGTCCTACAACGTGAAATTGTTCCCAGTAAGCCCACCCATGTGCTTACCCTCCTCCTCTCATGGACGTTTCCTATTCTGCTTCTCTGCCATGTTGTGACCAAGCCAAGAGGGCCCTTACCAGAGGCCAAACGGATGGAGCCACCCAGTCATGTCAGCTTCCAAAACTGTGAGCTGAACCAGGGTCTCCTCTTCACGAAGTGCCCAGGCTCAGGTAAGTTACAGCACTGAAAAATGGACTAAGATGATGATGTCAAAGACTTTTGGAAGTTGCTCAGGAGTCTCAGACTTGACTCATAATCCAGATGTAAAAGCAAAAGCAATCATTGTTTTGCAGTTGGGCATCATTTAAATCACCAACATTCCTAAAATAATCTTCCTGTCAACACTCAGCATACAGAGCCGCCTCTGCTCTCTTACCCCTGATGCTTTGAGTAGGAGGGAGAACTCTCCCAGGACAAGTCCTGACCCCAGGGTTGTGATCCTGTGATACTTTCCTGTGTATGTCTGGCCTTTGCTGCCCTTCTGGTCATCAAGGATAGGGGTGAGGCCACAGTAAGAGGACCCCGAGAAGAGAGATGTGGCAGGCTGTTGATACAGCTGTTACACAAAGCATGGCTGGCTCAACATAAAAGCTGTAGTTTCGATTTTTCCACTGTTGTTGACTTTCACTGTTAGATGGCTCACAAAGGTGATGGAGTTTGCTCAGTTTCCAAGAGCATTATAGAGAGGAAATTGGGCTCTTTCCCAGGAAGGAGGAAGATTGAAAGACCCGAGGGCTCATGCTGGGCTCCAGGCCTATTGCTTTCATTGGGTTTTGTGCTGAGGAGAGCTACGGTGTTGACTTCATTTATCTGGTATAACAGGCTGTGGGAGTCGGCCTCACCAGCCATAAAGAGAAACAGCTCACAAAGCTCAGTGGTTCATGATGGGGGGCCGGGTATTTTGCTTTCAGATAGTGTGTAAGCTGCGAGTTGATGATATCTCTAACCCCCTTTATTTTCTTCTCCTGGGTCCCAGGCTGAAAAAGCAATGTGTTTGAAGGATGTGCATAGTGCCACGATGAGGGAAAGGATAAAAGAAACACACACACACACACACACACACACACACACACGCACGCACAAAGAACTGGTAGATGCCCTTTAAGAATTCTGCATGGCTGGGCTGGAGAGATGGCTCAGTGGTTAAGAGCACTGACTGCTCTTGCAGAGGACCTGGGTTCAATTCCCAGCACCTACATGGCAGCTACGAACCATCCTTAATGCCAGTTCCAGGGGGATCCAAAGTCCTCTTCTGACCTCCATGGCATTGCACGACACAGGTGCACTCACATACATTCAGGCAATACACTCATACACATAAAATAAAAATAATAAATAATATATTAAAAAATATTTTTTAAAAAGGGATCCTGTATGGCAAGGCTGGGGGTGTAGCTCAGTTAGAGTGCTTGCCTAGCATACATCATGTCCTAGGTTCGATCCCTTATGCTGCATAAACCAAGTGTGGTGGCACAGGCCTGTCATCCAGCACCTCAGGAGGTAGGGGCAGGAGGATCATAAATTCAAAGTCATCTCAGCTACATAGTGAGCTTGATTGAGTCTAGCCTCGACTGCTCGGGACCTTATTTCCAAACAAAACAAAACCAAAAATCCCCTCTACCACCGCCATCATCACCACCACCAAAAAGCCAACTAGACTTCTGCTCTGTTATGACGCATTCATATCCTCTGACTTTCTGTCATCCAACAGATTGAATGGCAAATTCTAACATTGTGCAGAGAAATACGCTGGGCTCATAGGGACATGCTAGGAGTCCAGGTGGGGCAGTAAAAATCTTCCAGAGGAAAGGGAGTTATGACTACTTGTGAGTAAAATGCCATTTATTGCAGTCTTCCCTCCTCATCACAGGTAATCAGGTTTGTTCCTGCCACACACAGAATCTCACTGGCATTCCATCGGGATTCACAGGCCCAGCCCTGACAACAGGCAGGGAGCAAAGGTGGCTTTGTCCCTTACGTTATATGGCATCATACAGGCATATGAAATGTAGCACTTAAAGTTAAGTTATAGGAGGCCACTGTTCTAGACTTAGCTCCTGCTTTGGGCCCCAATGCATGAGATTAAAAATAAACTGGAATCACTCATGCTAACTATCCATGTAACCAGTCGGAACTAGACTGTTCATTTGATCACCCAAGAATTGAGTGTTGAAGAGAGGATGAAGTTCTCCAAATGAGCCAGTTCCACTCATGAAAGTTCCTTTTGCCTTCATCCTTAGCAACCACACACATACACACACATGCACACACTCAGGCATGCATTCAATAACCTTCTATTAGCCACCTTGTAAGGAAAGTAACTTGGAGAGGACCAATCTGCTTTTTGCTTTTAGTTTCTGCTCCCTTAGCCCTTTTCTGGGTATAAAACCAACCCCTCTGCCTAGCTCCCTGGGAAGCTTATTTTCTATTCTGGTATGAGATATTGCCTGATTCGAATTTCGAAAGCCCAGCCATTGAAGATCTCTAAATTGCTGTCATTTTGTCTGTTGACAAAGCAAAGATGGTTCTGAGGGATGGTGGACAGTCACCTGCCACTCTGGTCCTCTTTCATACTAGATCAAAGGCGAGAAGAGCTAGCCACGCCGGCACTCATGATAAAGCCTTGAGCACATCACGATATTAAGGGAAAATTGCAAGGTGAGCTTAGAAACTGGCTTGTTAGGAAATTCTGCCATTCTCTCCTTAATCCTAATTTCTTGGATGGTCAGATGAACAGCTTAGTTCAACTTGATTTCTCTCAGGCTCTCTCCTGGGGGGAGTCTTACTCCCTAAGTTTTTCAGAACTCTTTCAAGCGAGGACCAGCATGCCCCACTTGAGAAGCTAACCAATGGAATGGGTGTGTTTGTTCCCAGACCACTCCCTTCTCCCTCTCTATGGTACATGCATGTGCAGTTATGTACACATACCACTCTGACCTGCCTTTGGTTCTTTCACTGATGAAAAGGATGTATTTCAGACCCAACAAAGAATCATGAGCCTTTGTTTCTAAACACCTCTTTCAACTTAGAGTACTATCTGTCCTGAGTCAATAAATTCTAGTTAAGCACTTGTTTATTGCAGTGAGAGAGGACTGGCTATGCAGGTGCTGAAAACGCCGATGCTCGTTAGAGTCCGAAAAACGAGCTCTCTTTGGGCATCTGGACGCCTGTTTGAATCATTGCTGGGCATTTCTGCAGTGTCGGATCCCCAGATCTGATTGCTCATCAATCACCCCAGTACAGCTGATTGTTAGATTTGTTGAGTCTTAGTTTTTTTTGTTTGTTTTTTGAATCAGTGTCTCATTTATCCCAGTATAGCCTTGAACTCACTATGGAGGGGAGGATGACCCTGAACTTCTGATCTTCCTGCCTTTACTTTTAGCTTCTGTGTTCAAGTAAGCCACTGGAGGAGGGTTTGAACCTGGCCTGAAGTAAGTTTTAAGAGCATGACCCTGGCTCTTGTGTTGGGGATGGACCAGAGCAGGGAGAACGTTTCCCCATATCCCCTGTGCATGTCTTGTCATGCCTAAAATGCTTCTGTGGCTCTGACAATATTGAGCAGCAGCTAGATCCCATGTTTATAGAATGCTTAGTTAAGAAGCCTTTTGAAGATGTTCATACCAGTCAGTTTTACTGAAGCTGCTCTCACTCCCAAAATAGAAAACAGCCCAGGCTCCAGCTTGCAGTCCACATCTCAGAAATGTCATGCAGGATGGTAAAATTCAACAGTGCCAAACGTACTGGAAGAACTCCTTGAAATTCATTGCAGCCAGGCTTGTCCTTGTCAGTGGTGTGCTCTGAAAGCTGGCTTCAGCCACATCTCGCATTCCCCGCAGGGCACTGTGCCAGTGTCACAGGCACCGGTCACCCCGAAGCCCCGGTCATGGTCAGAGGGCTCTGAGCTGCTCTCTGTTCAGGTTGGTGATCTTTGACCTTCTTTTCACTTCTGGAAGGAAGATCACTTCTGCCCTCCCATGCTCTGGGTGTCTTGTCAGAAGTGTTTTTGATAGTCCCTGTTGCTGTGGTCTAAGTCTCTCCCTTTCTCTTTCTCTCTTCATCTTTATGCCACCAGAAAAATAGTATCCTGTTCCTGTTTCCAAGATAACTTACCCCATTCCTTTCCCCTGCCTCCTCCTTCCCCTCCCTCTCTCCACCTCCCTTCCTCACCTCCATCTCTTTTTAAGATTCTTTTTATTTGTATGCACGCATATATGCACTCACACAGGTGTGCGTGTCTGTATATCCATGTCTGTGTATGCCCACCTGTGCGTAGGTGCCTGTAAAGACTAGAAGATGGCGTTGGATCCCCTGGAGGTGGTATTACAGGCAGTGGTGAGTTGCCTGATGTGGGTGCTAGAAATTAAACTCTGGTCCCCTTCAGGAGCAGCAAGTACTCTTAACTACTGAACCATCTCTCCAACCTCATTGTTTTGTTTGGAGATTGGAAAATAATTTCTTTTCACCACACCCTTCTTCCCTTCCCTAGGATTTCAAGAGCGTGCTGTGGCTAATTGAGAAATTGGCAGCCAAGCTCTGAATCACATGGAGAGACACATCTGAAGGCATGGATCTTGTTCTGAGCAGACCGTCTAAGGCCCAGCCAGAGACCTGCTCTCCTTGGGTCTGGGGTGCTGTATGGGATGACCGCTGTTGGACTGTAAGGTGTTATCCTAATGCCTGCATCCGCTCAGAGAAGGGCAGATCTTTGTAGAGTTGAGGTTGTAGAGAGGCATCTCTTGCCCCTTACTCTCTTCTGATGTCAGCTGCCATTGGCTCACTGGCTTTTTCCCCCATATGCTCTTTCTGAACTGGGGACCGTGTCTTTGGAGGATGTTTAAGGTTTCAGGATATAGCAACAGATAGACATGAAGGAGAGGAGGCTTGGAAAGGCACCCTTGATATGAATCCTCACCACAGCAGTGATGAATCTGAGTTCAGTTTTGTACCCGCATCCATTCATTTTCCATAATGGCCAAAGGTAGGGTTTTCTGAGCATGACAAGTAGGAAGCCAGACATATGCAGATGGAGATCCTCTTTAAAAGAATTCAAGACACATTGACTACTATTCTGGTTCAGATTTTGAGTGTCCCCCAAAGGCCCATGTGCTGTGGGATGTGGCAGAACCTTTAGGAGATAGAGTCCCAGGAGCTCCCATGCTGGGCCTGACTTTTCCCTTCCAACTGCCTCCCCTAACCCAGAGCTTCCTTCTGGTGCATTTTAAGTGTAAGCTCCCCGCTGTGAGATAAACCTTAGCTTTTCTGGCCTCTGTAGCCGAAGCCCAAGCACAGTACCTGGCACTGGGTGTGCTTAGCAGATGCTGTAGAGAGAAAGTTTTGAAGGTGTCATACAGAAAGCAGGGCGGAAGCTTTTCTTGTGCATCCTTGGGTGTTGGGGTGGAAGCAGAAGGCCTCACTCTGCCCAGCTTGGCACAGATCTGTTTGCCATGCACTGGCTGTGGCACCACTTTGGGAGTGTGGAGCTGGTCTCTCCTTCGAGTGTTCTTTTAGCAAGTGTTGTGTGATACTGTTCTGGGGCAACACGAATGAATGTCTGCTCACCCCAGACAGGGAAATCAATGACAGACGAAAGTAATGATACCACCAAAGCCCAGCGTGGTGAGCCAATGAGTTTATTTGGATTACTTACAGGAAGATGGGTGAGAGGTTGCTCATAGGTACATGGATGTCTCAGAGACAGATGCATCACTGAAAGCCCCCCCAGCCCGAGTGACAGTTCATCAAAACTGTCACTCTGAGTCTTACTGCATGACTTGCAGGTAGACCGGCAGGTTGGAAATTTCTTCCAGGCAGCTGAGCTGGTGTCCATCCCATCAGTAGGCCTTACTGCTTATATGACCTTTGAGAGGAAGGAAGCATCTGGTCAGTTTCAGGGCCTTTCTGAGACTTGTGAGTTGTTTGCTTCCTAAGTCTTAAGGAACCCTCCCCTAACAGCACCACCTACTCGGGACTGTGTTCAAATACTTGGAGCCTATGGAGGACATTCTCATTCAAATCCCCACAGCTATAGTCTACCTTTTGAACTTGACCCTTGGCCCATGTCTGATTGTTGGATTCCTACCCAGCAACTACAGAAGGAGAAGGGGAAGAGAGGACTTTTGAGGAAAGGAGAGAAGCAGGATGTAGGCCTGGTGGTCCTAGGGCAGAGTTGTCCTGGAGAAGTGGTAGTTGTGTCCAGCTGCTTTCTGGTGACAACTACACGTGGCTCTCTCCAGTTGAGAAGGCTCAACAATAGGATCAGAAATGAAATGGGATGTGCCTTGCATGGGGAATGCTGGCGTGCCCCTGGGACCAGCCTCCAGGACTCCCAGCAATTCTTGCATGAAGGACTTTGAAAGAGCCAAGGGCCCGAGTTAGCCAGTGTGATGAGTTGATAGCATAGCATTAATTGTCTGTTTAAGGTAACTAAATAAAGTCCACTTTTCCTTACTGCCATAAGGTTTTGTGTTTGCCTGTGTGTGCACATGTATGTTTGTGTGTGCTCATGACTGTACATTGGACATCCTTGTCTGCGTGCATCTGTGTGACACCTCTGTGAATGCGGCTGACAGCATGTCATGTCTCCCAGATTAAAAGCAGTATAGAGATTGATGGAACACTCAGATGCAGCTAACTCAGAGCACTGATTGAACAGAAATTCCCATTGTTCTGAAGACAGGTGGTTCCACGCCAGTCCCTCCTGAAAAACAAAAGGCTCCTTTGTGTACGCCTGTTTGCTAGGCAAGGGCAGACGTGTGAACGGGTGTTGCAGTAGACAGCACTAGACACTGGCATATGGTGGTGTGGGTGTAAGTGGCTGGTTCCTATTTACACAAAGACAGAGTGCAGGTTTCTGAAAAATGTCTACTTAGCAGACTTTTTATTTTAGTGGATTCAGGGACATTTCCGTTAAAGCAGTTACAAAGGTGTGAATCCAGGAGCTGCAGGGTGTGAGCTGCTCCAGGCTGATGGTGCTTGGGACCATCTGGGCCACGTGGCGTGTGGTTACTGTCAGCCTGACTCTGCTTTGCCCACTGTCGGGATTAACAAAGGTGCCAGCATACAAGTGAAATATACCTGGGGGGGGGCTTGGCTAGAGGAAGCTGGTGGGGTGTGCTGGACTTGAGGGTCTCATTCGTATGCACAGGATTTTAATTTATGGAAGAGACTGGGGAGAGCATGGAGAGACCAGTGCTACTGAAAGAGGACTGTGTGCTGTATGCATCCCAAGGTAACTGGACATGCCGTGTTAGCCAGCCAGGGATAGGGGAAAATGCCAGGAGGCAGAAGTCAAGAGTGAGGGGAAAGCGGAGGCCACATCATGGGCTTTCCTCTGAAGCAAGATACCAGTGGGGGCTGGAGAGATAGCTCAGGGGGTAGGAACATGAACTGCTCTTGCAGAAGACCCGAGTTCAGTTCCCAGCACCTATGTAGGGTGGTTCACAACCACGTATAACTCCAGCTCCAGGGAACTCACCCCCTTCTGGCCTCTGAGGGCATCTGCACTCACGTATGAGCACACGTATGTGCGTGTGTGTGCACACACACAGGATTAAATATAAAAGAAAAAAATATTTTTTTTGAAAAGAAACAAGGTAGCATGTAGGTGAACAGTTCAGGACTGGCTAGTTTGAATGATTCTGGCAACTGTGGGCTGCTGCTCTGTCCTAGCTGCTTGGGATTGGCCCTGGGTTGACTGAGGGCACTGAGCCCTGCACTTGAGAGGCAACCTACTCTCCTCACAATCCTTAAGAGTTAGCTTACCCTTGAATAGGTGGTCCCTCCTGGGTCTATCAAACCCCACAAATGTTAGAACAACCTAAACTGGGGATGGGTTGATGGCTCAGTGGTTAGGAACACTTGCTTTTCTTCCAGAAGACCTGGGTTTGATTCCCAGCACCCACATGGCAGCTAATAATCATCCATAACTTGAGCTCCAGAGGAATTTGATGCCCTCTTCTGACCTCTGTGGGCATTGCATGACACGGGTGCACTTACACACATGTAGGCAATGCACTCATACACACAAAATAAAATATTTAAAAAGCCTAAGCCATTGGAAACAGAAATGATAATTAGTGCACAGGATGGGGGCGGCATGGTGTTCTTGAGGTCTGCTACAGTCTGGAAAAATTGGAAGCTCAGATTGGAACAGCAAACACCTACAGATGCAAAGAAAATTCATTTTGCCCTTCTTAAAAGGAAGCAAAGCCAGCTGCGTCTGTAGAAATCTCGGGGAATGACTGGCATGGCTAAACCCAGACTCAAGCTCACCATGAACAAAAGACTCAGATATGCACAGTTTTATATGTGGGTTCCTCCCCACCCCCGTTTTATGGGCAGCTGTATGTTTTAACTTTCTTGACATTTAAAAACTTCCCTGGTGGATGGGAACTGGGGACATTTGAAGAATATGGAATGGAAGATTGGGCTGATGCACACAGGTTGGGGGCTCCTACCAGGCCCACTTGTCCTATGTGCTGGATAGCTTTAGTGTCAACTTGACACACCTGGGTTGAGAGCACCTTAATTGGGGAATTTCCTTCATTGGACTGGCCTGTGGCCATGTATGTGGGGCATCTTCTTGTGTTGAGTGATGTGGGAGAGCCCAGCCCACTGTGGGTGGTGCCACCCCTGTGCAGGTGGGCTTATGTTGTATAAGAAAGCAGGCTGAACAGGGGCCATGGGAGCAAGTCAGTAAGTAGCGTTCCTCCATGGCCTGTGCTCCTGCCTCCAGGTTCCTGCCCTGAGTTCCTCCCTTGGGCTCCCTGATGAACTGTGACCCAAGAGATGTAAGATAAATAAACCCTTTCCTCCCCAAGTTGGGTAGTGGTCAGAGTGTTTTGTCACAGCAATGAAGAAACAAACTAGGACAGAAAGAAACAAACTAGGACCAGGAAGGAAGTGTCCTGGATGCTGGAGAAGTGGCAGAAAACACTGCCACACGGCAGGTTCTCTCTACCTCATGTTCAAAGTCCTCAACCTCAGAGAGCTTTGGGCAAAACGTCTCCAACCTATAACATGTACCCTCCTGTGTTTTCCAGGGGAACTAGTCCAAATAGTTTGCGCTTTCTCCGCCCCAACCTCACCCCGACCATTGGCTTTGTCCTCCTCCACAACTGAAGCCATCTAGTTCATGGAGCACAGTGAACCTCCTGGGACTCCTTCGGCTTCCTGCCCTTGGCTTTACCTTCCCCTTTACTTCCTGCCTGGCTGCCTCAGAGGAAGTCAGGTCCACTGGCCTTCTGCAGGGTTCCTTTGACCTGCAGCATAATTGATTGACAACCCCTTTCCCATAGGAGCCTGCCTCAACACTTAGCTTTCCTTTATTACATTTGCGCCTCTGCCCTGAGGGCTTCTTGAACTCATAAGGATGGTCAAGCTTTCTCATTAAAAATGGCATTTTGACCCAACATCCTACAATTTCTTTTTTTTCACTGGCACCTTCCTCCCTTATCGTGGATTGCTTGTAACATGGCCAGGGGACATCCTGGTATTGCAAATTACAGCTGAGGCCTTTACAGACTAGCTAGAAATATCAGAATAGTTTTATCTCTTTTTATTATTAAAAGAAAGAGCAGCTGTGATATATATTTTGCTTTCATTCTGGAAGCACATCCAAGGAG
>NW_008336853.1:3825672-3834446 GCF_000622305.1 Nannospalax galili
GCTCTTTCTCCTTTAACTTCTGACTGAGGGAAGGAGATCGCTTACTGCCCCACGTGTTCATCTTGGTACCTTCAAGTTCACGTCCGTGGGTTACCAAGTAGCCCCCATCGCAGCGTATATACTGGTGTTCTTTTACCTCCAGCCCATAAATGTTATGAACACCGTCTCCTCTCCTGAGGACCCTTCTTCCTGTAGCTCTTTCTTCTCTAGGTCTCGTTTCTTCAGTGATTCTAAGAGTGGCCATTGTTCTGGGCCCTCTGCTTGCTGCAGACTGTTCTAGGCCCTCCTCTGCGGCATTCTGAAGGAGAAACTTGCAAAACTCCTGCAAAGTGCATGTCACAAGGTTGTACTTTCTAGAGTCGAGGCCGTTGTTTCTTCAGTGATTCTAAGAGTGGCCATTGTTCTGGGCCCTCTGCCTGCTGCAGACTGTTCTAGGCCCTCCTCTGCAGGCATTCTGAAGGAGAAACTTGCAAAACTCCTGCAAAGTGCATGTCACAAGGTTGTACTTTCTAGAGTCGAGGACACTGGGACTCAGAGTGTTCCTCGTGCAGGCATTCCCTTGGTGTTTAGAAAAGCCAGAGGATAAAGCCAGGTCCATCTGGCTCTCTACCTGGTCCTTTCCCTGGCTCACTCACCATGGAGTTGGAATGAATTGCTCCCTCTGTGGGCAACTTCTTTCATGCCTTCTGCCTCAGTTACCCCAATCCTGGGTCTGTGAACCACAAATCCTGTTGTATAGCTCACAAATTATTATTGAACACTAGACCTGGATTTTCAACTGTTTATTTGAAATGTCTAGATTGACATGTCCACTAGATTCAACTGATCCCAAACCAAAGCAGCCTCTCACTGTCCAGTAGTTTTACTGTGTTCCCTGTGTTACTAAAGGAAAATAAATACTGTTGGGTCCGAGGTTTGGGAATGATTGGAGACCACCCACCAAAATTTGAAATTTAGAAGATTTTATTGAAAAGCATTCCAATTCTTGAACAACCAGTTGGGCACAGATTCCAGGAGCCAATAAATGGAGTCCGCCCCGACCAACAATGGGGGGGGGTTATTGGGTACTCTTAAAAAGCCCACGCAAACTGGGCGAGCTTTGAATTGATTGGATAACTCTGAATTCCTTGTACGGGGAGAAATTTCATTGGTTATAGTCATGGTCAGCCGCCTGGAATGTCTCAATTTTTCCTTTTACGGTAGGGTTCCCCTATCGGCCTCTGGATGCCCTTTTGTGGTCAGGAATTTCAGTTGATTTCAGCAAGGCTTGTCTGGGCTTGCCTAATCTTAGCCCACAGTATGGGGCAAAGGAGACTTACAGTTTCTAGGAAGAGAGACTTAAGGCTGACAAGATGGAGGCTGCTAAGAGCTGGAGCCAGTGTGACCTGGGTCCTTGAGGATCCTTGTATGTCCCATGCCTCTGGGTCTTTTGTGTCTTGGAGCCTTTTTCCTCAAGGCTTCCTATGCTCCTCTCCCACCTTCCAGCTTCTGCCCATTTCCTGTTGGGTTGAACTTGTGTCACTCTGGGCCACCTTCCTAGACCCCTTATTGCATTTCCCACGTGGACTCCTGTCTCTCTAGCTCATCAGCTCCTTGCATAAAACCAGTCGTAGATTTTCCTGTTTGGAGGTCAAGTTCCTGCAAGCTAGCTCACAGCATCGCCCTCCCACCACGCTCTCCTGTGAGTGCTGTGCTTCTGTCCTCTTGAACTGCTTGTCAGTCCTGAACAGGCAGCGTGCATAGGGTCCTCAAGGACCCCAGGGTGAGAAAGAGATTGGTGTTGCCCAAAGAGAAGGTCGGTGTAGCCGAAGCAAAATGTGCGGAGGCGAAGACGTGAGCTGAGTCTGGAGAGTAGCTCAAGGCTCGAGTATGGCAGGCACAGGCTCTGTGGAAAGAAGCTTGGCCTTGAGAAGGAAAAGACACAGCACAGGACCCTGAGGAAAACCTTAGCTCCCACCTTCTGCCTCCATTCACTTCACTGCTGTCCCATCAGCCTTCTGTTTAACTCACAGCCCAGCCTGGCTCCCACTTTTGTGCCCTCTGCCTGGAACGCTTGTGCGTGGCGGGCTCCTCCGCAAGCGTCATCATCCACATTAGCTCATGGAGCACCTTCCCCTTCTGTCCTTTACCCCTTTCCTTCCTAGTACCCGTTCTCCCTGAAATGATCTCATTCATTTACCTGGCTTTGTATCACCACCCCCATTAGAAGCTAAGTCTCTGAGAGCAGGGCCCTTCCCCGCCTTTGCTTAATGCCATATTCCTAGTGTCCAAGATGGTGCCTGGCATATTGCCAGTGCTCAGGAATCATTTCTGCAGTGAGGGAGCCTGGGACTTGTCTCTCTGATCTGTTGTGTGTTTGTTTTGCCTGGTGTCTAATATGATGAGAGTACTTCTTCTGTGGAGCCATCAAGTAAATACGGATGCGCACGCGCATGTGTGTGTGTGTGTGTGTGTGTGTGTGTGTGTGTGTGTGTGCCTGTTAGATGTAGGCAGGGCAATCCCCACAAAAGGATTCAGAATCAGGTTGCCTTTCATGTGAAGGGCAGGTCTTTAGAACCCTGGGTAAAAGGTGTGGGGAACAGGGAGGCTGAGAGGAGAAAAGGAGGTTAAAAGACGAGGGTCTTCTGTGCAGGACACAGTGAGACACAGATGGAAAGAGGGGGCACAGGGTGTAAGAAGAGAGTATGTCTGTGGAGCTCAAAAGCCGGTTAATTTTTAGATCTGTATGGTGGGGATAATTTTATCTGTGTGTGTGTGTGTGTGTGTGTGTGTGTGTGTGTGTGTGTAAGGTCTATTCATAAAACTGAGTTGCTGTATTACCCATCTGATAAATGAGTTTTAATTTATATTAAGCAAGAAAAAAATGAATCTGTCTTGAGTTGCAAGTAAAAATCCCAGGGAGACTGTGCAGAGCAGGGGGTGCGGGGGGTAGCTGTAGTTATGGTGATGCAGACAGATGAGGAGAGGCAGGCCAGGGACCTCCACAGTGCTGTGGCCTGAGCCTGGAACACCCTCCACAGGCTCGGGTTTTGCTCACTTGATTGTGAGCTTGTGTCTCATTGTGAAGGCTGCAGAGGCCTAGGAAGTAAGGCATGGAAGGTGGAACTAGGGTTGTACTTATCTTCTGGTCCCTTCCTGCTTTCCCCCCTTTCTGGCCAGCCAGTGTGAGAAATTTCTGACACCTGCTTGGGCCACCCTGCCCTGACCACCATGATAGATTGAAGTCCGACTGAAACCATGAGCCAAAGTAATCCTTTCTTTCCTGAAGCTGTTTTCTGTCAGGTGTTTTGTTATAGCAATGAGGAAGGGAGCTCAGGAATCAGTAATTGCCAGAGAAGCTTGAGTAACTTTGACCTATAGGCTTCTGTTTCCTGACTGGAAGGAAGTGCCCTGCATCCATGTTATGGAGGGCCAGGCCGGTCCCAGGCCCCTTGCAACAAAAAGGTTGCAACGCATGTTGAGTGCTCTGAGGGGAAGGTGAAGCCAAGCTGTCCACAGGCTGTCTGTCTCCTTCCTTCTCTCTCCATTGCCCTGTCCACGTATGGTTCTCCCAAACCGAGCACACCTGGCATACCCGGCATACCCGGCACACCCAGCCTTGCCATGGAGGCCAGTGGCCTCCTCCTCTGTCTCTTTGCCTGTTCTTTCTGTGACTGCCTCATGCTGGTGCACCGTGGTCCATGACGTGAGACACAGCTGCAGGTTCTGTGGTCGGTACCTTACGTTCCTCCTGTCATGTGGGCATCGTCTCAATCCACAGAAGGAAAATGTGGCTGGACCCACCGAGGGGACCAGAACTGGAGTGCCTGGGCGGAGGTGGGGAAGAGAGGGAGGGGACCAGTTGGCTCCCTCTGCTGTTTCGGGAGGAGGGTGGTGAGAAAGGACAGCTATTTCAGGACGGTGGGACAGGAAGCCCTTTGACAGTTTCCACGTGTCCCCCCCATCTGTGCGTGGGCAAGAGGGTCTCACACCATCTTCTCGACTTGTTTTCTTCACCCTCCTCGCACACCCTCCTAGGACTCTCAGGGAAAGCTCAGGAAATGTTACAGCTTCCTAAATGTCAGGTTCCCTCCCCGTGCCTTTCCTCTTGTGACTGCATGACGTCAGTTTCTTCCTTCGGTCACTGGTCTCTCCTGCCTTAGCAGATTTGACTGTCAGAACCCTTCTGTGGGAGCAGGTGTTCTGAGGGGCAGCCTGAGCTCCCAGGTGCAGGGACAGCTGGCAGAATCTGTCACTTTAAGGTGTTCAAGGCAGGTTTCTGGCCAAACACAAGCAGGCCTAGGAGAACTACCTCAGGGACCTGTAAGGTTTACCACTAAGAGGAAAAATGACCTGAGACTCATGTGGGTTTTGACTTTAGGCCTTTAATGAGATTTATGTAAGGGAACCCTGCCAGCGAATGTTATTATGAGTTGTCTGTGCAAACCTGGTTTCATTAAACATGTTTGTCCCAGACAAGTTGACCTATCAGTTGAAGCCAGGATGCAGTGTGTGTGTCAGGCAAGACTTACTGAAATCCTTTTGACTTGGACGTCTTCCTGAGGGGCACTTAATTAGGAATTGCCTGGTGTCCTGCCTCCCAGGCCTCTCTCTAGCAGTTGGCCACTTTTACCTCTTGGGTGCTCAGACTCATCTGAGTCTTTAGCCTGGGTTCGGTTCTGGTAGGAGGGCTCTCACCTGCAGTGTCTGTGCCTTCATCCTGACTCTTCGTACTCCACAGTGGGCTTTCTGGATGCTTCTGGCTGAGACCTTTGACTATCCGACTTCCTCTTGTTTCCTGTGGGCTCCTGGTCTGGGACAGGCCTCTTGTCTTTGGTTTCTTTTCCACCAGCTTTCACTTGCCACCCGTGGACCTCTTTGGTCTGATCTTTAGCTTGTGTGGCTTACTGGGAAATTTAGGTATCTTCTGGTCAGACTCCTCTTCCCAGACATTCTGGTCCACTCTAGCCAGTTCTGAGCTAAAAGCTGGCATTCAGTATTGGGATGTTGCCAGTCTTTATGCTAAGAGGGTAGCTGCAGGGTCAGGGGTGCCATCATTAGATAGAGCACTTTGGAAATAATGACTCTTGTCCACCAAAACAGGTCACATGAAGAGACATAAAAGCACCTTTTGAGGGGGAAGTAAAGTTTAAGAGCAGATCAGACTAGAATCTTCTGGTGTCAGACTAGAAAGAAGTCTATTGGAAAAGAAGGCTGGAGATAAGATGGAATTGGGTCTAGCCTGGGTCAATATGCCACAGACATCTGTGTTTACCTTTGATCTATTGACCCAGGACTTATTTCCTGAAGATGTGCTCATTCTAACCCTGTGTTCATGTTCCCACAGTGGGGTAGACACCCGGAATATTTGCCCTAACTGTTGTTTATTCAGAACCTTAAGTGACCAGAGCCTATGGATGAGATGATTTTTATTGAGGTAGATAAGGTTAGTGTCCTGCTCTATTTAACAAACACATTGTTTTCCTTTCTAGGCTCCTGGGTGGAAAGTGGTCAGAGCTACCCTTGTGGGCAGACCTGAGACTAACATCTGGTTTCTCTCACCCCCAGAGACCTGGAGTCTGACTGGGCACTGCCACTCTCCACTTACCCTCCCTGACATCTGTGTTCCTTCCAAGAAATGCATGTGGAGTTTTACAAATGCGTGAGGGAGGCAGAGCAGGGAGTTGGGACAGGCACATTTTTGCACTGTGCAACCGAGGTTTGGTCCTCTGTCCATGGATAGCCCAGCCTGACGCTTGCCAGAAGTTGCAGATGCTCTTACAGAACAGGCAGATTGATTCTAGGCATTTTCTTCTGTGCTTTCTGCATTCTGTATCTCCATGTTGTCTCCATGATGCTCTCTGGCTGTGACTTTGTACCCGAGGTGTAATCAAGCGATGACTTGGGAATGGAGGGGCCTGATGGCAGAACCTGGAAGCTTGTGGGCAACAGCAGCCTCCAACTTTCCTGCTAACCATGAACAGCTGTGACTAGAGTGCCTTCAGCTACTGCTGACACTCTCTGTAGTTGGTGACCATGTCCCCAGGTTTCAACCCAGATCTTCTGAAGTTCGAAGGACTGAGGGCCAGAGCAAATGACTCTTTTCTTGCAAAGACTTCAGACACACAATTCTGAGCTTTCTTTTGACCTGCCGACAGAATCTTGTTCTTTTCTTTGAGAATCCATACCCCTGTCCCCATAGCTGATCACTTTGACCAGGCATTAGGAAGAATCTTATTCCCCTGTGGCCAGTTTAGCAAGAATTTCCCAGTCCCTTGATAGCCAATCAAGTTCCTTCTTTCCCTGACCTCTTTGCTCTGCTCACTGACTAAATCCCCAGTTGTGTCTGTTAAGTTCTTTCTCTGTCTCTGATTGCAGTAGTTTTGAATGAAGTCTCCTTGGCTTTTAAACAACCATGCAGCTCAATCCCCCCCTGTGCTTCAGTCTGGAAGACAGCATCACCTGCTGTTCACCAAAAGGGCTCCATGCTGTCGCAGGTTTCTCCTTTCCACGCTGGATTTGTGTCAGTTTCCTGTTGTAGCTGTAATAAATCACCAGTAACTTTGCTGTAAGAAGCCCACAAACGTTAATTGTCTCTTAGGTTTTGGAGATCAGAAATGCAGAACCAACCAAGGGGGCTAAATGACTGTCAGTCAAGGTCTATTACCCTTGGTTTCTTCTGGAGGCAACTTTCTGTCCCAGCTTGGAGCCTTGCAGCACTCCATGACTTATGTCTGGATCACTCCAACATGACTTTTGATTTCTGTCATCACATGGTATAAGTCAAATTCACTGTTGGAAGGCTCACGTGGCACCCAAACCCCTCCTCTCACGGTCCTTATGACAACCTGAGAAAAGAATTCTCTAAAACCCCATTTAAAGAATCTTAATGAGTCTTTGGACTTGCTAACTGAGCTTGGGGTGTGGGTTTACTTACAGAAGAGCGGGTGCCCCCCATTCATGACTGTGTTCGAAAGTTCACACCCAAACATAAATCCTGTGGTTCCAGACAGCCTCACAAGATAGCAAGAGACGGGCTTCCTGGTTTTCCCAGGTTTTATACCCTTATCCCCTCCCCTGCAAGCAGCTAAGGTCAGCCTATTAGCTGGAAGAGCTTAGGGGAGTGACTCCTTTGTAGAGCGTGGGAAGGAGGCGGGACCATGGCTTGTCATCACAGGGTCAGGAACATCTGGGTCACACATGGCTTTCTCTGATTCTGCAACTTAGCCTGCTTCCTGATTCTAGGGGCTTATGATTATGTCAAAGTCATCTATGACCCAAAGTCATCCCCCTGACCTTAAGATCCTTAGCTTAATTCCATTTGCAAACACTTTTTAAAAATATTTGTTTATTTATTTATTTAATCTGTATGAGTGTTTTGCTTGTATGTATGTAAGTATACCTGTGTCCTGCAATGCCTGTGGATGCCAGAAGAGGGTATCAGATCTTCTGGAGCCATCTCTCCAGTCCCCAAATGAGAGGCATTTTATTGCCAAGATAGGACATGCTTAGCAACTTTTCCCCATTCTGGACACCACATGTCAAAGGACACTGGATACACTAGTATTTTTGGTTTGGAACACCACCCCCTTTTGTTCCCCTAAAATGCTTCCCAGCCTTCCAGCCCCTCTTCAAACCAAGCCTTCCCCCAACCCAGATCCTTCTCCGTCACCTCCCCAACCCCAGTAGTAATTGTTACTAGTCATTAATAATTTGTAAAACCCCTTCCCTAAGTGAGGCCTTGTCATGTCTTCAGGATGTGAGGTGCCCAGAGCAGCCTGGCATATCCTGGGTGGGTGACCAGCCCGTTTCAAAACCAGCACCATCAAGAGCTGGGCAGAGGAGTTTCTTCTTCTTCTTTTTTTTTTTCTTTCTTTTTTGGTCTTTTTGAGACAAGGTCTCCCTGGATTCACTATGTAGACCAGGCTGGCCTTGAACTCACAGAGATCCACCTGCCTCTGCCTCCCAAGTGCTGGGATTAAAGGCCTGTGCCACCACGCCCAGCCTATCAGTTCCTGGTTCAGAAGCTCACTGGCTCCCGTTTTGCATGTGGCAGGGGCAGGGAGACACAGCATGACATCAGAACAAAGCTAGTTTGCTCTGAACTCAGGATATTTTTTTTTTCTTTTCTCCTCAAGGCAGGCAAATCTTTTTAGACAAATAAAAAGACCAATCAAGCCCAATTACTTTGAAAAATTCTCATTGTTTCCTCCGTTATCTTCTCTCCCCACCCAACTCCTCTTCAAGTTTAGTGGGGAAAAAAAAATACATGAAGATAAATAGCCCAGATCAGCCAGGCCCTGGGAGATCTCCTGTCTGCTAATGTTTCTGAGGCTTGGCTGTCCCTTTGTGCTGCAGGGCTGGCTCAGACCTCCCATGGCCATGGGCCAGCAAACAAGCCTTTTTTGGGGGAAAGGGGCTGTTCACAAGGGATGGAGTTATTGCGAATAGTCTCTGCAGAGCATGAGAACACGTAGATTATTTCTCCATTTCTGACAAGGGATGGCCTAAGAGATGGGGAAATATCACAGGCGGGGATTCGGGTCACAGAGGCCCAGCAGCAAGGGCTGCAGGGGGCCCTTGATGTGGCTTCACAAAGCCAGCCTTGACCTTGCATACATGTTTTCCCTGCGGCCTTTTCCTATGTACATTTTAATTTAACCTCATTATTTTATTTTATATATAAATTTTTATTGTTTGAGATTTCCATGCATGCATATAATTGGTTTTGATAAAATCTATCTCTTGTTCCCTCCCCTCTAACTCCCCCTATTTTTCCCTTTCAACTTCATGTG
>NW_008336853.1:3834459-3856969 GCF_000622305.1 Nannospalax galili
GTCTCCCTGTAGCCCCAGCTATCCTGGAACTCACTATGTAGACCAGGCTGGCCTTGAACTCACAGAGATCCGCCTGCCTCTGCCTCCCAAGTGCTGGGACTACAGCTGTGCACCACCACGAAATTTTTTTAGAAAAAGCATTTCATTACTAAATCATTTTAGTGTTGCCAATATATACATAGATGTGGGACCACCTGCTGGAGCATGGGTAGCTATGGTGGTTTGAATGAGAATACAGGCTCCAAGTATTCAAGTATTTGGACATTTTGTCCCCAGTTGGTGGTGCTGTTTTGGGAGGCCTTCGAAGTTGTGGCCTTGCTGGAAGAAGCATGTCACTGGAGGCAGGCTTAGAGGGTTCTTAAGACTTACCAGATTTCCATTTACTCTGCTTCCTGTGCCTGCTTGAAGATGTGAGGGCTTAGCTTTCTGCTCCTGTTCCGGCTACCTCACCACATCTTCTCACCATGACAGACTCTAATCCCTCTGAAACCTGGAACCATAAGCTCAAATTAACTCTTCCTTTAAGTTCGCTTGGTCATGGTGTTTTATCAAAGTAACTAATATGATAGCCTATCAGGGTCTGTATCCTCAAAGAAAACTCCCCTCTCCCAACAACCATCAGTTGCCATCAGTAGCTTCTCAGACAGAGTGGGACTTCATGAGCCCCTCCCCCATCGGTGCTGGCTCTTGGCTGGCTTGATCTTGTGTAGGGCTTGTACATCCGTCCCAGCTGCTGTGAATTTGTGTGTACTGTTATGTACTGAATATTTTATATTTATTTTTATTAAGTTTTTTGAGTTGGGGGGGTCTCACTGTGTAGCCCAGGCTGGTCTTGAACCCCTGGGTTCCAGTGGTCACCCTGTCCTTGACCTCCCACGTGATTAGGACTGCAGCACATGACTGCATCCAGCTTTTTTGCATACTTTGTTGGCATTTCTAAATGACTTTTTATTTTCTTAGTCATAGTTTATGTTCTGTAACTACTATAGAGAAAAGCCTCAAAATAATTCTTAGGTCCTACTATGTATTTATAGGGTAGGACCTACTCCATAGTGGCAGAAAAGATTGGGGATGACTCCCTGGTAAAGGCCTGGGTCTACCTAGTGGCCAGTGGTCCTCAGAGATGTCTGGTTCTTTCTTCTCTGTTCCTTGTTCTTGGCATATAGACATAGACCATCTTCCCTTTGCACATTTGTTGGTTCATTTATAAACTCATTCATTCGTTCACTGTTCCCTCAGTAGCAACAATACCTTCCTAGCAGTTCTGTAACAAGCTGTTATACAGTTGGATGATGTCTTCAACCTCCTCCCCCTCCTCTTCCTCCTCCTTCCTTTTCTTCTTTTTTAAATTCTATTTATTTTCACTTTATGTGTATGTGTGTATGGCCTGCATGTAAGTAAGTGCACCTGTGTTGTGCAATGCTGCGGTGGTCAGAAGAGGCTGTCGGATCCTCTGGGACTAGAGTTACAGACAATTGTTAGCTGCCATGTGGGTGCTGGGATTCGAACCCGGATCTTCTGCAAGAACAACCAGTGTTCTTAGCCACTGCGCCATCTCTCCAGCTCCCTTCCTTTTCTTTTAAAATAGGAACAGACCAGGCCTGGTGGTGCACGCCTTTAATCCCAGTACTCAGGAGGTAGAGGCAAGAGGATCTCTGTGATATCTAACATAGTGAGTTCCAGGCCAGTCAGGGCTACAGGGAGACCCTGTATCAAAACCAAAACCGAAATAAAAAACAAATAGGTGCCAATTTATTTTGTCTCACTTATGTGTCACCACTTATATTATTCTTTCAAAATCCAACTCATTATTTGAGGGTGAAATTATTAGAATATTAAATAATAATTGCAGGGAGACAGATGTATAGATGAGTATGTTATAAAGTAGTAAAATATTGATGGCAAAGTATACATGGTGGGGCCCCAGATACTTGCTGTAAAGTTCAAATACATTCTTGTATTGGGATGAACCAATTAATACTGAATAGTAAGCGTTGTGTCCTTGATACTTTATCAGTGACACTATTTCACGTTTAATTCTTTTTAATATTTATTATTTTAAAACTTCATACATGTATATGCATATCTTGATAATACCCATCCCCCCCTTGGGACTACTTAACACTTCTCCCTCCTAACTTCATGTCCATTTTTTAGAAAAAAATTACCCACTGAGTCAGTTATGTGGATGACCCCTTTATGTGCATGACTGTGTTCAGCCTACCAGTAACCACCCACAGACAGAACAGTGACTCTCCCTAGATAGCCATCAACTGCCAATAACTCCTCAGGAGAGGGTCCTCAGGAGCCTCTCCCCCTCATGGCAGAATTTCTGGATGGCTTTAAATAATGGAACTCTGTCTTCACAATGACATCAAGGTGTGACCAGGGATGTGTTCCTTCAGATGGCTCTAGGGAGGATCCTTGCCTCTTCCCAGCTTCTGGTCGCTCCCAGCTGTCTTTGGTGTCTTCTGACCTGTAGCTGCCTCATTCCAGGCTCTGCTTCTGCCACTTTCTGTATGACCTCTTGCTGGCTTTGAAGCTCACCCTAATCCAGTGTGACTTCTTATTTATGACATCAGTAAAGACCCTGGTTTCCAAATAAGGTCATGTTCTATAGTTCCAAGTCACATGAGTTAGAAGCAGTCACTGTTCAGTTTGCAGTGGCAGTTCCTCATGGTGCCAGGCACTGTGCCACCTGCAGGGAACATATATGTGGGTAAAGGCAGATGTGGTCTTTCCTTTTTGACTTTACAGTCTGCAGGGGAGTTGATGGTACAGTCATTACCGGATACCCAGGTATAAGCCAGTTAAAAGTCTGCAGTCCTTCTCTGGTCCTGTCCAGGTCGTTGTTTTCATGTGCCCCCAGTCTAGTTCTGTACTGAGGACAAAATCAGCAGATACCCAGGCTTGCTGTCTTTGCTCAGGATGACAAGGGTGGGTTCTGATGGCCAACCTTTGCTGTCTGCCTGCAGTCCCTGCCTTTGATAGGATTTTACTCTGAGCCACGCATCAACTGATGCCTGGATACAGTTGGTCTTCATTCTATCCGGGGGCACATGTCACTGAGCAAAGCCCCCTGTCTCCTCCATTACATACAGTCTCCTGACAGCTAGTCAGTGCCACTGCCTGCCACTTGTGCCCCTGCATTGGAATTTCACCTGCAAGACTGGCTCATTTGCTTTCAGTCTTCATTCTTTGAAATCTCCATGGAAAATTCATTTTCTCTGACTTCACTTGCACCCAATTTTTCAAATGTTATCAGTATTGCTGACATGCTGACGGATTCCTCCAGTGTGATGACCTCTGGCAACATAATCCTGGAAAGCTATGCATTTGCTTTCTCTGATAGGCCCAGGCACGTGGGTGATAGCTGAAGGCCTGGTTTCTACTTAGGAAGGTGGAGACCTTAAAAAAAAGGGTTTCTCTGCCCAGTAGCTGGGCAGAGGCCAGACCCTGTAATTACAACTGTTCAGTAATTGGTGTCTACTTGCCCGGCACAGGGACTGGACATGCTCACGTGCCTGGGTGTATGTATACTTATGTATCTCTGTGTGTGTATGGGATATGTTTGTGATACCTGTGTACCTGTGTGTGTGTGTGTGCGCACATGTGTGTATACCTATGTATCTCTGTGTGTGATGTGTATGTGATACCTGTGTACCTCTGTGTGTGTGTATGTATGTGTTTACATGCACTCTGCCACCATGTTACACCCCAGTCTCTTCTCGTTGCAACAATGACTATAGATGCCATTGAGCTGTCACCAAGTAATCATTCCTCACAGTATACCACCATCTCTGTCTGGCAGCACCTACCACCTCATGAATCCCTTTATCCCTATAAGTAGTTAGTGTTGTCAGCTCTACAGAATGTGGAATTCCCAAGGAGGTAAGCCTCCAGGCACACCTAGGAGGGTTATCTAGTTGTTAGCCTCTGAGAAAGTCCAGGAAGTGTTGTCTTGATTTATGCTAATTGATGTGGGAAGACTCATCTAAGTTGTGCAAGCACCATTCATAAGCAGGAGATCTTGGACTGCATGAATGGAGAAAGCAAGCTAAGCACTAGAGCATGTCATTGCTGTCTGTTCCTGATTGTGGATGCCCTGTGACCAGCTGCTTCCAGCTCCTGCCGCCCTCGCCCTGCTGTGATGGACTGTACTCTTGAACTGGGAGCAGAAATAAATCCTTTCTTCCTTAAGATGCTTTTGACAGGGAAATTTATCACAGTGACAGGAGAAACTAGGACAGTTCCTCGTTCTTTTCATTCTGTTCTTTTTGTCAGATCCCTGCCCAGTGGCCAGAGCAACCATGTAAAGCTGCAAAGCTCAGGGTGTCAAAGCCAAGTCCAAGGCCCCAAGTAGATTTGGGGCAGCCGCTCTGCCTGTTAGCCCACTCCCTTTCTCCCTCACTGTTCCCCTTGCAGATCCTTAGACCCCCAGCCCCTCCTTCTCAGGGTTCTGTACCCGCTCTTCCATCTTCCTTCCCTCCAGATATCCATAATTCCTCCCTTACCAATGGCCCTGCCATTGATATCATTCTAAAGATCCTGATGACCCTCCTGTCTCCTCACCTCACTGTCTCTCTCTCCTGTGCTCACAGCCTCCTTCTGCTGTGTGTGCAGTTTCCTGTTGCCTTCTTTCTTCAGTCTGTCTGTCTTTCCCACCACTGGGATCCTGGGGATGAAAATAGTACTGTACTTGAAGTATGGTGAATGTCATTCAGCAGGACTGGGGCTTAGCGGGAATCGGGTGGGAACAGAAAGATTGAAGCCAGATGTGATTTCTCATAAAATTCTACTATCTCCTCCTCAAATTAGGATTAAGCAGAGAGAAAATAGGGCTTAAGATTTAAAATACAAAACAAAGTGTAGGTAGTCGAGATTGTTGGTTTGAGGACGAAAGAGCCAAGTAGGATTCAGTGTCAAGTTTGTGCATTTGGTAGATGGATTTCCCCAGGGTCTCTTCCTTACCCCGTCTCCACTCAGCATAGATATGATGTACTTAGAGCGCTCCCTCTAACCTGCTGAGACATTTCTGTGTGTGTGTACATGTGTACGCGTGTGCAGGTGCATGTATCTACACAAGTACATGTGCACATGTGTATGTAGGCACGGGGAGGCTAGAGGACAGTCTTAGCTGTTGTTCAGTGCCAGGCAACTTGGTTCTTGAAACGAGGTCTTTCGTTGACCTGGAGCTTGCCGAGTGGGCTAGCTGGCTGACTAGCAAACTCCAGGGATCCACCGGTCTCTGTGCCCCACCCCACCACAGTGATGGGGTCATAAGCACATCACACCCAACTTTCTTTGGTAACATGAGTTCTAGGGGATTGGACTCTGTTCCTCTTGCTTGAAAGGGAAGCTCTTTATGGACCGAACTATCACCCCAGGCCCATGGGGACATTTCTTAAGTGCATTTCCAATACAAAGGCTTCCTTCTCATTGTCTTTGGTGGCTACTGTGAGGTTTTGTCCTCTGTTTCTTTGCTTTCTTCAGTTATTGCAATGAGCTAGTGTGTCTGGAGAATTACTAAAAATAAACCCGTGCCCCATTCTGTGACTCTGAGGAAGGACAGGCTTGGGCCTTACTCATTTTTTGGTGCCCTGTTTAGTACCGATGGTTACTGAGCTCATGAAGGCTCAGTGCTTAAATGTGTCCCATTGACTGTGGACTGCAAGGTAGGCACCTAACTGCCCTCAGCCTCCTGTCTGTAAATACCCATAAGCTAGATTCTGAAGAGTTTTGAGTTTTAAGGTACTGAATCATACTAAATGTGTGCTAAGGGGGAAAAAGGTTTAAAAAATCTTTAATAGAGCTTTGGGATTATGGGCACTATATTAAGCACTAATTTCTTCAAAACTGGCAATTTGTGCATGATCTATATTAGCAATTTTCATTTAACTACAGTATTTGGTTAAATAAAATACCCTTTCCCAACCATCCTTCACAGAAGGAGTTTATTGGACATTTTCAATTGAGTTTTGCTAAAGATAATGTTCAAATGGAATTTTCTTTCTCCAAACCCAAAGTGCATGACAGTGAGAAGCAGTGAATCAGAGCAGGGAATGGAGAGGGGAAGAAGGAATTGGTCGGGGGTAGGGAGGGGGACAGACATAGATGACAGGAGCTGGTGGCTCAGGTGCCTCTTTCTCCCTCCGTGTGTGCACGCGTGCGTGCGTGTGTGCAGGCGCACGGGCCGTCCTCCTTGTGTTTTGACCTGGGTATGCCACTCTCCTGTTACTTACGAAGTAGGCTAGGCTGGCTGGCCAGCAAACACAGGTTTCCACCTGTCTCTGCCTCGCTAGTGCTGGGATTACAAGTGCTTCCCCACATTTGGCCTTTTATGTGGGTGCTGAAGATTAACCTTGGGCGTGCCAGTGATACAGTGGCAATAGTATGTGGTCCATTTAGGCAGTTTTTAAGCCAGGTCAAGTGTGTTTTATTCCTGTTGTTCCCGAGTATCTCAGCACTGTCTTCCACATTAAGTTCTCCCTGTTCCACTCTTTCTGCCCCCCACCCCGCGTCTTCCATGACACCCCTATCCCTTCACATTGTATTTCAGTCTCAACAATATTGCCAGTGCTATTTACTATGGAATTGCAGAAGAGACAACCTTCTGATTTTACCTAACGGGTTAAGCAAGATATGAATGGCCATTTGCTTAGCTGTTGTGCCAGGTTTTGGGGTGAACCTTCCCCTAACATGCGCTACCCCACTCCACCACACTCACTGTGGCCTCTCTACTGACCTTGGCCTTCCTGCTTCAGATGCTTTCCCTCTTCCTAGTGAATCCCCAGTTGTTCTTCAAGACTTTAACTGAAGTATTCTGTCCTCTGTGAAATGTCCCTACTCAGTCCCTTCTAGAGCTCCTCTGCAGTTTTACCGTCTATTGATTATTGGCATTGGCTGTATTGCATTGTGCTTCGGCAGCTAACACGCTTCCCTTGATGTTTGTTTCTTCCAGTTCAGGTGCCATGCAGTTGGAGCTCTAGCTCTGCATGCGGTACTAAAAGTGACTGAGATAGGACAGGCAATTGGGAAATATTTAAAATGGACTTTTTTTTTTACATTGTAAAGGATTTATTATTTTTAATTATGTGTATGTATGGGTATGTGCACATGAGTGCCAATACCTACCAAGTCCCTTGGAACTGGACGTAGAGGCAGTTGTGATTAAACTCTAGTCATCTGCAAGTGCAGTGCCTGCTCATAACCACTGGGCCATCTCTCCAGTCTAAAATGATATTTATATCAAGTGGCACATCTGTTGCTTTTCTTTTTATGTTTTCTGTCATTATTAATATTTATTATTATTTTATTGTGGATCTCATGATGTATCCTTGGCTGGCCTGGAACTTGCTATATAGGCCATGCTGGCCTCTAACCCACAGAGATTGCCTGCTTCTGCCTCCCCAGTCCTGGGATTAAGGGTGTGTGCCCCCACACCTGGCTATGTTTTGTTTTTTTTTATGTTTGTTCTTCAATAATTTCACACGTATATAATGCATTCCAACTACTCTCACCTCACTTTTCCTTCCCTTCCTCGCCTGCTATACCCTCCTTCCCTACAAGTCCCCGTCACACATTTATATTTTTTTGTTTTATTTTGTCACCCACTGACTTTTAACCAGGGTCTTCTGTGTGACCACAGGTTTAGAAGTATCCATTGGAATCCACTGAGCTCACCATTGGGTACACAACTAAAGATGTGACCATCCCTTCACCTGACTCCATCAGTCCAATAGTTCAGCTAGAATAGGATCCCATGAACTCAACTCTGCTCCATGGTTGACTGTTGATAGACCTAGTCTTATGCAAGTCCAGTTTAGGCAGCTGCAGTGAGATTCTGTTTGAAGTGGTAGTGAAACCACTCATCTTGGTTGTAAGGTGTAGAGAAATCAAGGTGGGAATGGACTGGAAGATTCCTCCCTGCTGGCTAGTGTTCATAATGCCAGAAGGTGCCATCCAGGATGCTGAAGGAGAAAAGACATCAATGGTCTTACTCAACTGTGAACCCTACAAACTACAATGCCAGGTGCAGTAGTGGCACAGCTCTTATGGGGGAAACCAACTGCTTTCAGCTTGGCTTTGGAGTTTGCTGCACAGGAAATAATCATAGATTGTTACTTTTCTTCTTGCTGTGACAAAATACCTGGAAAAGCAACTTAAGGAAGGAGGGGTTTCTTTCAGTCTGAGAGGACAGTCCATCATGGTGGAGAAGGCCTCGAGGCAGGAGCAAGAGGTGGCTGGTCACATTATGTCCATAGTCAGGAGCCAGAGAGATGAATGCTGGGCTCAGCTCACTTTTTCCTTTTATTTAGTCTAAGATCCCAGCCCATGGGTTGGTGTTTTCCACATTCAAGTCCTCCCTCCTCAGTTCAACATTTTTGGAAACACCCTGACAGACACAGCTAGAGGTTTGCTTTTGTGATGATTCCAGATCAGTGACGTTGACAATGAGGCTTGTTTATCACAGATGCTGAGGACCTTGGAAGCCCAAGGAAATTGTTGCCCATTTTTCTCTCCAGCAGTAAACATTCCAGCCTCATTGGCATCTCTCAGCCTCATCTTCCTGGTCCTACGTCAGAACGGTGACATCATTGCTCTCTAGACCCAGATCTTGTTTCTTTTGTGCCCCCCGCCCCTAGTAGAGATGGAACTCAGAGGGTTTGTACATGCCAAGCAAGATGGTCTATGACTGAGCTACATTCCATGCTCCCAGCCTCTCAGGATGTTGTTCATCAATCTCTTTCTAACAATGGCATATGCTAGTTACTTTTCCTGTCATTGTGGCAGAATCTATGACAAAAACAACTTAAGGGAGGAAGGGTTTACTTTGGCTTGCAGTTCACGGGATACAGTCCAGGAGACAACTGGTCATATCCTAGTGGCAATGAGGAAGCCCAGATCTTCAGTGGAAGCAGGACTGGGCTATACTATATTCTCACAGCCCTCCCAGTGAACCACTTCCTCCAGGGATGCCCTACCACCAAAAGTTCCACAACCTTCAAAACAGCACTACCAGCTGGGGACCAAGTGCTAAACACATAAGCCTGGGGGTGGATTTCAAATTCAAACTATAACACATGGTTTTTCTTATTGTGGATTTCAGATTTTCATAGTAAATGAAGCTCTACTCCCTCCCTGTATTTTTTCCATTAATCTTCCAACATTAGATTCTCAGGCTATATAGCAGAGGCAGGTTGTGCTGCATAGGTAGCCAAGGAACTTTGTTCTGTATTGAGATTTCATAGTCCACATGTTTTCATTCAATAGTATCGGGCTTTTTCTCCTCTCTCCACTTTTTTTTTCTGTTTTTCTTTTTCTTTTTTCTTCTTCTTCTTTTTTTTTTTTTTTGGTGAGAGATGGTCAGGGGGTATTGTTTTCTTAGAACTTTATATAAATGATCATTTTGACCAAGGAATAAAAGCCCTCATTCTAGTTGGACTGCATTTGAAATCAAAGTCACAGCTATCATTATGAGACCTCATTTCCTGGTGATTGATTTAACATAATTGCCTCTTGGAGAGACTACTCTGGAAAATAAGTCAATGTCATCAAAGGGTGACAAACCTCCCTTCTGCTTGTCCTTTGGATGTGACCCATTAGTTTGTTGAAGGGAGTTCAGTGGGTAGTGACCAGCCAGTGCTCTGAATGGCACCTCACTGAGCTTTTTTTTTTGTCTTTTTGAGACAGGGTCTCCCTGTAGCCCCAGCTGTCCTGGAACTCACTGTGTAGACCAGGCTGTCCTTGAACTCACAGAGATCTGCCTGCCTCTGCCTCCCGAGTGCTGGGATTAAAGGCGTGCACCACCGTGCCTGGCTTTCTCACTGAGCATTTTAACTGCAGAAACTGTGTGGTCCAGGCAAATGGTGGATTGTTTGTGTATTGTGCCACTGTCACCTAGAATCAACAGAAATTGATAGCATCGTTTAGCCTTGGAGCCAGGAGATTCAATTTACTCTGCAGTTCACTTAGAAAAGATGGGGGGGGATAACCCCAGATCAGTGGGGAAATAGACTCTCCAATCTGGAAAGAACCATGCAGTATTATTTATCCCATTTCTCCTCATCCTTTTCCTATCCAGGAAAGAGAATTGTCTCATTTTATACCTCCCAGGGACTCTGGTGAGGTGAAGTTTTTTTTTTTTTTCCTTGTTTGTTTTGACTTCTCTTCCTATTCCCAGTAAGTTTTTATAATTAGAAAGTTATGAGTGTGTTCCCTCTTACTTTAATGGACTCTCATATCCTGTGTAGAACTTGTGAACAGGCAAGACTCTTATTTCTGTATTGATTGGCCCTTTATAGTATTTATTCAGCCTCTCTCTCTCTCTCTCTCTCTCTCTCTCTCTCTCTTTCTCTCCCCCTCTCTCTCTCTCTCTCTCTCGCTCTCGCTCTCGCTCTCCCCCCCCCATGCTGGGGATTCAATCTAGGTCATCAGGAATGGTAGACAAGCATTCTCTCACTAAGCCACACCCCATCTTCATTTTAGCATTTAGTTAAAATCTTTATTGCGAATTGACCGTGTGCTGGACTCTGTGCTGGGCCCTAGGGAAGCAGAGGTACCCAGCATAGAGCATCAACATTTGAGGCTCATGGACAAGTTTAGGAGTAATAAAATCATCATGTAAGTTGATAGTTATAGGAATACGTCTGTATGTATTTAATGATGCCAAGTTAGAAGTCAAGTCAAAGAGAGAAATAAAATGAAGCCGGGTAATGGCCAGAGATAGTGACCAGGAAAGGATTTTTGAGAGAGTTATTTTGTTGTTATTTTCGTGTGTGTTCTCCCTTGGGTCCTCTAACAATGGAAGAGTGTAAGCCAGTTCTTTAGGTGGGTGCCCTATGGAAAAGAGGTCCATGTTAACTGTTCATTTCTTTGCTTCCCATCATCACCAAGGCACTGACCTAGATGTCAGTTAAATCCAGTGGAAAATGGAGTCATTTCATTGAAATTTCCAGTCAGGTGCAGTGGCTAGACACTGGCAACCAGTATCTTTGGGGCTCCTTTTTCCTTGTCTGTCTATTCATTTAAGCAGGCCCCCGCCCCCAGTCCTGCAGCCTTTCATTAGCCTTTTACATCTTTTTACCCTGTTTTCTCCTGGGATCTCACCAAGGCCCACAGTTTTTCCTGCACCTTGGGATCTCACCAAGGCCCGCAGTTTTTCCTGAGCCCTGGGATCTCACCAAGGCCCACAGGTTTTCCTGTGCCCTGGGATCTCACCAAGGCCCACAGTTTTTCCTGAGCCCTGGCCCAGTGCTTCCAAGTCTTTTCCAGCCAAGCTTTCTTTGATGAATGTGAGAATCCAATGTCCCCACTTGGGGGAATCTCTGCTCATTTGTCCAACAGCCATTTCTATTCAGTGGGTCTAAAATGGAAGGCACCGCTAGATCTCCTCTCCCCAACCTCGGCTTTCTCTCTCTTTTATTGCTCTTATCCAGGGGAATTTAATGGGACTGAATTGGCTCAGCTTCTCCAGCCTGAAACCTGTGCATTATTTATCTCCCCTCCTTTTCTCTAACCCTCAAATCCACTTAGCTTACTAGCCTCTGTTGATTCCGCTTCTCAAATATTTCTTAAATCTCTTGCTTGGTATGACTGTCAAATTCTGTATTATAACTTGCCTGGACCATCCATCAGCCTCCTGTGCTCTCCCTGCCCCTGGGCTCCTTGCACCCGTCACCCATCTCCCTCTCTGTGTTCACTTGTTCCAACCCTTCACCAGGTCAGAGTCTATTGTTCCTCACATGACACCCAGGCCATGCTGATCAATACAGCATACGGCTACCTAGTGCTAATCAAATCTGCTCCTACAAGATAAATGCAAACAAAATGAAAAACTACCCTCGTGCCCTGAAAATGAATCCTTGTGGCACAGGATAAAATTACCACTGACAGTATCATATGTGGGTTATAAAAGAGTTGAATCTTAAATAACTTAGGAGGAAGCCGAAATTATGGGCTGCTGAAACGTTCGGTAACTGAAAGGTCTCTTGTGAGAGGAACAGTGCTGGCATCCAAAACACGGAGACTGAATAAAACTGCTTTGTGAGATGTGGAAATGTGCAAAAGGATGGCTTCTAATTGACTGCATCTTATGTATTTTTTTTACCATGCATATGAAATGAAGTTAGTTCATGATTATAAATTGACATTTGGTTAGTACATCTACATCTGTGTCTCCAAAAATGTATGTAGTATGTTGGGGACTACTCTCCTTTTCAATGGGAAGATGGTAGACGTGCCCCACATTCAGAGTCAGTGTGTGGGCAATGGAAGAGGCCATTAGAATTGTGTTGGACTACTAGGACTCCATGGTGGTTTGAATGAGAAGTGTCCCCCGTCGGCTCAGGTATTTGAACACTTAGTCCCCAGCTGGTGATACTGTTCAGGCAGTTTCAGCCTTGCTGGAGGAAGTACGTCCCTGGGGGTGGGGTTTGATGGTTTACAGCCCCTTCCTACTTGTAGTTTACCCCTCTGTGCTTCATTGCTCAGCCTCCTGATCTGTCTCCTGGACGTGGAACTGTAAGCCAAAATGATTTCTTTCTTCCTTAAGTTGCTTTTCAGTCGTGGGATTTTATCCTAGCCACAAATAGTAACTAATGTACTCATATATGCCTGTAAAATGCTTTGAAATATTTTTATTTAGACCAAAGAAAGTGCCAGAAAGCTTGATGTTAAATCTAAGCTCTAATAAGTATCCACTAACCCGGTTCTTAGGGAATGGGTAGGTCTAAGTATTAGGCCTCTGTCATGTGACTTCATTCAGTTCCATGAAGGTTCTGGATTGAAAGCACACTGAGAGTTCTGCACAACCCTCTCCACAGCATGGCAAGGCACCGAAGACACGGCATGTTTTTAGGGCTTTGTATTCTTATGATTTAACAGCATTTAAAATGCAGAAGAAAAGCAAGTTTAGACTCAGGGTCCTAATAACAGTCCTGACAGAGATGGAGGTATTCAAGAGATACTTGCACCCCTTCCTTTGGCTATCAGACTCCTGCCACAGTGGACCCCAGAAAACTATAATCGCCCCAGGAGTCCAGGCTAGGAGAAGGAAAAGGCTGAAGCCTTGTGCCAGCCAGAGGGGGAGCTTGTGTCCAAAAAAGAGAATTTACATCCTGCTGACAACTTATCAGATCCCCTTGCAAGAGAGACTGCACCAAGACAATAATGTACCAGTGATGGGCGGACTGCCCCTAGACCAGGACTGTTTAGTTACATGGCTTTTGCCTTCCATTTAAACTTAAGCCTCGTCTTAGTACCCCAAAGATGGGCTTGGGGTGGACTTGGGGACCTCTTCTTAATGTGGACACATTGAATAAATCTCAGTTTTCTGCTTTTCACCATTACTTGTTTAATTGGCTTATCAGGGATGGGAGGCCAAGCCTGACCTGCCAGAACCCAGGCTCTGATCCCGACTCCAGTAACCCTAAGATTACTAGAGCTCTCCCCATCTGAGGCACAGTAGCTTTATCGCCAGGTCCTTGGAATATTCAGTCCTGACTTGTAAGTCATGACTAGGAAGAATTTTCCAGTTCTTGAGACATTTCCGGGAATAAAAATATAGGAAAAAATCGTCTTCTTTTTTGGAGACAGTGAGGGAGATGGAATTTCCAAAGCAGACTGGGAGCAACTGGGGAAAGTTTTGTCTCTAAACTCCCACTCAAAACTTGAGCGATAGAGAAGCATCATTTCTACCAGAGTACATTCACATTGAGCATTTAGCTTTGTATTCAACGAGCACCACAAGAATAAATGGAAGCAGGGCTCTGCTGAGGAGAGCTGGGATTTTTAATGAGCAATTTGTCTCCTCCTTATTCTATATTTGCGGTAGTCGGGGCAAGCGTGTACACAAATAGCCACAATTTGTAAATTGTGCCTGACATATTTTCTGCTCTTTAAATTCCCGGAGTGCCTGCAATATAATTAGAAACGAGCAATCTTTTACACCAGTAATAGGAAAAGGGACATGGTTTCAGCATGCAAATAAGACGTTACCTCAACAGAAAATTACAGCTGCGAAGCTGGCTGTTGTCACCGAGGAAGAAAGGGGACTGTTGAAGGCAGTGGGGCTGTTTCCGGCTTTGCACACTGACATTTTCCTCTGCTGTTCTGTCACCTGCTGTGTGCACAGGCAGGGGAAGGAGGCTGAGGATGAAAGGGAGGGATGCAAGACCTCGGGTAGAAACGCTGTAGGCTTCCTTGGCAGGGCTGAGTGTATGGACTGTAGACTAGAGTTGCCAGCAGACTTCCCCAGCCTGTCACACAGCACTCCCCCACCCTGGGTGTGTGTGTGTCTACTGTGGTTCTGTTTGTTTTGTTTTTTTTTTAAAAAATATTTATTGTTTTTATTTTTTATGTGTATGAGTGAATGCTTGCGTTTAGTTAGGTGCGCCCATGTTGTTCAATGCATGCAGAGGTCAGAAGATGGCATAAGATCCTCTGGATCTGGATGGTTGTTAGTTGCCATGTGGGTGCTGGGAATCGAACCTGGGTCCTCTGCAAGAGCAGTTGGTGCTCCTACCCACTGAGCCATCTCTCTAGCCCCTGTTTATTGTTTTGAGGCAGGGTCTCATATAACCCTAGTTGGCCCTGAACTGTGTAGACTCTCAAACTCATAGCTGTCTACCCACCTCTGCCTTCTGAGTGCTAGCTAGGATTAAAGGTATGAACCATTGTGCCTGGCTTTGGTTTACTTTTTATTTGTGCATGTGTGGGTGTGTAGTGTATGTGTGTATATATGTGTGTGCAAATGTGTGTGCATATATGTTTATGTGAGTGTGGAGGCCCCAGGCTGATGTCATGTATCTTCTACAGTCTCCATTTTATCTCTTTTTATCATATTTGATTTATTATTTTTTTATTTTATGCGTATGAGTATATTGCCTACATGTAAGTACATCCGTGTCATGTATGTAATACATCCATGTCATGCAGTGCCCGTGAAAGTCAGAAGAGGGCATTGAATCCCCTGAAACTGGAGTTACTGACAGTTGTTAGCTGCCATGTGGGTGCTGGGAATCAAGCCTGAGTCCTCTGCAAGAGCAGCCAGTGCTCTTAGCTGCTGAGCCATCTCTCCAGCCCATCTTAGCTTTTTTTAATTTTAATTTTTTTATTTTTGAGAATTTCGTACATGAGTATTGTCTTTGCATTATCCCCTCCCCACCCAGTCCCCCTCCAACTCCTCCCATGTCCCACACACCCTCTCAATTTCTTGTCATCTTCTTTGATTATTATTGTTACACATTCATACATATGTTTACAAATAAACATACACACATACACACACAAAATGCATTGATTCCATTTAGTAGTGCTCTTGTGTACTTGTGTTTAGGGCTGCCCACTTGGTATTAAATAACCTCTCAGGGAGCTAGTCCCTGTAGAAAACTGATTCTCCCTCCCTCAGCACCCACTGATTGCCTGTAGCTCTTCATCTTGAAGTGGGATCCCATGACATTTCCCCCATCTGTCTTGGCATGTCCATTGGTTCCGACGTTCTGCAGACCTCATTAGACTGCCACACTGTGGCGATTCCTTTGGTGCAGGTTCCCTATCGTGTCAAGAATGCATTAACCAGTACTAGGAGTTCTGTCCCTCCATCTTATCTTTTGAGACAGAGTCTCTCACTGAATCCAGAGCTCACTGATTTAGCCGAGAGTGGCTGGCCAGCAAGCTCTGGGGATCTGCCTGTCAGCACCCCACAGATGTATGTGATCTTACCTGGCTTTCTCATGGGTGCCAGGGATCTGAATTCATGGGTCAACTCACCTGCTCCAGGCATACCCCACTGGGAGAACAGAGACTGGAGCCCAGACTATGTCCCCAGATTCCCTCTGATTATCTGGGTTGTTCCTGCCCTTATGAGACTTCAACATGGTTTGGGGTAAATGATGCCTGACTGTCATCTTGAACCGTTTATCCTCCAGGAGTACTCCCCAGCTGGCATAGTCATTAGGGTGGTGCCACATGGGGTTGTCTCTGAGATTTTCAGCCAAAGTTTGGTAGCATCCCTGCTGACAGCTTTAAAGAGGATTTGAAGAGGAAGTAGTATCCGGGAAACAGCCAGCTAGGAAACACCCAGACCTTCAAGGGCAGATGGGCTAGGGGAAGTGAGTCAACAGCTCTTAGGGTGCTCTGTGCAAAATCCAGCCCTTCCTCTTGGCTCATGGACTCTCCAGCTCTCAGGACTCCTGTGAGCCCATCTGTTCAGAGGTTACAAGGTCTGAACAACAAGCCATCTTTAAAATTCCCCTTGAATCATGCTCTTCCTCAAGCCGGCTTGTGAGCTGTGTCATCATCTGCCCCAGTCAGACCTTACTCCTGGTGGCTGATTAGAGTTTCAGATGAAACTCAGACCATTGGATTAAACATTTGCACCAAGCGACTTGGCATGAATAAAACAGCCAAGCTGGCTGACTTACACACCTCAAAGACTGTCACAGATAGCTGTAAGACTTGGGGGTCAGGCCTGGAGGAGTCAAAGCATATATGCGTGGAGCAGTTGCAATTAGTTAAACACTGGCATTTTGAGAGTTTAGTAAAACCTTCCTAATCATCAGATTTGAAATGCCTGAGCATTTCTTTTCTGTTACTTGAACTGTGGGTATCTGTGGTGTGTTTCTCTCTCTCTCTCTCTCTCTCTCTCTCTCTCTCTCTCTCTCTCTCTCTCTCTCTGTGTATGTATGCCCATTTGTGCATGTGTGTGTGAATACACGCTCATGTGCATGCATACATGTGGAAGCCAGGGCTTGACCTTGGACGTTGTTCCTCAGGACCCCATCCACCTTGTATTTTAGAGACAGGGTCTTTCACTGACTTGGAACAAACCAAGTAGGCTAGGCTAGCTGACCAGCGAGCCCCAGGGATCTGCCTGGTTCTACCTTCCCAGCACTGGGATTGCAGATGCCCCCACTGTGTTTGGCTTTTTATGTGGGTTCTAAGGATAAAACTCAGGTCCTCATGCCTGTGTGGTCAGCACTTTCCTGACTAAACTCTATCCTAGCCTGGGACGTGTTTCTTAAAGGAGTTGGAAGAGCATCTGTTTCGATGATTTCTTCAGGATGTCATATTCTAGGGCTGAAATAATTTAGAATTATTATTATCAACACTAACAATCCCTACAGGAAGACCACATGGTACAGCGGAATAACACCAACCACCAGGTCTAAGCTTCTTAGTAGAAACGAGAATAAATAAACACAATGTTGTTACTGCCAAGAGATGGCCATGCTCTTCTGCAGCCTGAGTCCAAGTGTATGCCTTTATCTGGTATCTTTATCTGGGACACTTTCACATACCAGAGCAGGTTTTGTAGAATTGGGGCGTCTTGTTTTAAAGGCATTTTAGAAGGTGTCTTGTCATTTGGTATGTGGAAATCCCCAAATCAAGAACGGATGTTGCTGTGTCTCCCAAAGCGTCCCCTGGGCTGCCAGCTCTACAATATACTCCGTGTATTTACTTTCCTTGTTGCTGCAACCAAGAAGCAACTTAAAGGAAAGGGCTTGTTTCGACTGAGGTGATACAGACCGTCGTGGCAGGGAAGGAAAGACGGCAGGACTGAGGCAGCTGGTCACACATCTGCAGTCTGGAAGCAGAGAGATGCATGCTGGTGCTTACACCTTTCCCCTATCAAACTTTTCATTCAGTCTGTGCTCCCGGCCTACGGGACGGAGCTGCCCGCATTCAGGAATGGTCTTCCCTGCTCAGTTAAACCGTTCTGGAAACACTCTTATAGACACACCCAGAGGTGGGTTTCCATGGGGATTCTAAATCCAGTCAAGGTGACAGTAAAGATTAACTGTCACACTCAGTTTAAGAAAAAAAAAAATCTATGGGAAAAAAATTTAAATTTAGGGATTGGCGTATGTTCTCTTTTGGTAAAGCAACAGCACCCACTTGACACCTAGAGGCTCTGGAAATTTTATGAAGAAGAAGTGCATTTACTATTATTTAATCAGGATCTCCAAACATTTTCAGTGAATTTATTGAGGTATAAGTGACATGTAAAAACTGACAAAATTTAAATCTTTTAAATATTACATTAAAATAATACTTTGTTATTAAATGTTTATTACAATGATGTTAATAGGCTAATAGTTTATATTTAAATGGTAATACTTGGTAAGTTAGGGGGCACACCCACACACCCACCCACACATACATACACACAGGGAAACCAGCTCCACCCTCCTTTTTATTGCTGAGCCGTATTCCATGGTGTGGATCGTCCACATTTGTTTACCCAGACACTTGTTGACAGATATTGAGCTTGTTTACAGTTGCAGCTTATGAAAAACAAAGCTGCAGTAAACATTTTCATACAAGTGTTTCTAGAGACATAAGCCCTTATTTCTACCTACAAGGACAATGATGGCTAGTAGGGTAGTTGTATGTTTTAACTTTAGAAAGAAATTTAGTCTGGAAAGTCCATACATGTGTACAGTGTATTATCATCATATCCCAACCCCCATTTCTCCCCTCCCACCTCCTCAGGGATGCCCCCAGTACATCCCCTTCCCAAATTCATGTCCTCTTTCTTAACCTCACTATGTCTAATTTGTGCCTTTTGTATATGCATGTATGTAGGATCATCCACTGGAACATAGACAACCTACTTGTGACCATACCCCCAAAGAGAAGTGACTGTAGCTCCTCAGCTAGGGGTGGGGCTTAGTGAGCTCCTCCTCATCCATTTTGGAGTTTTGACTGGCTTGATCTTGTGCAGGTAACCACAGCTGTGAATGCAATAGCCATGTCCTATCCAGAGACAGTAATTCACAGCTCACTTCCCCATCCTCCAGTTCTTACATTTTTCCCCTCCCTCCTCATTGATGTTCCCTGAATCTTAGTGTGCAGGGAGTATTGATCAAGGTGTCCTGTTTGGTGCTGAGCACTTGAAGTCACTTATCCTCAGCTGACCAGTTCTCAGTCTGTCATTAACTTTTTAAGTAACTACCAAGCCGAACCTTTGTTTGTTTATGGGATTAGAGAATCCATGTAAGCATTTTTGGTGCTTTGCTTTACTTTAAGCTACACTGACTTGTTTCCAGAGTGTATTGCCACCACCTGTGTGAGTTCCAGTCCCTCCACATGTACATCAACACTTAGTATGGTCAGTCTTTGTCATTTTACTTTAGTAGGCGTGTTGTGGCGTCTCACTGTGGTTTTCTTTCACATTTCTCCAGTCTGATGAGCATCTTTTCATATGTCCATATTATCCACAAAATCTTTGCCAGTATTTTTCAACAATTTTCTTTTGTTTGGGACAAGATCTTGCTATCCTAGGTTGACCTTGAACTCCCAAGCCTGCCTTGGCCTCACAAGTACTGGAACCTGCACACCTGGCAAATTGTGTTCTTATGAGTGAGTTTTGAAAGTCAGCAATTTTTTTTTTCTGGTATTAGGTATTAAACTTAGAGCCGCCACTTGCTAGGCTAATATTCTACAACCGAGCAACAGCCCCAGAGTTCTTTTAGGGTTTTATTTTCATCAGGGTCTCACAAAGTTATTAGAAAAATAAATCTTTTTTTCAAAATCAGAAATAAGATTAGCAAGTGTTTCCTGGATTTTATGACTGTCCTGCTCTCGTCACAATATCTTGAGGAGCTTTGAAGAAGTCAGTTTATTAATTACTTCTTTAGTGGAGTTTACCTTTTGTAACAGCAAGAAACCTTTGCTCCTACTCTTGGTAACAAAGAATTTTCTCTTAACGTTTCCCCTTAGAGGTTTTCTAACTTTTGAATTTACATTTAGGTCGGTGATCCATTTTCAGTTCATTTTTATTCCTGGTACGAGGCATGCACCTAAGGGTTTATGCTTTGTGTGTGGAGCTACAGCTGTTCAAGCCCATCTTTAGAAAAAACTTCTTTTCCCATGAATTTCCTTTGCATCTTTGCAATGGATCATTTAACAGTATATGTCTGTGTCTCTCTCTAGACCCTTTTCTGCTCTGTGTATCTGTCATTACGCTAATAGCAAATTACCTTGATCATTGAAGCTTTATGTTAAGTTTATGTCTATATGTGTGCATGTATGATGTGTATGTGTATGCAGGTGTATATATGATGTATATTGTATGTATGTGCATGTGCGTGCTAGTATGTGCATGCCATGTTGTGCATGTGAGGGTCAGAGGACAACTTTGGGTATCATAGCCTTCCACCTTGTTTGGGACAGGGTCTCTCTTGTGTTCAGTGCTGTGTATGCCAGGATAGGTACCCATGAGCTTGTGATTTTCCTGTCTCTGCCTCCCATCTCCTGGTAGGGGCACGCTGGGATTACAGGTGCATGCACTATTGCGCTTGGTTTTTACATGGGTTCTACGAATCCAAATTTAGGTTGTCAAGCTTGCATGACAAGCACTTTACCCATTGAGCCATCTCCCCAGCCCTTATGTTAAGTTTTGAAATTAAATAATGTTATAACTCCAACTGCATTAGTCTTTTACAAAGTCATTACTTTTCTAGATCACAAGATCTTTCTAGGTGACTTTTGTAATCAAGTTAATCAATTTCTGCGTAGAGGTTTACTAGCATTTTGATAGACACTGCATTACATGTCTTCAGCATTTGGGAGATAATAACATCTTGATAGCATTTCGGCTTTTGAACCCTAAATGTGGTATATTTCCCCATTTATCTACGTCTTCATTCATTTCTCCCTGCAGTACTTACTAACTTTCAGTCTTTTACCTCCTTGGCTAAAAGTATTTTTATTTTTTGAGAGAAGGTTTTATGTAGCCCAGGCTGGCCTTAAACTTGATACATGATCAAGGATGATCCTGACCTTATCATGCATAGTTTTATGTGGTTCTGAGGATTGAACTTAGGGCTTTGTGTAAGCTAGGTAAACAGTCTACCAGCTGAGTTATATCCCCAGCCCTCCTTAGTTAAATTTATACCTATTTTATTTTTTTTAGCCCTCCACATTTTATAATTTTTTTAAATAATATTCTATTATTTTAATTTTTCGTGTATGAGTGTATTGCCTGCATGTATGTGAGTGCACCCATGTCGTGCAGTGCCGCGGAGGTCAGAACAGGGCTTCGGATTCTCCTGGAACTGGAGTTAAGGTCCTCTGCAAGAGCAGTCAGTGCTCTTAACCGCTGAGCCATTGCTCTAGCCCCAGACCTCCACATTTTAATTGGTGTCTTTAGAATGTTTATATTTAATGTTATTATCGATGCAATGGTTCTGGCTTCTGTTTTCTGATCGTCCTGTCTTTCTTGGATTATCACATTCTATTGCCTTCTCATAGGGTAATTGCCTCTGTCTAGGGTCCTTGTTTAGGCTCTACTGTATAGAAACACTGACCCAAGCAATTTATGGAAGGAAGAGTTTATTTGAGCTTACAGTTTCAGGGGCATTACAGTCCATCTTGGCGGGGAGGCATGGTGGCAGAGGTGGCTGGAGAAGAGGAGCGGAAGCTAAGCTCTAATCTTCCAGCAGGCACAGGAAACAAGAGCGACTGGCAATCTGGCAAGGCTTAAGAGCTCTCTAAGCCCACCCCTAGTGACGTGCTTCCTCCAGGATAGCTACACTTTCTAAAACCTCCCCAAACAGCGCCACCATCTGGGGACAGAATGTCCAAATATTTGGAGCCTATGGGGGACATTATCATTCAAACCATCACACACATTTTACTGGAGCATCTGCTATCCAGGGCCCAATGTATCTCTGTGGCCTGATTGAGACAGCCTAGCAGTACAAACAAGACTTCCTAGAGTTGTTGCTGGGTTGTTCATTCTTTTAGCTTGTTTGTTGTGTCACCCCACCCTGGCAGTCTGATTGATTGGATGTAACATTAAAGTCCCTCACTGTATTTTTTAATGAGATGGTGGGTTGATTCTTGAGACTTTGGGCTCATTGTGCTTTAAGAGGTAATGTGTTTCAGTACTGAAATTGCTCACTATGATTGTTCAACAGAATACTTACTGCATAATTAAGTAATGGCTGAAATAGATCCCTCATTTGATAGCTTCCTGATTTGAGGTAGTCATCTTTTTCTGATAGGTTTCTAGAGATAGTAAAGTTGTTATGGGGTATGATGTTTCAGAAAGTTAGAATATGGATTTCCCAACATTTCTTATGCATATGTATAGGTGTTATATACATGTTTGTGTGACGGTGCACATACATATGTATGCACATATATAGGGAGGCCAGAGAACAACCTTGGGTGTTGTTCCTTAGGATGGATCCACATCGTTCTTTTTGAGGCAGCGTCTCTCGCTGGTCTGGGGCTCACCAATTAGGCTAGGCTGACTGGCTAGGAAGCCCCAGGGATCCTCCTGTCCCCACCTCCCCAGTGGTAGGATTACAAGTGCCTACTACCCTGCCCAACTTTTTACATGGGCAATGGGGATAGAACCCAGATCCCCAAGCTCCCCTGGCAACACTTTACTGGCTGAGCCATTCTCTCAGCACCACCACCACATTTTTTTTTTTCTTTTTTAAGATCGGAGACTCAGAGTAACCACAATCTAAGGCCACCATGATTCAGAAGTATC